>NC_064620.1:64449305-64757777 GCF_023898315.1 Schistocerca nitens | reverse complement strand
TAATAGCTTTCTTCGGAATGTCTTCCAGCGCTATGGGAATCGGGTGATAGGCATGTTTACAGTCAATCACACTGAAGATTGTAGCGCCCGATATTATATGAGTGAAATCATGTATGTTCAGCACGGGGTAATTGTCCATGATGGTACGAGCGTTTAAGCGTCTGTAATCACCACACGTTCAAAAAGACCCATCGTGTTTGGGGACGAGGTGAATTGGTGAAGACCAATTGCTGTCTGACGGTTGTAGAATACCTGCCTCCAAAAGTTCGTTAATTTGCTGCTGGGCCACGTGGAACTTAACGGGATTGAGGCGTCTAACCCTGTGCCTAATAGGAGGACTAGCAGTGGTAATTATCTTGTGTGTGTTGTTCCCTCAGTGATGGAAGAAACTGAGAACTGCACACGAGACTGAGTACTGTCCTAACGTGAAGCTTTCGGACAAGTGGGGTGTGATGAGGCGTAATCATTAGCACGGGTGGGAAAAGGCTTAACCTGCTTAGTGTCCAAGCTGGTGACTGCTGGAGAAACAAGTTAGGTGGTGGCACTGTGGAGTGCAGTTTCAGCAGCGAGGTACGAGCCGCGACAGGCTCATTGTAAGTGTGTGCTATTCATTGTTCAGCTCTTCGTTTTCCCAACGGAGTTGTGCCGCTGAGTCGTATTCTGATGGTAGGTTAGTGACACAGGTCACAATGTTGCCCGCGAGGGTGGAACACTCACGTACTAACTCACATGTCGCAAGAGAAACAGAATGTGGAACATAAGTGCGGAAGTGCAGTATTTTAGTGTTACTGGGATGGTGTAGCACTGAGCCCTAAACCACATTCAGAGAGAGTTTGTAATGTGACAAAAAATCCATAGCGAGAATTGGTTCATCGATGTCGGCAATGTAGAAAGTCCACGGAAAACACAGAGAAGGAGATAGGTGTACCGAACTTTGACAGAGCCTGAGGTTTGTAACATTGATGTGTTGACAGCTCGCAGAAGTGACCTCGTCAGTGAAAAGATGGGGGGAGCCATCGATGTAGGTATGATAGACATGTCAGTACCAGTATCGACTAGGAAAACGAGCCGTGACGAAATGTCAGTCACGTATAAACAGCCAGGCGGATGAGTGGACAGAGTGCAATGTATGGGAATGCCTGTGAGTTTCCCTACAGGACTCTGCATCTTTTAGGTCCTGCGGTTGGTTTGGGTGCTGGCAAGGTACTGGGACTTCTTAGCATTATTGCCGAAAACCTTGTTGTACCAGCAGTATGGCTGAGCCGGATGTGGTGGTGGTGGTGACTGCGGCAGTGGAGGAGGCTTGTCCTTGCCGATTTGTTCTGGCATGTGTACTGCACTTATGGTGCATGAGCGATCCTGGAATGTTCAGGCGGTGGAGAGAGCGAGTGGATACTGCCAGGCAGTGTAGAAAGCGCAAATGTGGAGCGAGCTCTGCATCTGGCAGCAGATGGCCGGTAAACAGGAGCAGTTGTGCGGACCAGCGGCGAGTGGTGAGCTGGTTGATGTTGTCATAGCAGTGCATACAGCTCGTCTGCGATACAGAGACGAGAGCTGATTGACTCGAAGGAGTGCGGTAGCAGGTGAATCTGTAGGTTGGTAGGCAATTTGACTGAACATACCGCCCACAGAGTGACGTCCGGCATTGTATGCTCACTCACTAGCAACCAAAGGCGGCACCAGATTTGTGATGGAGTCCAGTCCCCCAGGTGTTCCTCATACAATATCTTGATGATTAATTCTTGTGGTGAGCAGGCGATTCAGTCCATGATCGTTTTCTTCGCGAACTCATACTACGGTGGAGGAGGTGGCAAGAGGAGTAGGAGGTGCATGACGAGACACAGGAATGTAGAGTTGTCATCGGACACATGATGCAACTCGAAAAGATGCTCCGCAGGCGCAAACCATGATACAGGGTTGTCCTTGTATAAAGGAGGCAGCTTCAGCAGACGACCTGGGGGAGGGGACGAAGGTGGCTTCAGTGTCCCTTGGAAAACTGGCTGGTCTGTGATAGGAGAGGCTGTACAGCAGACCAGCACAGTAGGCATAGGTGTTTTACTAGCAAGCACGTCCGTAGCAACGGCGGGTTGCATTGTCCTTGATGTATCGCAAAAACACCATGCGGCAGGCACGGTCGGTACCGTAGGAATGAGCAGTTGTGCAATACGTGCAGGAGTTCCATAAACTGGACCGGAGATTACAGGTACTGAATTGAATTGACCCACCCTGGACATAACGCGGAACGCCAGAGTGGCAGATGCAGGTGGTGCTGTGGGAGAGGCGAGCAGCTGAGCGACCAAAACCAGGGCCCTCCCACGAGTGCGTGGGGAGGGGAGGGGGAAGGGGGGGGGACTCTTAAGTGAGCAGGGAGAATTTTGCACACTAAAATGTTCTTGATCAGTTTGCCAATGAGGCAAAACCAGAACAGGTCATGGTTGATAGTGGCTGGGTGCATTTTGCAATAATGGTGGTGCTGCACATGGCCCGACAGTAACTGTGGTTGCGGTCCGTTGAGAGTCAAAGTATGTGTGCAAATGTAGATCACTTTGAGCATTATACGATCGATCAGTAGGTACACAGTTCTGAATATTATTCACTTCACACTTCACATGTTGGCGAGCACAGTTTGGCGACACGAAATCCGAGTCCGTTGTTTGTGTTAGTGGCATAGCACTCTACCGTTGTAGAGCAACAAAGTTTGAAGTTAACGTGGCTGGAGATCACAAATCACTGTGAATTAATGTAGAACCGGTCGTTGGCAAAGGAATGAAGAGTCCGGTGATTGTTGTTGTGCTTCCAAATCTTCGAACAAAGCATTGGGTGAGGTAGCCATGGTGTCATGCGCATAACCTGTTGATTTACAACACCCGCCGCGGAAGTCGCGGAAGACGTAGAAACTTCGGGGTCACCAGTATGGCAACGGGATATGATTATCGGTTAAATGCAATAACTATCCCCATTAAATTCCACATAGAGATATATTTTGCAGTAAGTCATATATGTGTAAACAGCTTGAGATACAGAACAGAACTAAAAACTAACATGGAGGCTCGGCAGAGCAATCAGAGTCCAAAGATGGTGTTAATCATGGTCGATATGACCTATCAACGCCACAGTTGTTTAGTACTCACTGAGCCCTTGTTTATCAAACAGTTGCTTCTCTTTTCTCTGAAGGTCTGTTTAATCTTCATGTTGATGGCATCTGTCTTTCCCCTAACTGTATATGCTTCTAAAGTTCTTTATTTGTCCTCTAGCCATTCATGCATAGCCAGTTTGCATTTTCTGTCAATCTCATTTTCTTAGATGACTGTTTTCTCTTTGCCTTTTTCATTTGCTGCATTTTAATATTTTTTCCCCTTTCACTATTTAAATTAAATATCTCCTGTGTCATTCAAGGATTTATACTAGGTCTTCTCCATTTACCTGTCTGCCTGGTTAGTTGTGTGGTAATGTGCTTGCCTCGCATGCGAGCAGGCCTGGGTTCGATTCCCGGTCGGGTTGGAGATTTTCTCTGCTTGTGGACTGGGTGTTGTGTTGTCCTCATCATCATTTCATCCTCCTCATCGGTGGCAAGTCACCCAATGTGGCGTCGTGTGAAATAAGACTTGCACTTGGCGGACGAACTTCCCTGAATGGGGCCTCTCAGCCAATGATGCCATACACACATTTCCATTTCCTTTTACCTGTTTGATCCTTCATGGCTTTCGCTATTTCATGTGCCAAAGTTACCTATTAGTCATCTACTGTATTCCCTTCCTGTGCTTCAGTCAAGCATTGCCTAATGCTCTGTCTGAAACTCTCAGCAATCTTGGGTTCTTTCATCTAAGTTCCATCTGCTTAATTTCCTACCTGTTTGCAGTTTCTTAAGTTTTAACTTACAGTTCATAACCAGTAAATTAGGGTCAGAGTGCATATCTGCCATTTGAAATGTGACAGTTCCAAATCTGGTTATGAAATCTCTGTCTACCGTTACTCAGTCTGAAACCTTTCAGTATCCCTAAGTCTCTTGCCTAGAGGACAAATGTAAGGATGTAGAGACTTATCTCACTATGGCTAAGATAGATACTGCCTACAGGAAAATTAAAGAGACCTTTGGAGATAAGGGAACCACTTGCATGAATATCAAGAGCTTTGATGGAAACCCAGTTCTAAGCAAAGAAGGGAAAGCAGAAAGGTGGAAGGAGTATATAGAGGGTCTATACAAGGGCGATGTACTTGAGGACAATATTATGGAAATGGAAGAGGATGTAGATGAAGATGAAATGGGAGATATGATATTGCGTGAAGAGTTTGACAGAGCACTGAAAGACCTGAGTTAAAACAAAGCCCTCAGAGTAGACAACATTCCATTAGAACTACTGACAGGCTTAGGAGAGCCAGTCCTGACAAAACTCTACCATCTGGTGAGCAAGATGTATGAGACAGGCGAAATACCATCAGACTTCAAGAAGAATATAATAATCCCAATCCCAAATAAAGCAGGTGTTGACAGATGTGAAAATTACCGAACTATCAGTTTAATAAGTCACAGCTGCAAAATACTAACGCGAATTCTTTACAGACGAATGGAAAAACTGATAGAAGCTCACCTCAGGGAAGATCAGTTTGGATTCCATAGAAATGTTGGAACACGTGAGGCAATACTGACCCTACTACTTATCTTAGAAGAAAGATTAAGGAAAGGCAAACCTACGTTTCTAGCATTTGTAGACTTAGAGAAAGCTTTTGACAATGTTGATTGCAATACTCTTTCAAATTCTGAAGGTGGCAGTGGTAAAATACAGAGAGCGAAAGGCTATTTACAATTTGTACAGAAAGCAGATGGCAGTTATAAGAGTCAAGGGGTATGAAAGGGAAGCAGTGGTTGGGAAGGGAGTGAGACAGGGTTGTAGCCTATCCCCGATGTTATTCAATCTGTATATTGAGCAAGCAATAAAGGAAACAAAAGAAAAGTTCGGAGTAGGTATTAAAATCCATGGAGAAGAAATAAAAACTTTGAGGTTTGCCGATGACATTGTAATTCTGTCATAGACAGCAAAGGTCTTGGAAGAGCAGTTGAACGGAATGGACAGTGTCTTGAAAGGAGGGTATAAGATGAACATCAAAAAAAGCAAAACGAGGATAATGGAATGTAGTCGGATTAACTCGGGTGATGCTGAGGGAATTAGATTAGGAAATGAGACACTTAAATTAGTAAAGGAGTTTTGCTATTTGGGGAGCAAAATAACTGATGATGGTTGAAGTAGAGAGGATATAAAATGTAGACTGGCAATGGCAAGGAAAGCCTTTCTGAAGAAGATAAATTTGTTAACATCTAGTATAGATTTAAATGTCAGGAAGTTGTTTCTGAAAGTATTTGTATGGAGTGTAGCCATGTGTGGAAGTGAAAAGTGGATGATAAATAGCTTAGACAAGAAGAGAATAGAAGCTTTCGAAACATGGTGCTACAGAAGAATGCTGAAGGTTAGATGGGTAGATCACATAACTAATGAGGACGTATTGAATAGAATTGGAGAGAAGAGAAATTTGTGGCACAACTTGACTAGAAGAAGGGATCGGTTGGTAGGACATATTCTGAGACATCAAGGGATCACCAATTTAGTATTAGAGGGCAGTGTGGAGGGTAAAAATCGTAGAGGGAGACCAAGAGATGAATAAACTAAGCAGATTCAACAACAACAACAGGTCTCTTGCATTTACAAAACCATCTTTTATGGTTCTTAAACCAAGTGTTAGCAGTGGTTAATTCATGTGCTGTGCAAAATTCTACCAGGAAGCTCCCTCTTTCATTCCTTTCCCTCAGTCCATGTTCTGTTACTACATTTCCTTCCCTTCCTTTCCCCAGTGTCACATTCCACTCATGCATTACCTTAAATTTTCATCGTCCATAACTATCTGAATGATTTCTTTTATTTCATCATACAGTCTTTCAATATCTCCCCATCTGTGGAGCTAGTTTTCATAGAGTAGTAAGCTTGTACTGCTGTGGTGAGTTTTGGCTTTGTGTCTATATGTTCACTCTGCTGTTCACAGTATCTTACCTGTATTCCTACTTTCTTATTCGTTAACTTCGGGAACTCTTTTATTACCCATATTTGATTTTGTATTTATAACCCTGTACTCACCTGAGCAGAAGTCCTGCTCTTTCTGACGCTGCGGTTTACTAATTCCCACTACCGTTAACTTCAGCCTATCCATTTCCCCTTTTAAATTCTCTTGCTTTCCTACCTGATTAAGAGATGTGACATTCCACACTCTGATCTGTAGAATGCATTTTGCTTTTCCTGATATTAATATCATCCTGAGTCGCCCCCATCTGGAGATCTGAGTGGGAGACTATTTTATCTCTGAAATACTTTACCGAAGAGGATGCCATCATCATCTAACTGTACGGTAGAGCTGCATGCCCTCAGGAGAAATCATGGCGTTAGTTTCCTATTGCTTTCAGCTGCTCGCAGAACCAGCACAGCAAGGCCACATTGGCTAATGTTACAAGACCGGATCAGTCAATTGTCCAGACTGTTGCCCCTGCAACTACTGAAAAGGCTGCTGCTCCACTTCAGTTACCACATGTTTGTCTGGCCTCTCCACAGATATCCCTCCATTGTGGTTGCATCTGTGATATGACTATCTGTATTGCAGAGGCTCTCGGGGCACCCCACCTCACCGAGGTCCTTGGTCCATGGGGGATATTAAATGAAATAATCACACAGGCTCTGTCATGGATAAAGCAGATGGCACATTCTGGGTCATTGGAAGGATTCTGTGAAAATGCATTCTGTCCACAAATGAGACTGTTGATAAAATTACTTGTGCATCCCATCATAGAGTAATTCTCAAGTTTGTGCAACCCATAACAGATAGGACTAACAGATGATATTAAACTTGGACAAAGAAGGCCATCACATATGGCCATATGTTTGACTCATCGAAGAGCATATCAAATGAGGTGGTGCAGTGGTTAGCACACTGGATTCACATTCGGGAGGACGACGGTTCAAACCCATGTCTGGCCATCCTGATTTCGGTTTTCCATGATTTCCCTAAATTGCTTCAGGCAAATGCGACAATGGTTCCTTTGAAAGGACATGGCCAACTTGCTTCCTCACCCTTCCCTAATCCAGTGGGACCGATGACCTCACTGTTTGGTGCCCTCCTCCCAAATCAACCAACCAACAAACCATGGGAGAGCATTATGGAAATGTTGAAAACCCCAAATTGTCAAACTTTTGAAGAGGTGCCTGTTATCTAGTGAAAGGCTACTTATCAAGTTCCAGTATTAAGTGAAGAATGTAGAGATAATTAAGCAGTCCTTCTTCCTGTGCTATATACATGATTGGAACTGGAACGATCACTAATGTAGCACCACACTATGCACGACAACCATGTCCTTCACAGTGGTTTGCAGAGTATATGTGTAAGTGTAGATTGTATTTCCAGAAGAGCAAATCCTCACTTGCGAAGTAATCTGTAAACTGCTGTCTAGCACTGAAATCTTCATGTCATGACAAACTGCAAGCTTACCCCTGTGTTTTGAGAAATATATGTCAATGTTCTGAAACTGATTATAGAAATTTATTGCAGTTCAGGCTAGTGAATGACCCTGATGACAATATGTGGCTCTACAGTCTTAGGGGTGGATCATGAACTGCTATACTTTTGCAGCATGGGCTGTCTAAAATAGTATTTATTGGCAAGCTCCAATTACACACATAAAATCTGGTATATACTGCAAAAATAAGTGAATAAATAAGTTGGTGTAAACAAATAAATAAGTGTAGTTGTCACCGTGGCAAATTTAAATGTATATTCTATGTATTGTTTAGCTTGAAACACACAAAATATTATGGCCATACATCATTATAATTAAAATTAAAATTGTATATGCTGTTCAACTTGAAACAGACAATATATGATGGCCTTAATCATGAAATTAAAAGTTAGAGAAATGAAAACATAGCTTGTATTGTATAAAACCGGGAACCTAGAAACGACAGAGAGGCTTGTCCTGCCATAGCCCTCAGTGGTTCACAACCCCACAACAGGCCACAGCAGTCCACCCAACCCACTGCCACCCCACACCAAACCGAGGGTTATTGTGCAGTTTGGCCCCCAGTGGAACCCCCTCCCCCGGGAACTTCTCATACCAGACAAGTGTAACTCCAAATGTTTGCGTGGTAGAATAATTATGGTGTACGCACACGTGGAAATGGTGTTTGCGCAGCAATCACCAACACAGTGTTACTGAGACAGAATAAGGGGAAACAACCTGCATTCGCCGAGGTAGATGGAAAACCACCTTAAAAACCATCCACAGGCTGGCTAGCAAACTGGATTTCGACACTAATCCACTGGGCAGATTCGTGCTGGGGACCGGCACACCTTCCTGCTTGGGAAGCAGTGCATTAGACCGCGTGGCTAGCTGGGTGGACTAAACATAGCTTAGTGCAGTTAAGATTGCCTGAATACTGAATAAACCTAGACATTTTCTCAGTTTCATAAGCTTCTGTGAAAGCAGAACCAATATCCAAGTCCCACATATACTTTAACATTAAAATTCCTCAGTGATGCTGCTCCACTGTCCATAAAAATTCACCACAGAATATAAATATCACTTGCAAAAAGCTAAAGTCTTCATCTTGAAAACAGTGTGAAAATAAACAAGTCCACTGGCACTTTTTTTTCCTCTTTGCGATTTGTCTGTCAATTACACACTGCTTCCTGTATTTGAAGAGTAGTGATTCATTTGCATGTAAATATTATATACAGTTTTTAGTTCATTGTTGAGGTGGTGACTCAACATAACTTTCTTTAATGCTACTCAGTCTTAACTGAGAGGTCCCCAGGGATGGGACTGACTTTTTGAAACCATCTATATGGTGGTGGTGGTTGTCAGTTAGAGTCCCAGCCATTCACCCAAGTGGGCCCTCATTTGTGAGTAATGGATGAAAAAGGATTTCATGTGATGCTCTAGAGCCTTAAAAAATTATAGAATTATCCAGGTTAGTGGCACAGTATAGTGGTTAAGATATATTTCTGACATACTTAAGGTCATGGATTTGAATCCTGTCAGGTACTTTGAGATTATTATTTTTTCCACTTTTTATAAAAAAAAAATGCATAATCATTACTTTTATTTAGTTAATTGGTGTAAATGCAATTTTTGATATTTGTAATCCTTTCCACATCGTTTTAATCATTGCATTAACTTTTATAATTGCTCTAATTTTCTTGTCCTATCATTCTCATTTTTACACATGGGATTTAAATTACTTTTTATTTATCTATCATACAGTGTAAATACAGGGCGTTTCAAAAAGAAAGAGCAGATTTCAAACATTTATTTCTCAAAAACTACAAATGATAGAAACACAATTCCAACGGTCCTTCACTCAATATGAGTACCAAATGTTACACAACAAATATCAAAACTGTACCTCAATATGAGCACCATTTGTTACACGACAAATATCAAACCGGTATCTCATTTCTTGCCACACACGACGCAACTGGTCTTTAGTTACCGAATTCACGGCCGCAACAATTCGATGTCGTACCTCTTGAAGAGTAGCGGGCATAGGTGGGACATAAACACAGTCCTTTATGTACCCCCACAAATAAAAATCGCAGGGAGTAAGGTCTGGTGACCTGGGAGGCCACAGACGATGACATTGATCTTGTGCTCCTGCTCTTCCAATCCACCGTCCTGGAATGGTGTTATTTAGGTACCGTCGTACAGGTTCAGAGAAGTGTGGTGGGGCGCCATCTTGCATGAAGATGAAGTGATTTGAATCTTCCTGAAGTTGAGGAAATAGCCAGTTTTCTAACATGTCCAGGTAAATGGTTCCTGTGATAGTTTTCTCCATGAAAAAGAAAGGTCCATAAACTTTGTTTACCGAAATTGCACAAAAGACGTTAACCTTTGGTGAGTCTCTTTCATGTTGAATAACGTCCCTCGGAGTTTCACTCGCCCAAATTCGTACGTTATGCCGATTAACTTTACCAGAAATGTGAAACGTTGATTCATCTGAAAAAATTAATCGTTCGGCAAAATTGTCCTCTTCCATGTCCTGTAGAATTGCAGTTGAAAATTCGAACCTTTTGTTGTGGTCGTCAGGACGCAATGCTTGCAATAACTGCAGTTTGTACGGCTTCATGTGCAGACGGTTACTCAGAACGCGCCATACCGTTGTTTTAGACATGTTTAGTTCGTGACTTGCCCGTGCCGTGGATTTTCTAGGGCTCCTTTCGTAAGCTGCACGGACACGCTCGACATTTTCATCCGATGTGCGTGGACGACCCGTGCTTTTTCGCTTGCAGATGCAACCATCTTCTACGAATCTGTGATGCCACTCATAAATTTGCTTATGACGAGGCGGCTGTTTGTTGAATTGACGGCGGAATGCACGTTGCACACCAACAATGGACTCTAACTTTGCAAATTGCAGCACACAAAATGATCGTTCCTGTGGTGTCGTCGCCATTTTCCTACAAACAAACGCCAGCGCCACTGCGGATTTGCATGGAACTTCTGCGCGGACCATTGAAAAACTTTGAACCTTTCTCTGACAAGAAACGTTTGAATTGTGTTTCTATCATTTGTAGTTTTTGAGAAATAAATGTTTGAAATCTGCTCTTTCTTTTTGAAACGCCCTGTACTTGAAAATATTGATGTATCAGTTAAAAGGCAAAAGACAAAATAATCTATTTTTTGTGTCGCCGTTGCCACTGTACAGTCTCGTACCAGGGGAAGCAAGGGAGAGGACGTTGTTTGGTGGCTGGTATTCTCTTTCTACAACACATGTGTTTATAGGGTTCTTTATGTAGCAGAACAGAAAGCTACTTATCTTTAAGCTAGTCCAGGTGTTGTGGTACAAGCTCTTCTGTAATAGTCCACGTTGGCCTCACTGCTGGTAAAGTACAAGTCCCTCTATAAACACTACACTCTCGTAGCCGTTGACTTGAACTGACAGATACCGACTAGATTAGTGACTGAGCTAGTAACTGAGACTGATTTGGCTATTGAGACTGTTTGACTCAGACTGGGTGAGTGGGCCCTGTGGTCTGTGGCAGCAATCTAAATACTTGCGGTCAAGAGGGCGGTAGCAGCGCATTGTTTGCGAGTCTGTCTTTGGCCCCTATTGTGATAGGCATGCTCGATCCAGTGCCCACGATCAATCTTGCAACCTCTTTGCCAACCAGTGTGCTGGCAACAACTTATGCCAGCACATTCCTCCCCCTGGAAATGCCACATCATTGTCGTGTAGGGAGACTCTGAATGACAACGTGGAGGGAAGCAGGACGATGGACGTAGAGATGAGCCGGGAGCTGTGACTGTGGAGGATGGTGTACTCCTAACTGCACCCCGCCATCTGGCTTGCGAAACAACAGGACGATATTCCAGAAAACTGCTGCCAGGGCACGTGCCGAGGCCTGAGGGAGTGTTGTGGGGTGATGACGGCAACAGCGATGGTGGGTCCCGGTCCATCGGGTCTGTGAGCGAGGACAGCGGGTGTGAGGGCACATCGTCCATCCACTCCTCCTTGGGCGCCCTGGTGCAAATGCTGTGCAGTACCGTGAGGCCATGAATCTGGGGGGAAGAAAAGCAGCAGAATCAGGGGGCCAAATGACATATGTGAATTTGGTTGTGGTGGCAACACTGCAAACCATCAGGACCTGCAATCAAATATGTTGAAGAGCCAATGCATTCCTGGATCACACCTCTTTCTTTGTGAACACAGTTGCCATAAATCGTGAAAATAACAAGATCGCGCAGTGCAAAGCGATATCTGTGGACCATTGGCAGCACCGGATGCTGTGATGGGGTGGCGGCGGCTGTGCAGAAATTCTGCCAGTGATGGTCTGTCTCATGGCTGGGGGCGATAAGTGGCGAGAAAGAGTTGCAGCACTTGTTCCTGTGTGTGGGTGGTGTGCAGCTTGGCCATCTTTGCTTAAAAGTACGTACAAAGTGTTCTGCTTTTCCATTGGACTGCAGGTGAAACAAGCAATTGTTAGATGACAAATGCCATTTCGTTCACAAAACTATTCAAAATCATGTGACATAAACTGTGGCCTGTTGTCCAACACAACTACTTCTGGCAAACCTTCTATGCGAAATATGGAGGACAACACTTAAAAGTGCTACATGATATGGTAGAGTTCAGAGGCGCCGCAGTTGGAAACTTGCTAAAAGAGTCTACCACTATGAGCCAACAAGCATTCCAAAATGGTCCTGCAAAGTCAGTGTGAACTCGTTGCCATAGTGATTGAGTCTTAGGCCAAGCTGTGAATGTCTGTGGTGGAGTGGATTTGTTTTCCTCGCATGCGCGGCACTGTGACGTCATCTGTTCAGCGTGGGCGTCCATGCCTTGCCAGATATAGAGCCATTGCGCTAATAGTGCAAACAATTCCCCATTGTCCTTGGTGGAGCAATCACAACACATTCTATTGCAGCGCTTTGGGAGTAAGCACACGTGACTGTCCACTGTCATTTTAAACTAGAATCACACCCTGTTGAATTGTAAGGTTATGCTGAACAGCAAAATATCGGCACACAGCTGAGTTCTGGATGCTGTTCAATGAATGAGGCCAAATGTGTAAATGTAATGCAACAAAATCTTGAGAGCTGCGTCTATTTCCGTGGCCTGTACAATTTCTCTATAGTGCAAGGGAAAAGATTCCAGCAATTCAGAGTCCTGCGCATCGATGTGGCAACAAGGTGCAGCAGATTCATCAAAATCAAAGCATGGGCCAAGGTAGGGCATCTACATTGTCATGCTTTGCTGTAGGTATGTACACAATTTCATACTGATACAACAAAGCACAACATTGCAATTCTTGAACAGCACATGTAGGAACCATCTTTGACAGATGAAACAAAAACTGCAAGAGCTTGTAACCTGTCACTAAATAGAACTTGTTGTTGTTGTTGTTGTGGTCTTCAGTCCTGAGACTGGTTTGATGCAGCTCTCCATGCTACTCTATCCTGTGCAAGCTTCTTCATCTCCCAGTACTTACTGCAACCTACGTCCTTCTGAATCTGCTTAGTGTATTCATCTATTGGTCTCCCTCTATGATTTTTACCCTCCACACTGCCCTCCAATGCTTAATTTGTGATTGCTTGATGCCTCAGAACATGTCCTACCAACCGGTCCCTTCTTCTTGTCAAGTTGTGCCACAAACTCCTCTTCTCCCCAATTCTGTTCACTACCTCCTCATTAGTTATGTGATCTACCCATCTAATCTTCAGCATTCTTCTGTAACACCACATTTCAAAAGCTTCTATTCTCTTCTTGTCCAAACTATTTATCGTCCATGTTTCACTTCCATACATGGCTACACTCCATACAAATACTTTCAGGAACGACTTCCTGACACTTAAATCTATACTCGATGTTAACTAATTTCTCTTCTTCAGAAACGCTTTTCTTGCCTTTGCCAGTCTACATTTTATATCCTCTCTACTTCGACCATCATCAGTTATTTTGCTCCCCAAATAGCAAAACTCATTTACTACTTTAAGTGTCTCATTTCCTAATCTAATTCCCTCAGCATCACCTGACTTAATTCGACTACATTCCATTATCCTCATTTTGCTTTTGTTGATGTTCATCTTATACCCCCTTTTCAAGACACCGTCCATTCCGTTAACTGCTCTTCCAAGTCCTTTACTGTTTCTGACAAAATTACAATGTCATCGGCGAACCTCAAAGTTTTTATTTCTTCCCCATTGATTTTAATACCTACTCCGAATTTTTCTTTTGTTTCCTTTACTGCTAGCTCAATATACAGATTGAATAACATCGGGGAGAGGCTACAACACTGTCTCACTCCCTTCCCAACCGCTGCTTCCCTTTCATGCCCCTCGACTCTTACAACTGCCATCTGGTTTCTGTACGAACTGCAAATAGCCTTTTGCTCCCTATATTTTACCCCTGCCACCTTTAGAATTTGAAAGAGAGTATTCCAGTCACCATTGTCAAAAGCTTTCTCCAAGTCTACAAATGCTAGAAACATAGGATTGCCTTTCCTTAATCTTTCTTCTAAGATAAGTTGTAAGGTCAGTATTGCCTCACGTGTTCCAAAATTTCTACGGAATCCAAACTGATCTTCCCCAAGGTTGGATTCTACTACTTTTTCCATTCGTCTGTAAAGAATTCGAGTTAGTATTTTGCAGTTGTGGCTTATTAAGTTGATTGTTCGGTAATTTTCACATCTGTCAACACCTGCTTTCTTTGGGATTGGATTTATTATATTCTTCTTGAAGTCTGAGGGTATTTCGCCTGTCTCATACATCTTGCTCACCAGATGGTAGTTTTTTGTCAGGAGTGGCTCTCCCATGGCTGTCAGTAGTTCTAATGGAATGTTGTCTACTCCCGGGGCCTTGTTTCGACTCAGGTCTTTCAGTGCTCTGTCAAACTCTTCACGCAGTATCTTATCTCCCATTTCGTCTTCATCTACATACTCTTCCATTTCCAGAATATTGTCCTCAAGTACGTCGCCCTTGTATAGACCCTCTATATACTCCTTCCACCTCTCTGCTTTCCCTTCTTTGCTTAGAACTGGGTTTCCATCTGAGCTCTTGATATTCATACAAGTGGTTCTCTTTTCTCTAAAGGTCTCTTTAATTTTCCTGTAGGCAGTATCTATCTTACCCCTAGCCTCTACATCCTTACATTTGTCCTCTAGCCATCCCTGCTTAGCCATTTTGCACTTCCTGTCGATCTCATTTTTGAGACGTTTGTATTCCTTTTTGCCTGCTTCATTTACTGCATTTTTATATTTTCTCCTTTCATCAATTAAATCCAATATTTCTTCTGTTACCTAAGGTAGCCCTCGTCTATTTACCTACTTGATCCTCTGCTGCCTTCACTACTTCATCCCTCAGAGCTACCTATTCTTCTTCTACTGTATTTCTTTCCCCCATTTGTGACAATTGTTCGCTTATGCTCTCCCTGAAACTCTGTACAACCTCTGGTTCTTTCAGTTTGTCCAGACCCCATCTCCTTAAATTCCCACCTTTTTGCAGTTTCTTCAGTTTTAATATACAGCTCATAGCCAATAGATTGTGGTCAGAGTCCACATCTGCCCCTGGAAATGTCTTGCAATTTAAAACCTGGTTCCTAAATCTCTGTCTTACCATTATATAATCTATCTGATACCTTTTATTATCTCCAGGGTTCTTCCATGTATACAACCTTCTTTCATGATTCTTGAACCAAGTGTTAGCTATGATTAAGTTATCCTCTGTGCAAAATTCTACCAGGCGGCTTCCTCTTTCATTTCTTAGCCCTAATCCATATGAAGTAAAGCTGTGAGTACCGGACACGAGTCGTGCTTCGGTAGCTCAGATGGTAGAGCACTTGCCCGCGAAAGGCAAAGGTCCCGAGTTCGAGTCTCGGTCGGGCACACAGTTTTA
This sequence comes from Schistocerca nitens, assembly GCF_023898315.1. Taxonomy (NCBI): domain Eukaryota; kingdom Metazoa; phylum Arthropoda; class Insecta; order Orthoptera; family Acrididae; genus Schistocerca; species Schistocerca nitens. The sequence goes on along the minus strand of NC_064620.1, from coordinate 64,742,359 downwards.
ATCTGCCAGGAAGTTTCCTATCAGCGCACACTCCACTGCAGAGTGAAAATCTCATTCTGGAAACATCCCCCAGGCTGTGGCTAAGCCATGTCTCCGCAATATCCTTTCTTTCAGGAGTGCTAGTTCTGCAAGGTTTGCAGGAGAGCTTGTGTAAAGTTTGGAAGGTAGGAGACGAGGACATGGCAGAAGTAAAGCTGTGAGTACCGGACGCGAGTCGTGCTTCGGTAGCTCAGATGGTAGAGCACTTGCCCGCGAAAGGCAAAGGTCCCGAGTTCGAGTTTCGGTCGGGCACACAGTTTTAATCTGCTAGGAAGTTTCATATCAGCGCACACTCTGCTGCAGAGTGAAAATCTCATTCTGGAATCATCCAGACTGTTGCCCCTGCAACTACTGAAAAGGCTGCTGCCCCTCTTCAGGAACCACACATTTGTCTGGTCTCTCAACAGATACCCCTGTGTTGTGGTTGCACCTACGGTACGGCTATCTGTATCGCTGAGGCACGCAAGCCTCCCCACCAACGGCAAGGTCCATGGTTCATAGGGGGGGGGGGGCGGGGAGGGGGGGGGGGGGAAATAGAACTTGCAACCACACAAATAGTGATGGAATTTTGTTACACCATACACATAGCGAGAGCTTCTTGTGCTATTTGATTATAATTGCATGGAGTTTGAGTTAACAACATTGAAGCAAAAGCACTGGGACTGTCTGGTGCACCAATTCTGTGCAGAAGCACAGTGCTGATTCTGTCAGAAAAAGCATTGACTTGCAAAACTACCGGCTTGGCACTAAACATCTGTCATTAAGTAAAACATTTTTGAGTTTTTGAAATGTGTCATGACAGACTTTAGTCCACACAAAAGGTAAATTTTTGTGATGCAAGTGTTGCAGTGCAACTGCAATCTGTGCGGCATTCAGTATTATAAGGGGGTTTAGTGTGTGTTGTTGCCCCAGATGATGATTATACGAATATTTTGTCAGGATTTGTAAGTGGTGTGTCCTTGAGGTATGGCAATACACGAACAGGAAAAGTAAGTTTAAACAGTTTTATTAACAAAGGCGGATTATAAAACACGCACGTTATGCGCACCCATCATCACTGTGTCTGACATCCTAACACTGGCTAATTACGGTCATATTGAAAGGCTCCATGGTGAGCTAAGAAAAGAGACATATTCATGCCCAAGGCCGTGCTAGTTAATACTGCACACTGCGGACAGCGGCCAGTCGCGTACTCTGCATCGCAGTGCGGCCAGACGCGTGTCTACTGACCAAGCAAATTGTCAGCATTCCAGACAGGCCGGCCGGTGAGCGCATGTCCGTACCATATGGCTGCATGCAACCCGTAGACCCTTACATCACTCTCCCCAGAGAAAAAGAGCAACCATAGGTGGCTCAAAGTGACCTCCTGGGCATTACAAATCTATTTTTGTCATTTGTGGCATCAGAAGGCATTGCAATATGTGTTTCATTTGCAGACACAATAACGTTCGGTACAGGGAAGCATGCCTTCAAGATGACAATTTCATACATGACAAATGCTGTTGACAAAAGACAAATTAAACACAAAACTGACAATCAAGTATGCATTAATATTATTGGAGGAATCGAAGGACTTAATTCTATTTGCTGCTTCAATGAAATTTAACTCATTATTTGAAAAGATTACATTGTCCTTAATTAAATTATTGTCTTCAGAAAAATTGGATAAGGAATGCTTTCCATATGTTAATATGTATGAATCATTGTAATAAACAGATAACATTCTAGTTAATAGCAAAAGTCCAATTGCATGAAATGTAGTTGGCAAAATACTAGGCATATCAAATAGTTCACATGATAAATCACAATGTGTGGCATTCAAGATTAATCCACTATTGTTCAATTTTAGTGTAAAGGGTAGCTCAGGTGTATCATAGTTTTTTCATGTAAATGTTACATCAAGGGTGGAGTTAAATGAGAAAATCATACCTCCAGAACATCGTTTAAGAAATGGATGATAGAGATGCGTTAAAATTCTAGGGCATTGATCTCTTGGGGGATGATTCATAAACAATTCTTCCTCACAGTTGTACACTCTACTGTCTAAGAATTCTGCCGATTCAGGGCAAATTAACTTATGACTACGTTTACACATATGCAAAACATTTTCATTTATGGACACAAAATATCTTTGATCCTTGCTGATCAGTAGATAATCATTCAGTACATACCTTACATGAGTACCTGCCTGTCTCCATTTCACAGGGTAAGTATAAATCTTATACATTTCAAAATTGTGCTTTGATGTAGCAATGGGAATAGAAACAATGACAGTTAATTAATCTTCAATCATTAAGGAGTGTGTGGTGGTTAACTGATAGTAAGCATATAAATTGTAAGAGTAAACAGGATAAATCATAGTATTCTAGCTTTCGCGCAACTGATAGTAGGACCTGTAAAAATTGTTCTGGATGTAGTAGTACACTGCTCAATCAATCATTTGAACTACTTTTTAAGACTGTTCTTAAGTTAAGGGCATCAATTCTAGCATTTGGTAAACTATCAGTAATCCTTAACAACAGAGTGTTTAAATCTAAGTGTGCACCAGGGTGTATACGACCCGGGACAACCGGGAAATCCGGGAATTTTTTTATCCGGGAGAAAACCTGGAAAAACCCGGGATTTTTTCGTATTTCCGGGAATTTTTCATTCTTTTAGCTTTCAGTTAAATTTTTGTAAGTTTGACTGGTACGAATTGATTCTTTAGCAAAGAATGTTACTGTTTCCTGCTACTGGAGAATGATACTGCAGCAATAAAATATAAAAGAGAGGAAAAAAAAAACTTTTACGCACAGGCGTCTGCAAATAGCAAAAATATGTCAAAAGGCCGTAGGGCGAAGACTATGTTAATTCTTCGTAACAATAAACTGCTTGCTGTGAGCATGACGTCACAACTATTCACATTAGGTTCGTTTGACCACTTGCCAACGGATTGATGCGCATGCGTAGTTGACTCGCGTATGAGCAGTACCATCTCCCGCTTCCCGCTACTTGAAGTGTGGCTGTTAGTTGTATGGGCAGTAGCAGCAAACAGCCAGATGCACACGAGAAAAATTTTTCCTGCGCGCCCTAGTTGCCAGATTCACGCATGCGCAAAGTTGTCTGAGTTGTAGTGGGGTACTTGTAGTGTCCACGTGACCCGTGTTTGCGTTAAATGACGTTTAGTGATTTCGCTGCTTCTCTTGGTTTACAGCTCCCACGTCAAATGAAAACAAAACGGATTTCTGTGGCTGGGAGCTATCAAGGGAATCAAAATACATTCACATAATTACGGAGATATTATTAGTTTCAGTTTTCTGATTTAATTTTATTTTCAAGTTATTAGCAGTCCAACATTAATCACCTTGCAGAACAGTGAAGTTATTTTTGCAAGTTTGCTAAAGAAATTGGGATTTATTAATCTTTCTGCTGAGGCAGCCATTTTATTTGAAACGATGTGTTTCATTCCACAGTTTTGGCTAGTTCCAACTGTTCGCTGAATTTCAAGTGCACGTTATCATATTCTGCCATGTATGACATTAAGCCAAAATAAACAACCAAAAATGAGATCGTAGAGTATAAGATAGGACCTACTTCATTGTGAATCTGGAAAAAACCAACGTGCACTTCAAGCCGAATTATGCATTTGAGTATGGTTTACGAAATTACGATGCCCTTGGGAGTATCCTCTGATACCCTGTTTCTTTTATGGTGAAATGTAAGCTCTCTTAGTGCTTTATACATATGAACATGCGGGCTTCCTACACCACTGCAGCTGCGCACGCGCTATAATGCCTGTTTTCTGGCGCTCTCTGGCAACCGTTAAATTGAACCTATTTCTAACAGTCTCCGGATAGTATTGCGAATGGTAGATCGAAAAGCGTTACTTTCAAAGTAAATTTCTTTTTACGGAAGATGAATTATGTTATGTGCGAGAAAGTGGGAGGAATTTCTAAATCACAGAGCGTTTAAAACTGAACACTTTGAGGACCAGCTACTTACAAGAATTTCGAGCCCAGACATTTATGCCATAATTTTAAATTTACTGGCACGTTTGTGTGATGTTATCTTAAAGTATAAAACACGCAAAAAAAAAGATCAATATTACATGTGAAGGCTTAGCTTCTGTTGTAGCTTGTTAAACGTAGAGACCAATATTATTTATATGTGAAAGCTTAGCTTTTCTAGTAGCTAAACTATGTATATTAATGTAAACCCTTAACTTTTCCTCTTTGTGTTTTCGCGCTACGTAACCAGTGATCTTGCTATTGGCTGAGTATAACACGTGTCCTATGCTCTGAATATCGGCTGGCAAGATCACGTGGCATGAGATATGATTGGCTTACAAAAGGACGTCGCAACCGCGTTTTCAACGCTCCGAAAACTAACGCGCTGTGTTTGTTGCAATTCGAATTTATACTTTCGTAATACGAAAATATGCAGCGTATATGTAGCTGAAAATCAAATGTCTTTCCAAAACTTCTCTCCTTTTTTTTTCATTAAAGGTCTTTCCAAAACTTCTCTCCCCCGTCTTTTCTTTTTTTTTCCGGTGAAGTTCTACGCGAGTGTGTATAATGTTAACCATTCAAAGTATTGATAAGTTTTACAGTTCCGAGGAAAAATCTACGGAAAACCCACTGTCAGCACGGAGAAAGTGTATTTTCGCCCGGGAAAAAGCATATTTTTTAAACGGGATATCCGGGAAAAATCCGGGAATTTTTTTCCCTTGTCCCCGTATACACCCTGGTGCACTCACAGCATTTAATCCCTAGAATAGTTCTTCGATATTTGCATTCGTTTCATTACGAAGTACGTGGAAATGTGAGATAAATTGCTTTACAATCTGTTCAATGAAAACTGTGTGGTTAGTAATGGTTCTTTGCATATTCTTTAATACGATAATTTCATTAGTGAGGTTAGTTGAATCTGTACTGGACTGTTGTTCAGGAGCTAACATTTTGCCTTGAACTTCCAGTAGATCTTGACTAGTTAAAGTACCAAATACAGTAAGTACGAAGGATACTCCCTCCCTCCAAAATCAAACCAGGAATGTTTATGCCTAATTAAAGTCTTGTGTGGGAAAAGCTTTAAAAAACAGTAAATCTCTTGTTCATAATTAGCAAATGTAGACTCTACGTGCATTTTGGCTGTGATCCAGTTATTATACCAAGATGTACCCATTTCCAAAATTTTATCATTACCCTTAACAGAACAAATTAGGTCAATTTGTTTCTTTACAGAATTGAACTGTTGCTGGAGTTCACTCAGATTGTACTTGAGGACAAGTTTTGTATTAGTTGTTGAAACTACCATGTCTGATCGTGGTTCAAACAAAACATATGTATTCTGTGGTACTATTACTACAGCATTAGTAGAATACACTATCAAAGCAAGCATTAGAATAAAAATGAACATGGTTAATTAGTTCTAAATACTAGAGTTAACAATGAACGTAAAATAAATGAGTTTCTTGTGGTAACCTGTGGAATAAAAGTTTTAGTTTCATTTGTGCACTCGTGCAATAGCTTCAATACTAAATTTTCACAACACATTCACATAAGCACATGGCTGAAATAAACACACGCATTGCACTCTCACGCACTACACATGTTTACGCAGATTGTAGGGGTGTCTGGAACAGGATTGCTTGGAACGTGGCGATGCCTCGGCCTCGAAATCTGGACTGCGACCTCGCGATTCTCGCTTCCTGGGTTTGAGAACAGCTGGTCTGCCTCTTGGTCAGTCCTCATCGTCTTGCGATACTACAGCAAACCTACCCAGAAATGGCTGTACATGATTGACATGAATGACAATCAAACGAAAGGGCAGTTTGAGCTTAAGAGTGACTGGCGACGACACCTCCAAGATTGGATATGGTCCTTTCCAAAACTTCTTAAACTTTAGACTTGACTCTTCTTTAACACCACATTGCTCAGATACACAAGATATCCAACTTGATACCGCTTGGCGATTGTGTTGTTTTGCTTGCTGAAGAAAGGCTTGATGATTTCGCTGTTTCACTCCCCTCTGTGCTTCCTTTAGCTTGCGTGCTAGATCCCTTACATGTTCATTGCTGATTCCAGCAGTCGATCGTGCAAAGTCCAAGGGTGAATGCATTCTTCTTCCGTAGACAATCTCATATGGACTTAGGCCAGTTGAGATGTGCATTTTGGCATGCTGCTCACGTAATGGCTAACCATTTTAATAATTGTTCTGTAGACTCGCTCAACTCTTCCATTTCCTTCAGGGTGTGCTGGTGTAGTCCTTAACTGAGTTATTTGCATGAGCTTACAAGTCTGCTTCAGTAATTCACTCATAAAATTCGTTCCTTGATCACTAATTATACTTAATGGTGATCCAAACTTGAGAATCCATTCTTTTACAAAAACTTTAGCTATAGTCTCAGTGCTCTGATCAGGTATTGGTATCATGAGAAGGTATCTAGAGAAATGATCTAACGTTGTCAATATGCATTTGTTTCCATCTTTAGTCTTAGGCAATGGTCCTACGACATCTAGTCCTACTCATTCAAATAGTTCACTTGATCTGGCAGTTCTTGCAATGGTGCTCTACTTTTTCTACATTATTCCATCTGTTACAAGAATCACATTCCGAAACAAACTCGAAAACGTCAGCTTTGCGGCTCGGCCACCAAAACATTTGAGCTATTTTAATGTTTGTTGCTTTTTTACCGCGATGTCCTGATAATAAAGAATCATGTTGCTCTCCCATGATTTCTCTTTCATGCTTTCTGTAATAACTAGGATGTTTCCTTTACTAGTGGTTTTGTACAATAATCCATCTATTTCTACAAAACGTTGATCATTTTTCCATAATTTGCATTGTGGATCTTCATCTTGAGTTGCCTTTAACTCTTCTTCTCGACTTATTGTAACACAAACATTGACTTTTCGACTCATTGCATCAGCATTCACATGTTGTTTACCAGATTGGTCCAGATAGGCTAACACTGGGGCTGTGGTTAGAGCAGTTTTAAGTTCTTCCATTGCCTGTTTGCGTTCTGTTGACCAATTAAATGTGGCTCCTTTCTTCAGTAGCTGTGTCATTGGACGTACTATATTCGCATAACCAGCTATAAATCGTCTGTAGAAATTTGACAATCCCAAGAATGATTGTAGTTCTTTCAAATTCTGTGGCTCAGGAAAATTCTTTATATCTTCAATTAATTTTGGATCAGGTCGAACACCTTCACTGGTTATAACATGACCAAGATACACTCCTGGAAATTGAAATAAGAACACCGTGAATTCATTGTCCCAGGAAGGGGAAACTTTATTGACACATTCCTGGGGTCAGATACATCACATGATCACACTGACAGAACCACAGGCACATAGATACAGGCAACAGAGCATGCACAATGTCGGCACTAGTACAGTGTATATCCACCTTTCGCAGCAATGCAGGCAGCTATTCTCCCATGGAGACGATCGTAGAGATGCTGGATGTAGTCCTGTGGAACGGCTTGCCATGCCATTTCCACCTGGCGCCTCAGTTGGACCAGCGTTCGTGCTGGACGTGCAGACCGCGTGAGACGACGCTTCATCCAGTCCCAAACATGCTCAATGAGGGACAGATCCGGAGATCTTGCTGGCCAGGGTAGTTGACTTACACCTTCTAGAGCACGTTGGGTGGCACGGGATACATGCGGACGTGCATTGTCCTGTTGGAACAGCAAGTTCCCTTGCCGGTCTAGGAATGGTAGAACGATGGGTTCGATGATGGTTTGGATGTACCGTGCACTATTCAGTGTCCCCTCGACGATCACCAGTGGTGTACGGCCAGTGTAGGAGATTGCTCCCCACACCATGATGCCGGGTGTTGGCCCTGTGTGCCTCGGTCGTATGCAGTCCTGATTGTGGTGCTCACCTGCACGGCGCCAAACACGCATACGACCATCATTGGCACCAAGGCAGAAGTGACTCTCATCGCTGAAGACGACACGCCTCCATTCGTCCCTCCATTCACGCCTGTCGCGACACCACTGGAGGCGGGCTGCACGATGTTGGGGCGTAAGCGGAAGACGGCCTAACGGTGTGCGGGACCGTAGCCCAGCTTCATGGAGACGGTTGCGAATGGTCCTCGCCGATACCCCAGGAGCAACAGTGTCCCTAATTTGCTGGGAAGTGGCGGTGCGGTCCCCTACGGCACTGCGTAGGATCCTACGGTCTTGGCGTGCATCCGTGCGTCGCTGCGGTCCGGTCCCAGGTCGACAGGCACGTGCACCTTCCGCCGACCACTGGCGACAACATCGATGTACTGTGGAGACCTCACGCCCCACGTGTTGAGCAATTCGGCGGTACGTGCACCCGGCCTCCCGCATGCCCACTATACGTCCTCGCTCAAAGTCCGCCAACTGCACATACGGTTCACGTCCACGCTGTCGCGGCATGCTACCAGTGTTAAAGACTGCGATGGAGCTCCGTATGCCACGGCAAACTGGCTGACACTGACGGCGGCGGTGCACAAATGCTGCGCAGCTAGCGCCATTCGACGGCCAACACCGCGGTTCCTGGTGTGTCCGCTGTGCCGTGCGTGTGATCATTGCTTGTACAGCCCTCTCGCAGTGTCCGGAGCAAGTATGGTGGGTCTGACACACAGGTGTCAATGTGTTCTTTTTTCCATTTCCAGGAGTGTAGTTAACTTTACTTTGTGCAAAATGAATGACATTTATCTATTGATAAAGACAGGTTTGCACTCTTATATGCTCAAAAACAGCTTGTAGTCTCTCAGAATGCTGCTTCATGTTTTCACCAAAAATTATTACATCGTCAAGGTAAATAAGTGCTTGTGTTGGGGTGAGCCCTCATAAAATTGAAGGCGTTGAAATGTAGCTGGAGCATTACAAAGTCCAAACGGCATAGAAGATACTTGTATACTCCTGTTGCGGTTACAAATGAAGTTTTTGCTTGATCATCTGGATGCACTGTTAACTGGTGATAACCACTTGTTAAATCACATACTGAAAAAATTCAACATCTGCCCAAATAATCCAAAGTTTCCACTAAATTTGGTAAGGGGTAAATGTCGGCATGCAGCTTTACTGTATGGTTAAATGATGATGGCGTCCTCTTTCGTAAAATATTCCGGAGGTAAAACAGTCCCCCATTAAGATCTCCGGGCGGTGACTACTCAAAAGGACGTTGTTATCAGGAGAAAGGAAACTGGCGTTCTACGGATCGAAGCGTGGAATGCCAGATCCCTTAATCGGGCAGGTAGGTTAGAAAATTTAAAAAGGGAAATGGATAGTTTAAAGTTAGATATAGTGGGAATTGGTGAAATGCAGTGGCAGGAGGAAAAAGACTTTTGGTCAGGAGAATACAGGGTTATAAATACAAAATCAAATAGGGGTAATGCAGGAGTAGGTTTAATAATGAATAAAAAAGTAGCAGTGCGGGTAAACTACTACAAACAGCATAGTGAACGCATTATTGTGGCCAAGATAGACAGGAAGCCCATGCCTACTACAGTAGTACAAGTTTATATGCCAACTAGCTCTGCATATGATGAAGAAATTGATGAAATGTGTGATGAGATAAAAGAAATTATTGAGGTAGTGAAGGGGGACGAAAATTTAATAGTCATGGGTGACTGGAATTCGAGAATAGGAAAAGGGAGTGAAGGAAACATACTGGGTGAATATGGATGGGGGGAGATAAATGAAAGAGGAAGCCGTCTGGTAGAATTTTGCACAGGGCAGAACTTAATCATAGCTAACACTTGGTTCAAGAATCATAAAAGAAGGTTGTATACGTGGAAGAATCCTAGAGATCCTAGAAGGTATCAGATAGATTATATAATGGTAAGACAGAGATTTAGGAACCGGGTATTAAATTGTAAGATATTTCCAGGGGCAGATGTGGACTCTGACCACAATCTATTGGTTATGAACTGTAGATTTAAAACTGAAGCAACTGCAAAAAGGTGGGAATTTAAGAAGATGGGACCTGGATAAACTGAAAGAACCAGAGGTTGTACAGAGTTTCAGGGAGAGCATAAGGGAACAATTGACAGGAATGGGGGAAAGAAATACAGTAGAAGAAGAATGGGTAGCTCTGAGGGATGAAGTAGTGAAGGCAGCAGAGGACCAAGTAGGTAAAAAGATGAGGGCTAGTAGAAGTCCTTGGGTAACAGAAGAAATATTGAATTTAATTGATGAAAGGAGAAAATATAAAAATGCAGTAAAAGAATCAGGCAAAAGGAATACAAACGTCTCAAAAATGAGATCGACAGGAAGTGCAAAATGGCTAAGCAGGGATGGCTAGAGGACAAATGTAAGGATGTAGAGGCTTATCTCACTAGGGGTAAGATAGATACTGCCTACAGGAAAATTAAATAGACCTTTGGAGAAAAGAGAGCCACTTGTATGAATATTAAGAGCTCAGATGGAAACCCAGTTCTAAGCAAAGAAGGGAAAGCAGAAAGGTGGAAGGAGTATATTAGTGATGGGGAGCTCGTGAATGAGTCGCTCAAAAGAACGCTTCACTCCAGTGAAGTGTGAACTAACCACTCAATTTCAATGAACTGGTACTTCAAACACTTCACAGATAACACACTCCACACGTTTTTCTAGTTCACTGACTCTCTTCCCCTCTCCTTCATCCCATTACATCGGCGCTACGTCACTCATTCTCCCTTCACTTCAGTCCCCCCCTCTACTGCCTGTCGACGAATTGCGCGGCGTTTGTGGGAAACGATAGAATTTGCGATGGGTTGTGAGGGGCGAGGGGAAAGCAGCATCAGCTGCTTCCTGCAGTGCTGACATCATTACCCGTGACTATTTGTGCAGTTCAGTTATACTTCGCGTCTACCGGTAGCCTACCGTTGGCCGCGCTTGCGGTCAAATGAATATTACAGATACAAATGAAGAGGCTGGCTGTGTGAGCATGCACAGCCAACATGAAAATAAAAGGTTTGTTAATAACACTGTAAGAGGGATTTTACCTGAAATCATACCAATGACTACAGGTGACAGTTTACATTTTGAATCTGGAGGGTTATTACTCTCAACAAAAATAAAATCTACAGGAAAACTTCTGAATAATTATTTAACGTAGATATATAAACTTTGTGACAGTGGTAAACATACTCATTCTATATTGGAGTAAATTTTAAAAGGAACATAAAATTGGACTGCATTTCGTTGGTAGCCCTAGTTTTCAGTCCATGAATACAACAAAAAATGTTTCACTTGGCAGATGAAGACTTTTTTGGGCCCTTCATGAGAAAATGTCGAGCAAGATTAAATATAGTACCTTCTTTATATGTGACAGGCTTCTCTGTTTATCTGTCATTTGTCCCCTTCGACCATGCTCTATTTAAGTTGGCTCAGACGCTGTAAGAGCGTAAAATGTTGCGTGCACGTTACTGCACAGTTCGGCCATCTGTTCGTAAAATTATGAACTATTACGAAGCTTTATTGTACGAGCGAGGCGAAACGTGGTTGAGCGGCGAAGTGGGCAACTTCGCCAGGCTTCCGTACTTCATGAATGAACTACTTCATTTGAACGCTTTATGGCAAAGAGTGAAATGAATGAAGTCGTTCACGGGAACGAATGAGTTCGACCCATCTCTAGAGTATATAGAGGGTCTATACAAGGGCGATGTACTTGAGGACAATACTATGGAAATGGAAGAGGATGTAGATGAAGATGAAATGGGAGATACAATTCTGCGTGAAGAGTTTGACAGAGCACTGAAAGACCTGAGTTCTATTGGAACTATTGACGGCCTTGGGAGAGCCAGTCCTGACAAAACTCTACCATCTGGTGAGCAAGATGTACGAGACAGGCGAAATACCCTCAGACTTCAAGAAGAATATAATAATTCCAATCCCAAAGAAAGCAGGTGTTGACAGATGTGAAAATTACCGAACTATCAGTTTAATAAGTCACAGCTGCAAAATACTAACGCGAATTCTTTACAGACGAATGGAAAAACTGGTAGAAGCCGACCTCGGGGAAGATCAGTTTGGATTCTGTAGAAATGTTGGAACACGTGAGGCAATACTGACCCTACGGCTTATCTTAGGAAATAGATTAAGGAAAGGCAAACCTACGTTTCTAGTATTTGTAGACTTAGAGAAAGCTTTTGACAATGTTGACTGGAATAGTCTCTTTCAAATTCTAAAGTTGGCAGGGGTAAAATACAGGGAGCAAAAGGCTATTTACAATTTGTACAGAAACCAGATGGCAGTTATAAAAGTCGAGGGGCATGAAAGGGAAGCAGCAGTTGGGAAGGGAATGAGACAGGGTTGTAGCCTGTCCCCGATGTTATTCAGACTGTATATTGAGCAAGCAGTAAAGGAAACAAAAGAAAAATTCGGAGTAGGTATTAAAATCCATGGAGAAGAAATAAAAACTTTGAGGTTCGCCGATGACATTGTAATTCTGTCAGAGACAGCGAAGGACTTGGAAGAGCAGTTGAACGGAATGGACAGTGTCTTGAAAGGAGGATATAAGATGAATATCAACAAGAGTAAAATGATAATAATGGAATGTAGTCGAATGGAATGAAGTCGAGTGATGCTGAGGGAATTAGATTAGGAAATGAGACACTTAAAGTGGTAAAGGAGTTTTGCTATTTGAATAGCAAAATAACTGATGATGGTCGAGGTAGAGAGGATATAAAATGTAGACTGGTAATGGCAAGGAAAGCGTTTCTGAAGAAGAGAAATTAGTTAACATCGGGTATAGATTTAAGTGTCAGGAAGTCGTTCCTGAAAGTATTTGTATGGAGTGTAGCCATGTATGGAAGTGAAACATGGACGATAAATAGTTTGGACAAGAAGAGAATAGAAGCTTTTGAAATGTGGTGTTACAGAAGAATGCTGAAGATTAGATGGGTAGATCACATAACTAATGAGGAGGTATTGAGTACAATTTGGGAGAAGAGGAGTGTGTGGCACAACTTGACAAGAAGAAGGGACCGGTTGTTAGGACATGTTCTGAGGCGTCAAGGGATCACAAATTTAGAATGGAGGGCAGCATGGAGGGTAAAAATCGTATAGGGAGACCAAGAGATGAATACACTAAACAGATTCAGAAGGATGTAGGTTGCAGTAAGTACTGGGAGATGAAGAAGCTTGCACAGAATAGAGTAGCATGGAGAGCTGCGTCAAACCAGTCTCAGGACTGAAGACCACAACAACAACAAATGTCGGGTGTGGTCACAGCATTCAAAGATCGGTAATCAACACAAAAACGGAACTGTGGTTCTCCAGAAATTGGTTTCTTCTTTACAATTACAAGAGGCGAACGCCATGGTGGGTTTGAAGGATCTCTTGGTTTTATAATTCCAGCTTGTAATTGTTCTTTAACCATGTCTTCTACTAACTCTCTTTGACTGAATGGTATTTGGTAAGGTTTCTGTGTGATTGGGGCTGCATTCCCTGTATGAATACAATGCTGAACTAAATGAGTGACAGGTAAATTTGCACGTTCTCGGAATAAGTCTGCATACTCCAATAAAACAGGCGCAAAAATCTTCTGTTCATCAGCTGTCAAATGTTGTTTCTTTTTCAAAATCGAGTGCTTCAGTTCATTATTAACTTCGTCTCCTCGTTGCAATTTTGCGGTACTATTACAAAAATATGTGTTTATAACTGCAGCATTTGTTACCTCATCTGGAATCTGTATTATGTCACTTTTACTTAAGCTTGACACTTCAGCAACTTTCGTTCCTTGTGGCAAAACAACATCCTCATTGCTCATATTTGTTATTGTAACCGGGACTTTTATGACATTCTGTCTCACCATTGTAGCGATATCTACATGTCTAGCAACATAACAATGCAATGTATCCAATAACTCACTTTTCTGGGATCGCTCAATTAATAACAAAAATTCCTTCCTTGCATCAGGGTGACTTAACTTCAACATAGATTGTCTTTCGTGCTCCCTTGGGAATTTGCTGAGGCTGATGAATTTGAACATCGACTCAGACGGTTTGAACTGATCCGTCGTTTGTGTGGTCCATTCCCATGACGTCGTATTGCTGCTCCTGTGAGTATGATCTGAAGAATGATTTCCTAGGCTGTAGTTGCTGTGGCCTAGTCTGATCCTTTGTTCTGCGACAAACATCTCTTCCTCATTAGCGGACAATAAATCAAATCCAAGTACACCATCGTAACACGTTTCGTTATTTGAAACTACTTGCACCCTTGCTGTGTATTTATCTTTATTTTCACCTTCATCTTGGCCTTGGCCAAGAAATAATTCTACGTCAACTTTTCCATAGTTATGTAGCCTTCCTCCATTTAACCCTCACACTTTTATTAACAGTGGTTTCAATTTATCCTGTATATCTATGCAACGCCACATTAATGAGGTCTGTGCTCCTGTGTCAATACGTAGTTTGATGTTTCTCCCATAATATACGGCACCTATCACTAAGTCATTTTAGGTCTGATTTTCACTGGAACTAACAGGAATCACTGTCTCTGGCTAGGGGCAGATGGAGTGGTGGCCCATACATCCCCATACTCGTTTAAAGATCTGGCAGATTGTCTGTTGTTCACATTACCTTTCTTCTTGTTGCGACAATCTCTCAAAACGTGACCCTGCATGCCGCAGTGATAGCAGATTCGATTCTCTTTACAATCCTTATGCTTGCGACCCAGCTTATTGCATCTGTAGCATTGTTACTGTTCTGTTGAAAACTCTGTGTTCTTGTTTCTGCATCTCATTCGGTCGTCTTAGTGCTTCAACGAAACCAACAGCTGATTCTACTGCTTCCTGAAACGTTTTACATCACGCCAATCGAACAGCTTTGCTTACTTCCTCTCCATGCAACCCATGAATGAATGTGTCCAAGGCGCTCTGGTTGGCTCCGAACAACTGAATGCAATTTTCATCTTCTACTAACTCGTACGTTTGAGCATTGATGTTTCGAATTCTGTCGGCAAACTGCTTGATATATTCGTCTCGTCGCATTCGCAAACTGTTAGGCTGCTCTCTGTAAAATCTGATCACATTTTTACGTTGAAATCTCTGAACAACAATCATTCTAAACTCATTGTAATCTTCTGTTTTCACGCAAGTAGGCTCCGCGCAAATGAAATCTTGTGCTACTCCCTGAATTCTTAATTTGGCAACCACTAGCTTATCGGAATCTGCCCATGATCCTAACAGGGCGGCACCTTCAAGTTTATGAAAAAACACTTCACATCATCTTTGGGTTTCCCCTAAACACTGGTACTGATGGCAATAATGAAAAATTCTTTATTGTAGTTGTACTTGTACTGCATGAACTATCATTTGACAAGTCTCTCGGAATGTTACGCTCGCTTCTTTCTGCTTTTAACTACCAAATATCTTCTTGCAGTTCATTAATAAGAGTTTGTAGATCGACGTTACTCTGACTGGATTGCGACATTTTGTCTAATTTAACGCCAATGAGTCACTCAAATGTAAAATAAAAATCCATCACTGCCTTTCGTATTCTAGCCAAACTGGAGTAGACCAACCTGAATTCCAGCGTTGGATGTCCCCGCATAGTCAGAAGATGTTCACGCTGCTGCTGCTCGAAGTTCACGTTGTACTGCACCTCTTCAGGACTGTAGATTTTCCATAATCATCTCCATGCTGACACCACTTCTATAAGGGGGTAGTTTGTGTGTGTTGTTGCCCCGATAATGATTACATGAATATTTGGTCAGGATTTGTAAGCGGTGTGTCCTTGAGATACGGCAATACACGAACATGAGAAGTAAGTTTAAACAGTTTTATTAACAAAGGCGGATTATAAAACACGCACGCTATGCGCACCCATCATCACAGTGTCTGATATCCTAACACCGACTAATTATAGTCGTATCAAAAGGCTCCATGGTGAGCTAAGAAAAGAGAGATACTCACACCCGAGGCCGCGCTGCGGACTGTGGCCAGTTGTGTACTCTCCATCGCAGTGCGGCCGGACGCGCGTCTACTGACCAAGCAAATTGTCAGCATTCCAGACAGGGTGGCTGGCGAGCGCGTGTCCATACTGTACGGCTGTGTGCAACCCATAGACCCTTACAGTATGTTATTTTGCCTAATACTGACTGCAGTTCAGACACATTGCGAGGAACAGGCTGGTCACGGATTGCAAGCAAATGAGATTGGAGGGGGTGCATTCCCTGACTATTTATCACATGACGAAAATAGTCACACTTTTCAAGATGACACATGAGTCCTGCTTCTGACAACACTTGAAAAACGATATGAAAATTGGCAATGTGTTCCTTTGGTGTACAACCTGAGATGACAATATCATCAAGGTAGTTTGAACAAAATGGTACTTTCGCAGTCAGCTGTTCCAAGTAACAATGAAAAATGGTTGCTGTGGAAGCACTGCGAAAGGGCAAATGCAAATACTTCAACAGTCCTAAGTGTGTGTTTACAACAAACACTTTCTGTGATTCTTCAGCCAGTAGAATTTGCAAATAGGCATCCTGCAAATCTGTCTTACAGAAGCAACATCCTGCACCAAGCCTGTCCATGAGTTCCTCAGAGTGAGCTAACAGATAAGTCTCAACTATTGTCAGTGGGTTGACAGTACACTTGAAGTCAACACAAATGCGAATGCGACCAGAAGGCTTAGGCAACAAAACAAGAGGACTTGGCCATTGATTAGCTTGAGTGGGAGCAATTACACCGTTACCTTGCAATTATTTCAGTTTAGTGGCTACTTTGTCTCTTAATGCATCAGTTCTTTACCAAGTTTTGGTGGCATAATCATATGTGTTTCTTGTAATATTCAACTTGTTTCAGCTTGGAGCAGCTGTTACATCGGGAAATGCAAGATTTGCAAAAGGATCAAGATCTCATTGCAGCTGCACCACGACTTTCCATTCCTGTTGTGAGTATTCAAACAGTAGTTGTAACTGTAAGTTTAATGTAACTAAACAACTACCTTTATTACTGGAACAGAGCCTCTATGTTGAACTTTTGCATTACATTCTGTTCCCTGTATCTGATACATTTTCCAAGAACAAATATCATTCTGTGAACTGTGTGAGAACCTTTATACTGAGTATTAAAACACTGTGCTCATGACATTTATATGCAACTTGCTGAAAAGCTGATCTATTTTAGAGATTATACCGGGTCAGTAAACTTTGCAGACACACCAGAGAAGTGTCGACAAGCTCAGTTTGTATGGTTAATTTAACTTCAGTATGAGCTAGTTAGATGTAAAATGATCTGCCCTAAGAATTTATCAGCATACTGGATGCAAGAGGTCAGTCGATTATCAATGATGGAGCTGTAGTCAAGGGAATGTATACTTGCTTGCCATCCTGGCTCCGGATGACAAAAGTATACCAGAGCACACCTGAACCAGCAAATCAGATAAGAGCCTGTGGGTCACATGTCAATTGCAGCACGAAATAGGACTATCAGGAGCCAGGGCTACATACAAGGGTGCCACTGTCCAGGCTTCCTCTTGAATCTTTTCACCACAGAACATGCCTCCTTTTGTGAACTGATATGCGTGGCCGAAGAGATGAGTGACAAATACTTCCTTCGTCAGAAAAGTTCCAGGACAGACTTTTTTTTAAAAAAATAGGAAATAACACTTACCAAGTAATGATGCTAGCTCCTATCAAAGTAGTCCCCTTGGCCATCTGTACACATTTTCCAACATTTCTAGAGTTATTGGAAGCAAGCAGGGAAATTTTCTACTGTAATGCTTGTAAGCTCATTTGTCACAGTGTGTTTGATATCTGCAGTATCTTAATGGAGCTTTCTTTTCAGTTGCATTTTCACTTGCGGAAACATGAGAAAATTGTCAGGCAAGAGGTTGGGCTAATACGGCAGATGTGGTATGGTATATCAGAATGTCTGGCCAGATACTTGGTAACATATGAAGTGGCATAGGTTCTTGCATTGTCGTGCATTAAGAACCAGTCCTGAGAATGCCACAAATCAGCACGGCGATGTAGAATTGCTTGTCGCAAATGTTTCAAGACTTCGTTGTAAAGAGTTTAGTTCACTGTATGACCTGGAGGACCATACTCATGGTGAACTAATCCTTTGTTATCAAAGAATGCATTCAACATTGTCTTTGTTCGCAAAGGTTGTCATTAGACATTTTGTGAGGTTTGTGATCTACATCTACATCCATACTCCGCAAGCCACCTGACGGTGTGTGGTGGAAGGTACCTTGAGTACCTCTATCGGTTCTCCTTTCTATTCCAGTCTCGTATTGTTTGTGGAAACAAGGATTGTCAGTATGCCTCTGTGTGGGCTCTAATCTCTCTGATTTTATCCTCATGGTCTCTTCGCAAGATATACGTAGGAGGGAGCAATATACTGCTTGACTCCTCGGTGAAGGTATGTTCTCGAAACTTCAACAAAAGCCCGTACTGAGCTACTGAGCGTCTCTCCTGCAGAGTCTCCCATTGGAGTTTATCTATCCTCTCCGTAATGCTTTCGTGATTACTAAATGATCCTGTAACGAAGCATGCTGCTATCCGTTGGATCTTCTCTATCTCTTCTATCAACCCAATCTGGTATGGATCCCACACTGCTGAGCAGTATTCAAGCAGTGGGCGAACAAGCATACTGTAACCTACTTCCTTTGTTTTTGGATTGCATTTCCTTAGGATTCTTCCAATAAATCTCAGTCTGTCATCTGCTTTACCGACGATCAACTTTATATGATCATTCCATTTTAAATCACTCTAATGCGTACTGCCAGATAATTTATGGAATTAACTGCTTCCAATTGCTGACCTGCTATATTGTAGCTAAATGATTAGGGATCTTTCTTTCTATGTATTCGCCTCACATTACACTTGTCTACATTGAGATTCAATTGCCATTCCCTGCACCATGCGTCAATTCGCTGCAGATCCTCCTGCATTTCAGTACAATTTTCCAATGTTACAACCTCTTGATATACCACAGCATCATCTGCAAAAAGCCTTAGTGAACTTCCGATGTCATCCACAAGGTCATTTATGTATATTGTGAATAGCAGCGGTCCTACGGCACTCCCCTGCGGCACACCTCAAATCACTCTTACTTTGGAAGACTTCTCTCGATTGAGAATGGCATGGTACATTCTGTTATCTAGGAACTCTCCAGTACAATCACACAATTGGTCTGATAGTCCATATGCTCTTACTTTGTTCATTAAATGACTGTAGGGAACTGTATCTAATGCCTTGCGGAAGTCAAGAAACACGGCATCTACCTGGGAACCCGTGTCTATGGCCCTCTGAGTCTTGTGGATGAATAGCGTGAGCTGGGTTTCACACGACCTTCTTTTTCGAAACCCATTCTGATTCCTACAGAGTAGATTTCTAGTCTCCAGAAAAGTCATTATACTCAAACATAATACATGTTCCAAAATTCTACAACTGATCGATGTTAGAGATATAGGTCTATACTTCTGCACATCTGTTCGACGTCCCTTCTTGAAAACGGGGATGACCTGTGCCCTTTTCCAATCCTTTGGAATGCTACGCTTTTCTCGAGACCTACGGTACACTGCTGCAAGAAGGGGGGCAAGTTCCTTCGTGTACTCTGTGTAAAATCAAACTGGTATCCCATCAGGTCCAGCGGCCTTTCCTCTTTTGAGCGATTTTAATTGTTTCTCTATCCCTCTGTTGTCTATTTCGATATCTACCATTTTGTCATCTGTGCGACAATCTAGATAAGGAACTACAGTGCAGTCTTCCTTTGTGAAACAGCTTTGGGAAAAGACATTTAGTATTTTGGCCTTTAGTCTGTCATCCTCTGTTTCAGTACCATTTTGGTCACAGAGTGTCTGAACATTTTGTTTTGATCCACCTACCACTTTGATATAAGACCAAAATTTCTTAGGATTTTCTGCCAAGGCAGTACATAGAACTTTACTTTCGAATTCATTGAATGCCTCTCGCATAGCCCTCCTTACACTACATTTCGCTTCGCATAATTTTTGTTTGTCTGCAAGGCTTTGGCTATGTTCATGTTTGCTGCGAAGTTCCCTTTGCTTCCACAGCAGTTTTCTAACTCAGTTGTTGTACCATGATGGCTCTTTTCCATCTCTTACGATCTTTCTTGGCACATACTCATCTAACACATATTGTACAATGGTTTTGAACTTTGTCCACTGATCCTCAACACTATCTGTACTTGAGACAAAACTTTTGTGTTGAGCCATCAGGTATTCTGAAATCTGCTTTTTGTCACTTTTGCTGAACAGAAAAATCTTCCTACCTTTTTTTAATATTTCTATTTATGACTGAAATCATCGATGCAGTAACCGCTTTATGATCACTGATTCCCTGTACTGCATTAACTGTTTCAAATAGTTCGGGTCTGTTTGTCACCAGAAGGTCTAATATGTTATCGCCACGAGTCGGTTCTCTGTTTAACTGCTCAAGGTAGTTTTCAGATAAAGCACTTCAAAAAATTTCACTGGATTCTTTGTCCCTGCCATCCATTATGAACGTTTGAGTCTCCCAGTCTATATCTGGCAAATTAAAATCTCCACCAGAACTATAACATGGTGGGGAAATCTACTCGAAATATTTTCCTAATTATCCTTCAGGTACTCAGCCACAACAGCTGCTGAGCCAGGGGCCTTTAGAGACATCCAATTACCATGTTTGAGCCTGCTTTAACCGTGACCTTCACCCAAATTATTCCACATTTCGGATCTCCATCAATTTCCTTCGATACTATTGCACTTCTTATCGCTATAAACACGCCTCCCCCTTCACTGTCCAGCCTGTCTCTGTGGTATACATTCCAATCCGAGTTTAGAATTTCATTACTGTTTACATCTGGTTTCAGCCAACTTTCTGTCCCTAGTACTATGTGACCGTTTATTAATGAGAGCAGTTCTGGGACCTTTCTATAGATGCTGCTGCAGTTTACTATTAGCACATTAATATTGTTATTCCCTGTTGCATTTTGCCTACTCCTACCTTGCCGCGTCTCAGGAGGCATGTTGTCGGGCCTAGGGAGGGAATTCTCTAACCTAAAAAACCCACATGTGCACTCCACACGTACTCTGCTACCCTTGTAGCCACTTCCTGCATGTAGTGCATACCTGACCTATTCAGGGGGATCCTACATTTCTCCACCCGATAGCAGAGGTCGAGAAATTGATCCGTGACTGTGCCATTCAGTACATTGATGCTTCGAGTGAGGGTCATACTGGTAGCACCAACTTTCATCTCCAGCAATAATCTTTGCGAGAAATGTGGGATCATGTCATTCTGAGTCTATCCAGTAGTTCTGCAGAAATTCTTTGTCTCTCCTCTTCCTATTCGTCTTTTAATGTGTGAGGGAGGAGTTTTGCCTTAAGTTACTGTATCTGTAAGTCTTTGCGTATATTCTTAAGACACACATCACAATTCTATTTAAATTTTTCTTATATCACACGCACAGTTACATGATGGTCTTCTTCCGATAACTGCCTTATATGTCCGTGTTTGCATCAGTATGTGCTGTAGATGTTTGACCTGCTCTGGGATCACATTTCACTGAATCTCTACCTTCATGAAATCATTTGATTCACTCAAAAACATGACTTCTTGAAAGTACCTCCCCCATTTTCTCTCTCTTATTCATTGTCTACATTTTACTATGGGTTTTCCGGAGCTTAAAACAGAACTTAATGTTACCTCTGTGCTCGCAATCAGCATCCATTGTGTCAACGTAACTAATGCACCGAAATCCCAAACAGTGTATTGCTAAGCATAGCCCTGGCACCTAGTGAGTTTGCATCGAACCATGGCTGAGGTCATTTTGTGGAGGCACACATACCAGGTAACATAAAAACACCTGTTCCTTTATAGTATTGCAAAAAAAAACCTGTCCTGGAACTTTTGTGACAAAGGGAGTTCTTATGTTTCACAGCTAGAGCAGACTCTACCTTGATATTGGTAGAGAAGCATTAACCGAAGGGTGTCAGGCAGGAACATACAGAGACACGATGGGCAGCATAATGTGAGCAGCTATAACCTGCAATGACCATACGCCCCTAATTTTTGAAGGGCTGTCCTGAGAATTGCATCATACAAGGTCTGTTGAAAAAATTCCAGAACTTTGTCAACAAAATTTTTCTGCGCTTACTTTTTAGTTATTGTGCATGGTCTCTTTTGAAATACTCTTCTCCACAATTGATACACTGCTCCCAATGCCATTTTCACTTCTGGAAGTGTCTTGGAATGCCTCTTGCTGAATTACGTGAAGCAGCATCTGCAGATTTTCTTTTCTCTCATCTATCATTGCAAATCCTCATCTTTTCAATGGGGTTCTGAACTTTAGAAATAAAGAAAAGTCCGGAGGGGCCAGGTCTGGTGAGTATGGAGGATGAGGCTCCACAGTCATTTAGTTTTTTGTGCAATAGTCACTCATCAAAAGGGCTGAATGTGCGGGTTCGATATCGTGATGCAAGAACCATGAATTGTACCACCACATTTCAAGCTGTTTCCTTTTCACATTTTGTTGCAGGAGTCCCAACACATCTCAATAGTACCATCGATCAGCAGTTGTCCCTGTGGCAGGAATTCGTGATGAACTAATCTTTCAAATTCAAAGAAAACTGTCAGCATGACTTTGACATTTGACCTGACCTGACAAACTTTTTTCTTCTTGGAGAACCTTTCCAACCCATTGTGAAGATTTAACCTTGGCCTCAACATTATAACTATAGACCCATGTCTCATCACCAATTATGATTCTCTTAAAGAACATATAATTTGCTTTTCACACAGTGCGAGGCGAAGGTCTTTCTGGTCTTGGTTCATGAGCCGTGGGATGAACTTGGCAGCAGCACAATTCATTCCAAGATGCTGTGTCAGGATTTCATGACATGATCCAACTGGAATGTTACATTCTTCTACAATATCTCAGACAGTCAGTCTTTAATTGGCATGCACAATTTTGTTGATGTTCCTGTCATGAGCGTAGTCAGTAGACGTCAAAGGGTATCCTGAATGAGGGTCATCTTTAATTTCTGTCAGGTCAGTTTTAAACCGTGTGAACCATCCGACACCGAATAGGGCTTCAGCACTCGTCAGTGTAGGCTTCGTGCATCATTTGGTGTGTTTCTGTAAAACTTTTCTTGGGTTTCACGCAAAACTGAATGCAGATGCATTGCTCCTCTAACTTTGCTATTTCAATGTTTGCAAACTGTACGACACAACATGCTACTTAATACAGCACTGAACAATAATTAACAGACTTTCTTTAACTTTCTTTCACATGAGGTGGCATTTTCAATTACGGCTGGCACTATAAAGAAGCACTAAAAAGTACACGTTGGCAGCAGTGATCTGAAAATGGCGCACATGTCTTCTCCTTGAGTCAGAGTAACTGCCGCTCATGTTCGGAACTGCGATCATAGCGCTGCCACTGATAGAAATAGAAACGGAACTTACTTTGTGGATGACCCTCGTAATTCACTTTCTGTGAATTCCTTGACATCAGCTGTGTATTAGGTATAGACCTGCTAACCCAGATGATGAATTTAGTAGACTACAAATGAGGATGTACACAGTGTGATATTAAAGTTTCTATCAGTCTGGGGAATGTGTACAGATAACTGATCTGGTTAAGGTGAACACTCACAAGTTGGAAAGCTAGGTTTGAGTCCCAGTCTGGCAAAAATTTTCATATATTGGCATTGGGGTTGAAGATCCGTATAACCGCTGCTGTCAAGTAATCCGCAGTCAGGAAATTAATTTCAAAACTGAATGAAATGCCTGTCAACCAGAATGTCTAAATGCATTAGCATCCACTATCTACTCCTAAATGGATGGATGGATGGATGGATGGATGTCAGTAAGATTTCCAGCACAATATAGAGCAGCTACCCCAAAGAAATTAAGACCTTTTCTTAATTAAAAAAAGGTGCATTGGAAAGCACCAGTTCTACATCTCAAACATTTTCACATATAATTAAAGAATCGGTACATGAATTTCAACAGAAATTTCGCATTGTATAGCACAGCTACTGCAGAAAGCTTTAAGCTTGATTTATTATAGAACTGGCTGACAGGTAATGGAGATAAAGATTTAATGTCAGTCTCAAAGTATTTTTTTTCACAGCTCCTGGGATATTTTTCTTTATGTTCCATAATGACCAAAGGTTTTACACTATGGAAACATATTCTATTGATAAACATAATGAAATTTGTTATGAAGTTGTCATGTTATTACTGTTGGTGTAGGTTGTGTAGATACTGATAAAACATTGACTTTTTTAATGACATTTTCTTGTGTGTATCTCAGAAGGTTTATGTTATCACTATGACATGCACATTTTCTTATGATGTTGTGAGCTTAGCTAGACTTTGCCTAAGCTTACCTATCACTTTGCCTAACTAAATAATTAAGAAACTCACAGAATATGCAAATACAACTAACTGAATTGACTAAATTAATATAACTGATACAAGGAATATTTGCAAACAGCATCTACGTAAATCACCACATGCTGCATTTCACTGCTAGACAGAAAATAGATGTTTTACATCCCCATTTGTAACCATTATGTCTTATCTTATGTGTAATTTGAAAGTAATATGTACATCTTTACTCCACAGCACCAGAAGTCACCTACAACCTTTATAAGTTGTCACGAAGATGTGCAGCGTGATGCTTCAAGACTAATAGAAGAGATGGACACACTTCTCAGTACAGGAAACTATACTGAAGATGATCCAGTTATTTTGGGACTAAAAAATGAGATAAGAAATCTACAGTTGTGAAATAACTTAACCACCTGCGCACATAATTAAATTGTTAGCCTGTTTCTAACAAAGATGTCATCATAATACTGTATGTAATACATGACTCTTAAGTGGTGGCATTGTGGTTTTCCTTCCAAAGACTGGTTTAATGCAGCTCTCCATGCTAGCCTATTCTGTGCGAGCTATTTATCTTTGTGTAACTGCCAGATTACCATATTTGCATGAATATAGGCCCCATCGAATTATAGGCTGAATCTAAACTTTTGTTATGAGATTATAGTAAAAAGTGAATCTTGAATATATGTTGCACTACTAAATTTATGATAAAGTGCACTTAGATAGTGCTTTTATTTGCCTGTTTTGACCCCCTTTCATCAAATTCTTCATAACTAAGGTTGACTTATCACATGGACACATACATGTGACATTCATTTGTCTCAGAGCTCTGCCAACATTAAGCTGCCCCTAGTCTCGAAAGCTGCAGATTGTTAAGGGTAACGGTGCCAGGGCTATGGCAAGCAGCCAGTGCTACCTTCCTCTCATCGCTCCTTTCCCCTAGGCAGGCAAAATGCCCCTCTTGCCATTCCCAACAGCCACCGTGTGAATTGTCAACTTATCTGGGACAAACAGTACATGATGCAGACACTAAATTAAAGTGTAATGTAATTGTATAGGTAAAAAAACCTGCTCACCAAACGACAGCAGGAGAACATATATATAGTTATTTAAAGTTTGCAAGCTTTTGGATACAGTGGTTCCTCCTTCTGGCAGAAGAGTTAAAGAAGAAGGAAGTGTTGGCGACTGCACCAGATGAGATCTGAAAACCTGAGAGCTTAATGGTGGAAGATAGGATAGTACACAAGACAGAGATTACTGCCAAAACATTGTGCATGAGTTAATAAGAGCAAAACGCTAAGTGCATTATATGTGATAGAGGTGGGAGGGGGGCAATAGAAAAGTTAGAAAATTAAAGACATAGAAAACTAATAGGGAGTGAAAAAAAGGGTAGTTACTGTGAAGAAATGCTGAGGCCTAAGAAATTAATGTAAATTAAGGTCACGTGAGTGGCAAGAACCAAGGACATGTTGTAATGCCAGTTCTCACCTGTGGACTTGTGAGAAACTGGTGTCTGTGTGAAAAATCCAGGTGGCACTTATGGTAAAACAGGCACCAAGATCTCGACTGTCATATTGCAGAGTATGCTCTGCAACAGGAAATCACTGAATAATGTTGGCAACCATACATAACAATTGAGCAATGCAGAGCAACAATATTATGCCGTGGTATCTTCTGAAGAAGTAGTGCCCAAATTTGATCATTTGGTTTGTGACAATGGGAAAGGAGCATACTTGTTACACAGTGAAATTTAAACTTCAAATTATCCGCTATGCAAGGGAACAGGGAAATTGTATATTTGATGTTGATGGAAAAAAAAGGGTCATCGGTGGTGTGAAAATGAAGAGAAACTGTTGAACATTGGGCATGTTGGGACACTAAGTGTTTTTACGGGGAAAAACTCATAGAAAGATTTTCCAAACCAAAATTTATTTTCATAAGAAGAGCATTTCTTAAAATATTTTTCTACGCAGTTGCCACCATTCTTCAGATATTTGTCATAGTGAGAGACCAACTTTTCTATGTCGACTTCACTGCTGAACACTGTTTTTTGCATTGTCATTGTGTCCGAGTACCTTCCTCCAGAATCATGCTTAAAGTTCAAGAGTAAGTGGCAGTCAGAAGGTGTGAGATCAGGGCTGTATATGGTGGACGATCAAACTGCTCCCAACTGAATAGGGTTTTGAGTGATGTCAACAGAATGGGCACTGTGTTACTTGAAACAACACAATGCCTTGACTGAGAATTCCATGTCTTTTGTTTTGAATTGTGCACTGACGTTTTCTCAGTGTTTTGCAGTATCTTACCACTTTGATGATTTCATCTTTGAGAAGGAACTCAACAAGCAGAATGCTCTGTCTGTCCCAGAACACTATGCACATGATTTTTTGTGCTGACAATGTTGCTTTGAATTTTTGGTTTTTGGGGGATTGTGAGATTACTGCTTCCATTCCATCCTCTGTTGTTTTTATTTTGGAGTGACATGACAAACCCAAGTTTCATCGCTGGTCTTAATTCTGTTTAAGAATTTATCTTGTGAGGGTTCATTTATATTTTAAGGTACCTTGTTGTGATCTTCAGCCAGGAGTAATCTGCAAACTTATTAAATATTCTTCTTAACTGTACCATAACTTATTTTTTACTAAAAACCAAGACTTGGTAACTCCAGTATTAGATGATAAGTATTTTGTTGCAGTAGACCTTCTGGATTATGAATAACAGATGTTTTTTGATAACATACATATATACATTGTTGATATAAACTTCCGGTCATTGGTATTTTGGCAGAAGACTCTTTGCTGCCTTTGTCTGTTTTGCCTGTCAAGAGTCCAAGTACATCTCTAACACTCTTGGAGTGGCACAAATACTAGCGGAATACCTCATTCAAATAATAAAATACACAAAACATGACTTGCCCCCTAATAAATCTTCTTACAAAGTGATTAGAATTTCATATTCTGATTGATTATTCTGGATGACAAAAATACATATAATTCTGCGAAAAAAGCTCGTTCATTTATGTTCAAAAATGTGACTGGATTTGTGATTTGTTGTCAGACAGGTCACAGTTCCTAATAACTGATGGAAAGTCATTGAGTAAAACAGAAGTGATTGCTGGCATTCCCCAAGGTAGTGTTATAGGCCCTCTGCTGTTATAAATCATTTAGGAGACAATCTTAGCAGCCGTCTTAGGTTGTTTGCAGATGATGCTGTCATTTATTGTCTAGTAAAATCATCAGAAGATGAATATAAATTGCAAAACGATTTAGAAAAGATACATATATTGTGCAAAATTGGCAATTCACCCTAAATAATGAAATGTGTGAGGTCATCCAGATGAGTGTTAAAAGGAATCTATTAAACTGTGATTATACTATAAATCAGTCAAATCTAAAGGCCATAAATTCAACTAAATGCCTAGGAATTACAATTATGAACAACTTAACTTTGAAAAGATACATAGTAAATTTTGTGAGGAAGGCAAACCAAAGACTGTTTTGTTAGCAGATGCATACGCCATTTGTCTAAGCCTCATGCCACAGTAGTGTATTTACATTTTGCAGCGTGAACTGCAGCTGTAGCGGTTGTAAAGCTAAGTACTAACAAACTTATTTGTGCACTGTTATACAGTTTTCAGTGGTGTTTTCTGCCGTTTGTGGCGAAATAATAATTTAATAAACTTTTGGAAACGTTCGCTCGCTGTGTTTTTTAGAGTTTCCTGTGCATTGAAGTCGTTTAGTAAATTTCGTACTTTAGTTTTCGACTGACATTTCTTATTATTTCTAGTGAAATACTTCAGTAAAATTTTCAATCAGTGTTTTAACTTCGTTTAGTATTCCAGTGGCCGTTTAAATTTTTTGGTTTGTGAAGTTTTGTTGGTATTGGTATTAGCCGTGGTGTAGTAGTATTAATACAAGTAGTTGCTTTCTTAGTACACAGAGAATTTCGAGATCATTATTGTTAGTTCTATAAATAGTTCTACTGGTGTAACTGAAATTTAGTAATATAGACGTATAGTTTTTCTCAGTAACTGTAAAATTTTACCATGAGTGAGAAGTGTGGGCTCTGTCGTAGGTTTGTGAGTAGTGGGTTACAGTGTGGGATGTGTGCAAAGTATTTTCATTGGGGGGAATGTAGTGGGAAAGCCAGTGGTCATTTTAGTGAGATCCTATCCAGGGTATGCAGAATCTGTAGTAGAAATAAGTTGATAGAGGAGCAGGAGCGTAAGATCTGTGCCCTTCAGGTGCAGTTACAACGCACAAAGGAGGAACTAGATAGGTTGAGGATGGTCAAGGGTGGTGGGGAATGGGAACTGGCAGTTGGCAAGAAGGCAGCTAGGAAGAGGAGATATTCAGACAGTTTTACTTTGCGTATATGCAACAGATTTGATCAACTGTCAGAGTTGAGTGGAGAGGAGCCTTGTGTAGCTGTAGAAGTGGGGAACATGCAGCAGTCCTCAGCAACTAGGAGGCCTAGGTTAATTGCAAAGTCTAGCAGAAAGAAGAAGGTTCTGCTGCTAGGTAGTTCTCATGGTAGAGGTGTGGGCCAGCAGTTGCAGGAAGTGTTGGGGAGTGAGTACCAGGTCACCAGCATTGTGAAGCCTAGGGCAGGATTGTTTCAAGTGGCTGAGGGCATAGGGGAGTTATGTAGGAATTTTACGGAGGAGGATCAGGTAGTGATTGTGGGTGGAGCAGGGAACAGTCTTGATAGGGACGGGGAATATGGTGTAGGCGGTGTCCTGGTAAAGGTAGCTACTCAAACTGGTGGTACTAATATGCATCTCGTGCAACTGTTTCAGCATCATTATTGGCCTCACTTTAATGCGGCTGTTAGGCGCGTTAATGTGGGGCTGTGGAGGGCACTGATGGCAGTGGGCATGGGTCACACCTCAGTAGTGCCAGTTGGGTCTATCAGTACATCGGGTTTCACTAGGCATGGCCTGCACCTCAATAGGTATGGGAAGGGGAGACTGGCTAAGCTTATAGGTGACAGTGTAGTGGGTGGTGGTGGTGGTGGTGGTGGTGGTGGTGGTGGTAGTGGGAGTGGGGTCATTCATGGAAAAATTCCTGTAGTAATTGGTGTTAGAGTTACAACTTTTTTAGATTGAAGTCAGCTGATAGGTATACCTGCTTAAAGGAAGTCCCTCTAACTAAGGGCTCACCTTCCGAGGATGTAATGTTTCCAAGTAGGGAAGGAGTTAGCATATTTCATCAAAATATAAGAGGTATTAGAGATAAAGTTAGTAAACTGCTTATAGATGTTGACACTGAAATTGTTGGTATATCAGAGCACCACTTAAATAATTTGACAATTCAGAGGCTTCCTTTACCAGGATACAGATTAGCTGGCTGTTTCTCAAGGAGTTCCTTGCAGGGTGGCGGAATGGCTATGTACATAAAAAACAGTATTCCATTTGAGTCCATAGATGTATCATGACACTGCACTGAACAGATATTTGAATGTTGTGCAGGGGCAGTTGAATTTAGTGAAACTAAACTTCTAATTGTTGTTGTTTACAGGTCCCCGAACTCTGACTTCAGAGCATTTCTGCTCAAGCTAGAGAGGATTCTTGATTCACTTTGTAGGAAGTACCAGAAATTAGTTATATGAGGCGACTTCAATATTAATTTTGTATATGATGGTGCAAGAAAAAGGATGTTGGTAGAGCTCCTAAATTCATATGATCTGATGCAGACTGTTTTTTCCATCTGGGGTGCAGGGGAACAGTAGCACAGCCATAGTATTTTTATCCATTCTTCATTACTAGATGGACATTCTGTTAGTAAAAGTGTGACTGGCCTTTCAGACCATGATGCACAAATTTTAACACTAAAAGGATTTTGTACTTAAACTAATGTCATATTTAATTACAAACTATGTAGGAAAGTTAATCCGACAGTAATAGAGTTTTTTAAACCTTGTGAAGGAACACGAGTGGTACGATGTTAATAGTACTGATAACATAGATGATAAATACAATGCTTTCCTTAACACATTTCTCATGCTCTTTGAGAGTTGCTTTCCATTAGAACATTGTAAACAAGGTACTAGCAGTAATAGGCAGCCTGGGTGGCTGACTGGTGGGATAAGGATATCTTGTAGAGCAAAGCGAAAATTATATAGAATGTTAGAAGTAGTCACAATCAATCTATAGTAGCCCATTACAAACGGTATTGTAAGGTCCTTAAAAATGTTATTAGGAAGGCAAAGAGTATGTGGTATGCAAATAGAATAGCTAATTCACAGGGTAAAATTAAAACCATATGGTCAGTTGTGAAGGAAGTGTCTGATCAGAAGCACAAGGTTGACAATATAAATGCACTTCGAAGTAAAAATATTTCTGTTACTGATAAATAAGATACAAGTACAGTATTTAACAATTATTGTCTGAGCATTGCTGGTGAAATAATAAAAATTTAGTTTCAACAGGAAATCATATAACTTTCTTGGCAAATGCCTTTCCGAGATTGATGTCTGAAATACTCCTCTGTGATACAGACAAGAGGGAGATTGAGTCAATAATTAAATCACTGAAGACTAAGGACTCTCGTGGTTATGATGGAGTGTCTAGTAGAATATTAAAGTACTGTGCTGTACATGTTAGCCCTGTATTTAGCCATAATTGTAATTTTTCCTTTAGGAATGGTCAGTTTCCTGAGTAGTAAAGCCGCTTTATAAAAAGGGAGGAAGGGATAATGTAGATAATTTTAGACCTATTTCTATGCCATCAGTGTTTGCAAAAGTTATTCAAAAGGCCGTGTATGTAAGGATAATTGATCATTTCATATCACATGATTTGCTATCAAATGTACGGTTCGGCTTTACACAAGTCATTTAACAACTGAAAATGCTAGATCCTCTTTTCTCTCTGAGGTACGGGATGTGCTAAACAAAAGGTTTTGAATGCTTGACATATTTTTTTGATTTAACTAAGGCATTTGATTCTGTTGATCACAAAATGTTGCCCAGAAGTTGGACCACTACAGAATACAAGGAGTAGCTCACAATTGGTTACTTTAGCAACAGGCAGCAAAAGGTAATTATTCACACTGTTGATAATGGCTGTGATGTGGGGTCTGAGTGGGGTACTGTCAAGTGCGAGGGGTGGGGGGGGTGGCCAGAGATCGGTGTTGGGGCCACTCCTGTTCCTTATTTATATAAATGATATGCCCTCCAGTATTACTGGAAACTCTAAAATATTTCTGTTTGCTGATGACACTAGCTTCGTAGTAAAGGATGTTGTGTGCAACGTTGGCTTGGTTTTAAATAGTGCAGTACATGACGTAAGTTCATGGCTTGTAGAAGATAAACTAACACTAAATCACAGTAAGACTCAGTTTTTACAGTTTCTAACACATAATTCAACAAAACCTGACTTTTAATTTCACAGAACGGGCATATGACTGGTGAAACTGAACAGTTCAAATTTCTAGGTGTTTAGATAGATAGTAAGCTGTCATGGAAAGCCCACGTTCGGGATCTTGTTCAAAGACTTAATACTGCCATTTTTACTATTCGAACGACATCAGAAGCCAGTGATCATTCGACACAAAAATCAGTCTACCATGCTTATTTTCATTCATTTATGTCAGATGGTATTATATTTTGGGGTAACTCTTCCCATTCTAAAAGGATATTTTTGGCTCAGAAACGGGTGGTTCCAGCAATAAGTGGTGTCAGTTCACAAACCTCTTGTTGACCCCTGTTCATAAGTTCAGTACATGAAATGAAGTTGGTAATGTGATCCTTATCAAACTTATCAACTTCATCCTCACCCATAATTACTTCACTTTTGAAGGCCAGACCTACAAACAAATCAGGGGAACGGCCATGGGAACCAGGATGGCTCCGTCCTATGCCAACCTCTGCATGGGCCGCATGGAAGAGGCTTTCCTGAAGACCCAACAGTTGCTTCCCCTGGCCTGGTATAGGTTTATAGATGACATCTTTGTGGTCTGGACTCATGGTGAAGAAACACTCCTTAATTTCCTCCATAACATCAACTCATTTTCGAATCTGAATTTCACTTGGTCCTTCTCCACAACCCAAGCCACCTTCCTGGATGTTGACCTTCATCTTGTTGAATCTCACATCCACACCTCTGTCCATATCAAACCCACAAACAAACAACAGTACGTTCACTGCCATCCATTCCACATCAAACGCTCCCTTCCCTACAGCCTAGGTATTCGTGGCAAACATATCTGCTCCAGTGACGAATCTCTCAACATCAGATCCATAGTGATGATGTATTTTACTCTTTCAAACTTCACAAGCAGTTCCTCTACTATAGGGGGTCTGTCTCTCTTTGGCTCTATTTTCTATTTACAGTTTGTGCATCCAACGCTATACGTACATTACCATCTGGTTTTGTAACAACAACTAATGGATTGTTATAACAGCTGTCAGACATTTCTATAATATTCCATTGTAACATTCTTTCAGTTTTTTTGCACTAGTGGCATCATCAGTACTGGTATGGAGTAGGGTCTCACATAAAATGGATTATGTGGTTTAATTTTCAATCTACAAATGAAGTCTTTAATAACACCTGGGCATGTTGAAAATGCTTTATATGTCTGCATAATAAAGAAATTGTATCTTCCTTTTTTTAATGTGTAGATTCTTTGATTTGTTTATGTTATTAATTATGTCTGCTTCATTTCCTTGTATCATGTCTGCCCCTAATTGGTGCCTGTCATTCTGTTCTAATGTAGTTTTTATCTATAAAGCGAGTCCTAATCTCCTTGTGTTGCTTTGCTCGAAATGAATGACAGCCAAGTCGTCTTGTTCCCCGCATGGGAAGGTTGCTAACCCATTGGAAGTATAACGATACTTTCTTGTCCGACAACCAGTCCATGCCTAAAATCATAGGTAAAGTTAAACTTCCCACTACAAACATTGCTTTTTGAAATGTGTGGGTTCTGCATATACTGCTTTGTTTGTCATACCTGTTATCTGTATTCCTGTGACAGTAGCTGAGGGAACGCATTTAACAAATTATTTTGCTGTAAGAAACAGTGTTCTTTTACTGATCTGTCACTACCAGTGTCTAAAATAACTTCCACGATCATGTTATTTACAATGCAAGTCAATTTTGGTTTCATATATTCTTTTGTTTGTGAATTTTCTTCATCCCCCCCCCCCCCCCCCCCCCCATGAACCATGGACCTTGCCGTTGGTGGGGAGGCTTGCCTGCCTCAACGATAAAGATAGCCGTACCATAGGTGCAACCACAATGGAGGGGTATCTGTTGAGAGGCCAGACAAACATGTGGTTCCTGAAGAGGGGCAGCAGCCTTTTCAGTAGTTGCAGGGGCAACAGTCTGGATGATTGACTGATCTGGCCTTGTAACACTAACCAAAACGGCCTTTCTGTTCTGGTACTGTGAACGGCTGAAAGCAAGGGGAAACTACAGCCGTAATTTTTCCAGAGACCATGCAGCTTTACTCTATGATTAAATGATGATGGCGTCCTCTTGGGTAAAATATTCCGGAGGTAAAATAGTCCCCCATTCGGATCTCTGGGCAGGGACTACTCAAGAGGACGTCGTTATCAGGAGAAAGAAAACTGGTGTTCTACGGATCGGAGCGTGGAATGTCAGATCCTTTAATTGGGCAGGTAGGTTACAAAATTTAAAAAGGGAAATTGATAGGTTAAAGTTAGATATAGTGGGAATTAGTGAAGTTCGGTGGCAAGAGGAACAATACTTTTGGTCAAGTGAATACAGGGTTATAAATACAAAATAAAATAGGGGTAATGCAGGAGTAGGTTTAATAATGAAAAAAAAAAATAGGAGTACAGGTAAGCTACTACAAACAGCATAGTGAACGCATTATTGTCGCCAAGATAGATACGAAGCCTACGTCTACTACAGTAGTACAAGTTTATATTCCAACTAGCTCTGCAGATGATGAAGAAATTGATGAAACATATGATGAGCTGAAAGAAATTATTCAGGTAGTGAAGGGAGATGAAAATTTAATACTCATGGAATTCAACAGTAGGAAAAGGAAGAGAAGGAAACGTAGTAGGTGAATATGGATTGGGGCTAAGAAATGAAAGAGGAAGCCGCCTGGTAGAATTTTGTGCAGAGCATAACTTAATCATAGCTAAAACTTGGTTCAAGAACTAGAGGTTGTACAGAGTTTCAGGGAGAGCTTAAGGGAACAATTGACAGGAATGGGGGAAAGAAATACTGTAGAAGCAGAATGAGTAACTTTGAGGGATGAAATAGTGAAGGCAGCAGAGGATCAAATAGGTAAAAAGACAAGGGCTAGTAGAAACCCTTGGGTAACAGAAGAAATATTGAATTTAATTGATGAAAGGAGAAAATATAAAAATGCAGTAAATGAAGCAGGCAAAAAGGAATACAAACGTCTCAAAAATGAGATCAACAGGAAGTGCAAAATGCAGAGGAGGGATGGCTAAAGGACAAATGTAAGGATGTAGAGGCTTATCTCACTAGGAGTAAGATAGATACTGCCTGCAAGAAAGTTAAAGAGACCTTTGAAGAAAAGAGAACGACTTGTATGAATATCAAGAGCTCAGATGGAAACCCAGTTCCAAGCAAAGAAGAAAAAGCAGAAACGTCGAAGGAGTATATAGAAGGTCTATACAAGGGCGATGTACTTGAGGACAATATTATGGAGATGGAAGAGGATGTAGATGAAGATGAAATGGGAGATATGATACTGCGTGAAGAGTTTGACAGAGCACTGAAAGACCTGAGTCGAAACAAGGACCCAGGAGTAGACAACATTCCATTAGAACTACTGACGTCCTTGGGAGAGCCAGTTCTGACAAAACTCTACCATCTGGTGAGCAAGATGTATGAGACAGGTAAAATTCCCTCAGACTTCAAGAAGAATATAATAATTCCAATCCCAAAATAAGCAGTTGTCGACAGATGTGAAAATTACCGAACTATCAGTTTAATAAGTCACAGCTGCAAAATACTAACGCGAATTCTTTACAGACGAATGGAAAAACTGATAGGAGCCGACCTCGGGGAAGATCAGTTTGGATTCTGTAGAAATGTTGGAATACGTGAGGCAATACTGACCCCATGAATTATCTTAGAAGAAAGATTAAGGAAAGGCAAACCTATGTTTCTAGCATTTGTAGACTTAGAGAAAGCTTTTGACAATGTTGATTGGAATACTCTATTTCAAATTCCGCAGGTGGCAGGGGTAAAATACAGGGAGCGAAAGGCTATTTACAATTTAAACAGAAAGCGGATGGCAGTTATAAGAGTCGAGGGACATGAAAGGGAAGCAGTGGTTGGGAAGGGAGTGAGACAGGGTTGTAGCCTATCCCTGATGTTATTCAATCTGTATATTGAGCAAGCAATAAAGGAAACAAAAGAAAAATTTGGAGGAGGTATTAAAATCCATGGAGAAGAAATAAAAACTTTGAGGTTTGCCGATGACAATGTAATTCTGTCAGAGACAGCAAAGGACTTGGAAGAGCAGTTGAACGGAATGGACAGTGTCTTGAAAGGAGGGTATAAGATGAACATCAACAAAAGGGAAATGAGGATAATGGAATGTAGTCGAATTAAGTCGGGTGATGCTGAGGGAATTAGATTAGGAAATGAGACACTTAAAGTAGTAAAGGAGTTTTGCTATTTGGGGAGCAAAATAACTGATGATGGTCAAAGTAGAGAGGATATAAAATGTAGACTGGCAATGGCAAGGAAAGCGTTTCTGAAGAAGAAAAATTTGTTAACATGGAGTATAGATGTAAATGTCAGGAAGTCGTTTCTGAAAGTATTTGTATGGGGTGTAGCCGTGTATGGAAGTGAAACATGGACGATAAATAGTTTGGACAAGAAGAGAATAGAAGCTTTCGAAATGTGGTGCTACAGAAGAGTGTTGAAGATTAGATGGGTAGATCACATAACTAATGAGGAGGTATTGAATAGAATTTGGGAGAAGAGGAGTTTGTGGCACAACTTGACAAGAAGAAGGGACCAGTTGTTAGGACATGTTCTGAGGCATCAAGGGATCACAAATTTAGCATTGGAGGGCAGCGTGGAGGGTAAAAATCGTAGAGGGAGACCAAGAGATGAATACACTAAGCAGATTCAGAAGGATGTAGGTTGCAGTAAGTACTGGGAGATGAAGAAGCTTGCACAGGATAGAGTAGCATGGAGAGCTGCATCAAACCAGTCTCAGGACTGACGACCACAACAACAACAACATTTTCTTCATGTAGTAAGACATCTGTGAAACTCTGCTTGTAATCATACCTAATGAAGCTAGAATAGATTTGTTGTGGCTGGTTTTTAGCTGTTTCAGAGGACTGAGCATCTGCCTGGAAGTGTATTAATTTTCCCTCTCTGTCAAATTTGTGCTGTTAAATCTGTTATTGTTCCCATTTCTGTATCTGTTCCCTGTATGGTTACAATCATGTCCATTGTGTACCCTCTTTCCTCCATTCTTAGCACTAGTGGATCGAGATCCTCTGTTAACATTACTCTGTTGATTATTAGTGTTGGTATTTCTGCTCGTATTCCATTTTTCTGATTGCATTTCACTGTTGCACTTGTTATAAATATTCCAATAAGTTGTTCACTTTTTCCCAATCCTTCCCTAACAATTTGTCTTTTACACACCATAGTAATCGGCTAATGATGACTTATAATAAATGTTCCTCTCTTATGGGATTGTCTAGATATTTTGCTTTGCTAAGATGCTATTCCACAAAATCTCCTTACTCATTCCGTGAACTACTATTGTATGGTTTCGATGCTAAAAGTTCTAATCTCAATTCCTTTTTGGGCTACCTCACTCCTGTACCTTGACTTAAATGTTGTTTTGATATCACTGTAGGCTGTGAATTCTTCTAGCTTAATATACCCCACTGTGCAGCATCACCTGTCAAATGACTTATCGCAAATCATATCTGATTAAAATCTGATTGGGAATCAGGTAACATTCTCTAAAATGACATTAGAAAGAAAATGGGGTGAATATCACACGAAGGTGAAAACTCAGGAGAATTTATGATTGAATCCTTTGCTTAGTGTTGTGGTGAAGTTGTTGCAGTTATTAGTTATTGTCCTGTTCTTTAATAACAAGTCTTTTACTTCTTTTTCTTAGTTCTTTCTTTGTCTCCCCCAAGCTCAAAGAGTTATGTATCACTGCCTTTGTGTTGGAATGTAAAATTTCATTATTGTGAAAAGTTGGGTGTTCCCGACACTGCAGATGTAGTCTTTGCAGAGGTAGATTTATTGTGTACCAATTGTGTACAATGTACATCCTTACTAAATTCCAATTTTTGTGTCCTTGGTTCCAATTCGTTAATTATTACAGACAAAACGTCAATATTTTACTTAGTGTAAGTTTATAAAAGTGTTTTGTATTCGTCACTTCCTTTTCTAATTTCTCAATTCTCCTTGCTAATTTGTTATTTTCTACTTTGATAGTGTGTACATGCTCTAAGGTCCGTCTTGTTTTGTTTCCATTATTTCGAAGTGCCTATCTATTTTGGAAACATGATCGAAACCCATGTTCAATCTTGTTTCCAACACACATCTCTTGCTGTTAAGTTGGGTAGTGAATGCATTAAATCGTGTTCCCAAATTCATGAGGCTGTTGTTAATTTGCATCAATCTGTTTTCTACCTGTGTGAAAATGCATTTATATCCATAACTGTAGTATTCAAGTGAGCTAACTGTTGTAAAACTGACTGCATTAACTCTTTCACGGTCATGCTGTTATCTATGTGTGCCATCATATTACTTCCAAACTAAAACAAATTTATACCTATCTTACCTATTAATATAGCTATACTGAGCTACACTGAAGAGCCAGAGAAACTGGTACACCTGCCTAATATTGTACAGGACCCCCATGAGCACACAGAAGTGTCACAACACGACATGGTGTGGAGGAGGAGGAGATTAGTGTTTAACGTCCCATCGACAACGAAGTCATTAGAGACGGAGCACAACCTCGGGTGAGGGAAGGATGGGGAAGGAAATCGGCCGTGCTCTTTCAAAGGAACCATCCCGGCAATTGCCTGAAGCGATTTAGGGAAATCACGGAAAACCTAAATCAGGATGGCCGGAGACGGGATTGAACCGTCGTCCTCCCGAATGTGAGTCCAGTGTGCTAACCACTGTGCCACCTCGCTCGGTCATGGTGTGGATTTGACTAATATCTGAAATAGTGCGAGAGGGAATCGACACCATGAATTGTGACGAAGCAAGCTGGGATATTTTTACTTCCCCACTTGTTTTGCCATCTGCATCCTATTTTTTTTCTTTTTTTTTCAGTATTTACTATTAACAGGCATGAGTATAATCCGCATTTCCATAAAATAGAAAGGTTGACCCTCAGTTTTAAAGAATATAACACTTAATCTAATTTTGTGCTTATTTTTATGTATGTAATTGATTTTTAATTTATTTCAACTATTCCTAGTTAGTATCTTTTGTTATAGGGTGAAACAGTAATTGTTTCATAACTTAAATTCTATTGTTGAAGTATAAACAAATATAAATTCTGTCTAATTATAAACATTTGGAGGGACAACTAATAATATTCTTAAAGTATCTACTTGGCCCTAGTGCAAAACATATTAGCAAAGCCAGCCCTTAATTAATTCCAAAGTAATTAACAGTTTTGTCAAAAGTATTGCTTGTGTTACTATATATATTAATTTCATGTTTTAAACAATTAGTTCGGCTTAACCCGTGTCGCAGAAGAACCAGTTTTTCGATATATTCAGTTTCGAATGAGTTAAGTTTTAATTGTAATTTCTATAAATTTAACTTCAAACAATGTGTAGTTTCAGCACCTATTATTGTCAGGATATATAAGGGCTTGAGTTTTGGTGCTGAGATAGTCAGTCCACAGTTGAGTTTCAGACGAGGAACTGTA
Organism: Schistocerca nitens; assembly: GCF_023898315.1. Lineage (NCBI taxonomy): Eukaryota > Metazoa > Arthropoda > Insecta > Orthoptera > Acrididae > Schistocerca > Schistocerca nitens. The sequence goes on along the minus strand of NC_064620.1, from coordinate 64,703,134 downwards.
TTGGTTAGATCAACAACAAAGCATCCGTGAAATAAGTGTAACACAATGAGGCCATGTGTTAAAACAATGACAGTGTCTGTTCCATAAGTAGCTTGTTATTCTTCAAGAACTGTGTTGTTAGGTTGGTTTTTACTAATTGTAGATGTTCAGTAGTAAACTATTGTAGCAGTATGTGGATGTTCACCTGCAATCTATTAATGAGGCTTATTGAAAGCTAAACAATACATCACTGGCCATATATAACTGTGTTTTATTGGGCGGTTGTGAACAGTGAAAGTAAAAAAATGTGAAATGTAACTGTGCATCTGTTGGCTACATTATTTACAGTAGTCAGTGTCGAAATTACAAACCCCATATGTCAGCCAGTGTAGCAATGCAGTATGTCGACACCGAGGACAATCAATGAAGAAATAAAGCAGGCGAACGTCACATTTGTTGCCCCGACATGAGGACTATTGTATGTGGGCACAATAAACTAGGACTCCCTGTGAACTTAATCAGTACAATGGTGTAACAGCCAATCAGCACATGGGTTTCATGGCCACAGTATAACAGCAACCAATCAGTGAGTGGGTTCTATGGAAGCAACCATTGAGTAGAGGAGCAGCCAGTCAGCATGCAGGTCGACACACCTGACCCAAGATAAACAAGATGCCTTGCCAAGAGAATTACACCTAAGTGATACATAATGAGTGGCCATAACGAACAAGACTGTGTGACTGAGAACAAAGCTGTAGAGATTAAGCTGTTAAATGAACAGAAAGACCTAAGTGGGACTGGTTCCATATACGATAGTGATCATAAATCAAACATGAATGTAACTTTGAATGATGGGGACAAAAGTCTTATTGTAGATGGAATGATAAAAGCATCATATACATTGTGTGTTGAAGTGAACGAAATGGACAAAAACGGTACTGAACTGGGTAAGATTGTTGAAGTTAAGGAGGAGGAATCTAGTTGTGAAAATCAGCAAGGGCAAAAGTTTATGCAAACAGAAAAGTGGAAGCGATGTTAAGGCAAATTGTGAGTATTTTGAGTAATATAGGTATGAAAGAAGACATTAATAGGTTAGAACATAACCTAAGTAGAACATAATACTAATGAGAAATTAACATTGAGTATTAAATGTGTAGAAGAGAGTGAGAAACTTTGTGATGACAATAGTAGGAGGTTGGAGGCTTCTGACAAACAGTGTAAAGATGAAGTCAAAGCTGCCAGGGAATTTTGTGCTGAAAACTGGGTTAAACTTGAGTACCAAATCAATCCTTTAAAAATTATTCAGAAACTGAGGTAAAAACCAAGTGTGCAATAGTGGTAGAGGAAAAACTGGTAAAAGTAAATGAAAATGTAGATTCAAAATTGACTGAAATGGGAAAAAAAGGTGGAAGAGGTACAAAATCTAAAGCACAGAGAAAGTGAAAGTGGGTCTGATTCTGACAGCAGTTGTAATGATGATAGAAATGATGAATCCAGGAGTGATGAGGATGAGGTGTTTGAATTTATAATTGATAATGATGGCAATGTGTTAAGTAAAGAAAGAATAAATGAGGATAATGTTGGGCCTAATGAAGAGTTAGAGTTTGAGAATGGTACTGAGAAAGAGGACCCTGCTATCTGTTATTTGACTGTGTCTGATAATCATTTTGGTAAGCAGGATCATAGTTTTTCCAGGGAAAAGAATAATGTGAATTTGTTGTATGAAGAAGATTGCATGTTAAGTAAAAAGGAAGTGTGGCACCCTTTAATAACAGCAAGTGTACAAGGTATACATGTGAAGTGTTTACTGGACAGTGGTAGTGATCTGAGTGGCAGTGACATTGGTGCTACTGGTAAGCTATCAAAGAGTGTGAAACTAGAGGTACTATTAACTGTGGAATTGGCAGGACAGCTGTTGGGGTGTAATTTCTTGGTGCTTCAAAATCTCAGCATTGAGGTAATATTTGGGACTAATTTCTTTTGTAAATATTCTATGTTGGATTCATTATGTGGCGATATTGCTTACCACAGCTGTTTCTCTCATTTTTCATGTCTCCTGAGGCAGTCAAACTCTTCTCCTATCCTATCTGTAGTTCATAAGTGAGTCAGAAACGTTCTTTCTTTGACTGTCACGGGATTTGGTACAACAGCAGGATACTTTAGTATAGGGATATGTTAGAAAAAGTTTCTCAAATCTATATATATATATTATATTATGTTGTTATAATAGAGGGAAACATTCCACGTAGGAAAAATATATCTAAAAACAAAGATGATGTGACTTACCAAATGAAAGTGCTGGCAGGTCGACAGACACACAAACAAACACAAACATACACACAAAATTCGGGATTTCGCAACAAACTGTTGCCTCATCAGGAAAGAGGGAAGGAGAGGGAAAGACGAAAGGATGTGGGTTTTAAGGGAGAGGGTAAGGAGTCCTTCCAATCCCGGGAGCGGAAAGACTAACCTTAGGGGGAAAAAGGGACGGGTATACACTCGCGCACACACACATATCCATCCACACATATACAGACACAAGCAGACATATTTAAAGACAAAGAGTTTGGGCAGAGAAGGCAGTCGAGGCAGAAGTGCAGAGGCAAAGATGTTGTTGAATGACAGGTGAGGTGTGAGTGGCTGGTTGGTTGGTTGGGTTAGGGATGAAAGGGACCAAACATGTGAGTGGCGGCAACTTGAAATTAGCGGAGATTGAGGCCTGGTGGATAACGGGAAGAGAGGATATATTGAAGAGCAAGTTCCCATCTCCGGAGTTCGGATAGGTTGGTGTTAGTGGGAAGTATCCAGATAACCCGGACGGTGTAACACTGTGCCAAGATGTGCTGGCCGTGCACCAAGGCATGTTTAGCCACAGGGTGATCCTCATTACCAACAAACACTGTCTGCCTGTGTCCATTCATGCGAATGGACAGTTTGTTGCTGGTCATTCCCACATAGAATGCGTCACAGTGTAGGCAGGTCAGTTGGTAGATCACGTGGGTGCTTTCACACGTGGCTCTGCCTTTGATCGTGTACACCTTCCGGGTTACAGGACTGGAGTAGGTGGTGGTGGGAGGGTGCATGGGACAGGTTTTACACCGGGGGCAGTTACAAGGGTAGGAGCCAGAGGGTAGGGAAGGTGGTTTGGGGATTTCATAGGGATGAACTAAGAGGTTACGAAGGTTAGGTGGACAGCGGAAAGACACTCTTGGTGGAGGGGGAGGATTTCATGAAGAATGGATCTCATTTCAGGGCAGGATTTGAGGAAGTCGTATCCCTGCTGGAGAGTCACATTCAGAATCTGATCCAGTCCCGGAAAGTATCCTGTCACAAGTGGGGCACTTTTGTGGTTCTTCTGTGGGAGGTTCTGGGTTTGAGAGGATGAGGAAGTGGCTCTGGTTATTTGTTTCTCTACCAGGTCGGGAGGGTAGTTGCGGGATGCGAAAGCTGTTGTCAGGTTGTTGGTGTAATGCTTCAGGGATTCCGGACTGGAGCAGATTCGTTTGCCACGAAGACCTAGGCTGTAGGGAAGGGACCGTTTGATGTGGAATGGGTGGCAGCTGTCGTAATGGAGGTACTGTTGCTTGTTGGTGGGTTTGATGTGGACGGATGTGTGAAGCTGGCCATTGGACAGGTGGAGGTCAACATCAAGGAAAGTGGCATGGGATTTGGAGTAGGACCAGGTGAATCTGATGGAACCAAAGGAGTTGAGGTTGGAGAGGAAATTCTGGAGTTCTTCTTCACTGTGAGTCCAGATCATGAAGATGTCATCAATAAATCTGTACCAAACTTTGGGTTGGCAGGCCTGGGTAACCAAGAAGGCTTCCTCTAAGCAACCCTTGAATAGGTTGGCATACGAAGGGGCCATCCTGGTACCCATGGCTGTTCCCTTTAATTGTTGGTAGTCTGGCCTTCAAAAGTGAAGAAGTTGTGGGTCAGGATGAAGCTGGCTAAGGTAATGAGGAAAGAGGTTTTAGGTAGGGTGGCAGGTGATCGGCGTGAAAGGAAGTGCTGGTGTAGTGTGTTTGGAAATAATAAGCAAGATTTGTATGTATATTGCCTTTCAGGCTAGAATCTCAAGCAATTTAATGGAATACAGTGAAATAATTGTTTTTCTAAGTGATAATTTTGTCTGATCAGTAATGAGAGTTATGTTAGCCTTAGCATAAGGATCTGTTACTGTGGAGTGTTTTTCAGTAGAACCAATTTTGCATTAGACAAGCAGAACACGTGTTTATTTATTAGATAATGAAGCAGTAGTGAAATAATATAATAATGAATAATGTTAGGCTCTTAATGGTTAGGGAGCCTGTCTCTGCAGTAGGGATATTTTTTGAGAACACACTCCGCTAGCTAATGAGGTAAGAAAGGTAAGTAAAATAATGGAGCTGACAGACATGCTTGAGTAATGCAAGAGATAACTGTATACAAACAAATGTGGTGTAACTGTATTGATGATCTAATTGTGAACTAGGCAACATTGGGTACTGTTTATATTGTGCGATTCATGACACTGCAGCCGAAATGAGAGATTAACAGAAAGAGCAATATTTACAAGTCATATATTTATTTTATTTTATTTATTTATTTAACCTGATCAGATTAGGGCCATCAGGCCCTCTCTTACATCGGACCAGTGTTCCACACAAGCAGCATTTCACACATCAGAGTTACATCATGACAATAGTTTAAATGAGAAAATTAGATTACCCTAGTGACAATATGAATAAAGAGTAGTGACTAAGACCTAATAAAGTAAATGCGGCAGTATTTTTACAACAGGTGCTATACATACAGATTATGATAAAAGCAATAATAATAACAGTAAAAAAATCAAATAATAATGATAAACATTACTAAGACCTAATAAAGTAAATGCTGGTAGTATTTTTACAACAGGTGCTATACATACAGATTATGATAAAAGCAATAATAATAACAGTAAAAAAATCAAATAATAATGACAAACATGAGAAAAATTGGCAGTAGTAATGAAGATTTGTGCAGATGTACATTAATATCTTGGTGTGTAAAGTAGATGTTTCCTAGTATAGCAAGTTTTGGGGAAGGGAGATTTAAGGAGGGGGAAAGAGGGAAGTAATGAGGTGAAGTGCATTCATGTACAGAGGAAGGCATTACTGTTGCTTAAGTAGATACGTCATTAACTGTTTTTTGAAGCTGGACATGTTTTTAAGTTCTCTAACATAACGAGGGAGGTTATTCCAGAGTCGGGTTCCCGCTACTGTAAAGGACTTGGAGGAGGTGACTGAGCGATGCAGTGGAACGGAGAGGATTTTATTATAATGGGAACATGTGTTTCTGTCATATTGTTCCGACATGAGCGTTAGGGACTAGGAGAGATATGAGGGACAGTGTACATTTATAAGGCAGAGTGTATGGAAATCTCTGCGTTTGTCTGCACGCAGCCAGGACAATTTTGCATATGCTGGTGAAATGTGATCAAAAATTTGAACGTCACAGATATATCGGACGCAGGCATTCATGACCAGTTCTAGACATTGCGAATTTTCCTAAGAGAGGCCTTGTAGGATAATATCGCTGTAGTCAATGATTTGGAGTATAAGCGTTCGTACTAATTTCTTTTTCAGATCGAAAGGGAAGAGTTTTTTATATTTTTGTACGACATGAAGGGATGCTGAACCTTTTTTGCACACTGCAGTTACGTGCTCTGTCCAATTTAGATTTTCATCTATTATTACTCCCAAACTCTTAGCTGAGGGAGAGAAGTTAATATTTGTTCCATTTAGTATAAGAGGTGGTATGGATTCCCGATGTTTTGGGCTAATGAGCTTAGTGTGACCAACAAGTACCGCTTGGGTTTTAGATGGGTTTAGTTTTAGACCTACGTCCTATGCCCATTTTGACAGTGTATTGAGGTCAGTATTGAAATTTTCAATAGCTTTCTTGAGATTGCTTGGTTTCGCACTTAGATACAACTGAGGGTCATCAGCATACGTATGATATTTGCAATAGGTCAGAACCGATGACATATCATTGACATACAGAGAGAAGAGTATAGGACCTAATATTGAGCCTTGGGGAATGCCTGACACTACCTGCTGCCATTGTGATTTTATATTCCCAGACAGGATGCATTGCTGACGGGACGTCATGTATGAGCGAAACCATTGCACTGCACTTGGTGAGAAATTTAGACCACTAAGTTTGGCTAGTAAGATGTTGAAGTCGACAGTATCAAATGCTTTGCTGAAATCTAAGAAGCAAATGATAGTCGCTTCTTGTCTGTCCATGGCAAGTTTCAGGTCATCTGTCACCTTTATCAGTGCGGATGTTGTGCTTCGATGTTTACGGAAACCTGATTGGTATTCGTCTAGATTGGATCTATAGGTTATCTGAAAACTTCTCTGTGTTCTGAGGAATTTTGAGCTTAAAGTGGTAATACTGGAATGAAGGACAATAAGTTTGCTGATTAACTGATAAGTGTAGTGCTAAAGTGTTGTGAATATTCTGACAGGGCTATTTGGTAAGGAAAAGTGGGGCAGTGATTTGGTACAACTTCCATCCCCCTAATTTTGATTTGAATAGAAATTAAGTTACATGATGGTGACTCTATTCTTTTTTCATATACACTCCTGGAAATTGAAATAAGAACACCGTGAATTCATTGTCCCAGGAAGGGGAAACTTCATTGACACATTCCTGGGGTCAGATACATCACATGATCACACTGACAGAACCACAGGCACATAGACACAGGCAACAGAGCATGCACAATGTCGGCACTAGTACAGTGTATATCCACCTTTCGCAGCAATGCAGGCTGCTATTCTCCCATGGAGACGATCGTAGAGATGCTGGATGTAGTCCTGTGGAACGGCTTGCCATGCCATTTCCACCTGGCGCCTCAGTTGGACCAGCGTTCGTGCTGGACGTGCAGACCGCGTGAGACGACGCTTCATCCAGTCCCAAACATGCTCAATGGGGGACAGATCCGGAGATCTTGCTGGCCAGGGTAGTTGACTTACACCTTCTAGAGCACGTTGGGTGGCACGGGATACATGCGGACGTGCATTGTCCTGTTGGAACAGCAAGTTCCCTTGCCGGTCTGGGAATGGTAGAACGATGGGTTCGATGATGGTTTGGATGTACCGTGCACTATTCAGTGACCCCTCGACGATCACCAGTGGTGTACGGCCAGTGTAGGAGATCGCTCCCCACACCATGATGCCGGGTGTTGGCCCTGTGTGCCTCGGTCGTATGCAGTCCTGATTGTGGCGCTCACCTGCACGGCGCCAAACACGCATACGACCATCATTGGCACCACGGCAGAAGCGACTCTCATCGCTGAAGACGACACATCTCCATTCGTCCCTCCATTCACGCCTCTCGCGACACCACTGGAGGCGGGCTGCACGATGTTGGGGCGTGAGCGGAAGACGGCCGAACGGTGTGCGGGACCGTAGCCCAGCTTCATGGAGACGGTTGCGAATGGTCCTCGCCGATACCCCAGGAGCAACAGTGTCCCTAATTTGCTGGGAAGTGGCGGTGCGGTCCCCTACGGCACTGCGTAGGATCCTACGGTCTTGGCGTGCATCCGTGCGTCGCTGCGGTCCGGTCCCAGGTCGACGGGCACGTGCACCTTCCGCTGACCACTGGCGACAACATCGATGTACTGTGGAGACCTCACGCCCCACGTGTTGAGCGATTCGGCGGTACGTCCACCCGGCCTCCCGCATGCCCACTATACGCCCTCGCTCAAAGTCCGTCAACTGCACATACGGTTCACGTCCACGCTGTCGCGGCATGCTACCAGTGTTAAAGACTGCGATGGAGCTCCGTATGCCACGGCAAACTGGCTGACACTGACGGCGGCGGTGCACAAATGCTGCGCAGCTAGCGCCATTCGACGGCCAACACCGCGGTTCCTGGTGTGTCCGCTGTGCCGTGCGTGTGATCATTGCTTGTACAGCCCTCTCGCAGTGTCCGGAGCAAGTATGGTGGGTCTGACACACCGGTGTCAATGTGTTCTTTTTTCCATTTCCAGGAGTGTAGTTACGATTAGTAAATCTATGCTACTGCACATCTTGAATATTTTGCTATTTTGCAAGTGGGAAAGAAACAAAAACCTTTCAAGTTTAACCAGTTTGACAGAGTTATGACCTAGAGTAATGTTTTGTATTGTAAGGTGTACTTGATTTTAAAATTATTTTTTAGTCACCACCTTTTGGACTATAGTCAATTTTAGTGCTAATTGTTGTAATGTTATGAGTACTATATATTAAATTCATCTTAACCATTCTAGCAGAAGAAACCATAAAAAAAAGAACCAATTTTACAATGTATTCAGTAAATCGAATGAGTTAAGTTTTAATTGTAACTTCTATAAATTTAACTTCAAACAATGTCTAGTTTCAGCACCTATTATTGTAAGGATATATAATGGCTCCATTTTTTGTTCCAAAACAGTCAGTCCATGGCCGAGGCCGAATTTCAGACGAGGAAGCTGTATTGGTTAGAGTGTAACACAATTAGGCCATGTGTTAAAACAATGACATTGTCTGTTCCACGTGTACCTTGTTATTCTTCAAGAACCGGGTTGTTTTTTTTTTTTTTTTTTTTTTTTTTCCAGATTGCATGTTTCAGCCAGTGTAGCAATGCAGTATGTCAACACCGGGGACAATCAACTAAGAAGTAAAGCAGGCAAATGTCACAGAATCCTACAGGGCTGTCCATAAATCTGTAAGAGTACTAGGGTGTGGAGATCTCTTCTGAACAGTGTTGCAAGGCATCGCAGATATGCTCAATAATGTTCATGTTTGGTGAGCTATGGGGCCAGCGGAAGTGTTTAAATTCAGAAGAGTGGTCCTGGAGCCACTTTGTAGCAATTCTGGATGTGTGGGGCATCTCATTGTCCTGCTGGAATTGCCCAAGTCTGTCAGAATGCACAATGGACATGAATGGATGCAGTTGATCAGACAGGATGCTTATGTACATTTCACTTGTCAGAGTTATATCTAGACATAGCAGGGGTCCAATATCACTCCAACTGCACTTGCCCCACACCGTTACAGAGCCTCCACCAACTTGAACAGTCCCCTGCTGACATAAAGGGTCCATGTATTCATGAGGTTGTCTCCATATCTGTACTATGTCCATCCACTCAATACAATTTGGAACGAGACTCGTGCGACCATTTTTCCAGTCATCAACAGTCCAATGTTGGTGTTGACGGGCCCTGACGAGGCATAAAGCTTTGTGTCGTGCAGTCACCAAGGGTAAAGAAGTCGGCCTTTGGCTCTAAAAGCCCATATCAATGAAGTTTCATTGAATGATTTGCACACTGACTCTTGTTGATGGCTCAGCATTGAAATGTGCAGCAATTTGTGGAAGGGTTGCCCTTCTGTCACAATGAGCAATTCTCTTCAGTCATCATTGGTCCCGTTCTTGCAGGATCATTTTCTGGCTGGAGCGATGTCAGAGATTTGGTGGTTTTCTGGATTCCGGATATTGGTGGTATACTCGTGAAATGGTCATATGGGAAAATCCGCACTTCATCTCTATCTTGGAGTTGCTGTGTCCCATCGCACATGCACCAACTATAACACCATGTTCAAACTCACTGAAATCTTGATAACCTGCCATTGTAGCAGCAGTAACCAATCTAACAACTGCGCCAGACACTTTTTGTCTTACATAGGCGTTGCCGACTGCAGTGCCATATTCTGACTGTTTACATATCTCTGTATTTGAATACACATGCCTACACCAGTTTATTTGGTGCAACATTAGATGCCTTACTCTTGGAATGGGTGTAGATAAATTCACTGTAATGGTCTGATTTTTTATTTACTGTATGTAATAGTAGACTGTTTGAATGTCGCAGTGACCTGTATTCACAGAAGTTGTCGCAAACGTATTACTGTACTAGTACTTCTCTTTAATCTATACTTTCATGCAATCACACCACTGCACTTTGAAAAGAAGAACGAAAAAAAAAGTCAGAACCTACCAAGTTACAGTGTTTTGTGACTCGCGGATGGCTGCAAAGATGGTTGCTGTTTGACATCGTCTGCTACTGTTGTTATTAGTGTGCTGTCTCACTACTGCAACCAGATGACAGCTGCCAACCTTCTAAGCTGTGAACAACTTGTAGGACCATTTGTCGTTGGAGCTCCGATTGTCCCTATATTGGTAGATGTTGTCGATGTAGTGGTAACTCCGTGGATGTGTAGTTGCTTAGCAACTGGATCCAATTGTGATGTTATATATTCAATCATGAACCAGAATTCCAATGTATGGAAAAATCAGATATATTGTTCCAAATTGTTGAATTTCACTTTTTGTGCTTTTGGCTGTACTGATTCTTGATGTTTCATCATTGTATGGTTGTTTCTAATTACCTTTGATTAGTAACATTAGTATTGGTTAGTGCTGCGTGTTACCAACACCTGTTACTTCATTAAAATCATTAGATGTGGAAAGAAGAATGTACATTTTGACTATTTCCATATTGCCTGGTTAATAGTGACTTCTTGTGTTAGCAATTTAATTTTCATACCCAGATCTTGCTTATTGATGTTAAATCTTACCACCCAGTTTTTGAGTTGATGTACTGATATTACTTAATCATCTTCCAGTTTGTTTCACACCAGGGCCGACACGTGTGAAGGTTCATTTATATTTTGTCACCTCATTGTGATCTTCAGCTCGGAGTAGTCTGTGAATCCCTGACTAGTTAAATATTCTTCTTATCTGTAGAATAACTTAATTTTTACTAGAAACAGGACTTGGCAATTCCAGTCTTTTAAGGCTTTTATTGTGCCTTTAAATACAACATATTAGATGATAAGTGTCTTGTTGCAGGAGACGTTCTGGGCAATGAATAACAAGCATTTTTTCAATACATACATATATACATTATTGATATAAACTTCTGATCATTGGTGTTGAGGCAGAAGACTCTTTTCCAACTTTGACTACTTTGCCTGTCAAGTCCCCAATTACATATTCAACGCTCTTGGAATGGCATGAAGACCAGGCAGAATACCATATGTAAATAATAAAATACACAAAACAGGATTTGTCCCCTAATAATTTTTTTTACATAATAATTAAAACTTTATATTCTGAAAAATTATTCCGGAGAACAAAAATGCATATAATTCTATTAATGAAGGTTGTTCATTTATATTCAAAAGTGGTATGAGATTTCACTTCCACTCAGTGAAATTATTTATTTCCAAACTTTAGCTACAAAAATCTGGAAAATCTTGTACCCTCACAATCTCCATCATTCCTGTATCCAGTAAGAAATATGAAGTTGCTTCATTTTGTTAACATTGATAAGAATTTTTGGAACTCAATAATTTGCAAAAAATTAAGTGTTTTCTGACAGCCTCATGCAAAACAGTTTTTGAAAGTAATGGAAAGATTTGTATTGTGAACTGTCTTTTCATGAATTTTTTTCATTCACTCTTTGTCAACGGAAGGCCAACAACTCTGTGCTTCATCATGAACACTGGTTTGTCCAGCATTGAATTGTCTCACCCACTTTTTCACCATTCTATCAGTCATTACATTTTCACCATAAAACTCTACAATTTGACAATGAATTTCAGCTGGCTTAACATTTTTTGCATTCAAAAACCATATTGCAGAGCACACTTCGCAATAGGCGAGTTCCGAGATTGTCTTAAACATTTTAAACTATCACGAACATATTTTAACACAACACTATCTCACTGTAAGGGCATCAGTGGAAAGACAATGAATCAGAGAGACGAGTGCAAATGTGCGGAACCGCGACACTAGTATTGCAGTGGTGGTAGAATGAAATGGTACTTACTTTCTGGACATGCCTCTTAGATCAAAAAGTCAATGTTCATTTAGAGGGCAAAAGTGCAGATATCCAGATGTGGAAAGAGATTTACTTGATTTTGTAGTTCAAACCAGGAAATGCAGATATGACGATTGAAATGATTCAGATTGAAGGCCGCAAATTAGCATGTAAAAGAAACATTTTTCCCATGGAACTTAATGTTTTGCATGAGTAGTTGGTTCAGTGATTTGTGTGACGAAATAATCTATCTGTTGGTTGCATAACTACAATCGTGCAAAAACTGTCTCAAGCCTACAAAAGTTTGATATCTTTTCAGTATTATGCGATCCAATGCTGATGCAAAATTTTTATTTGATTTCCCAAATAGGGAATGCAGACCAAATGCTGGCCTCTTTTGATATGCCGAACTGCACTACAGTAAGTAATGTTGGGCAACATAGTGTGCAAATATGTACATGAAATGCTGAAAAGGAGAGGTGCACAACGACGCTGAATGTTGTGTCTGATGGATAAAAATTGCCACCTGTGTCGTTTCTAACCCCTCCCCCAAGGGAGAAAGCTTCTCAGCTGGTATTATTGTAAGAGCTCATGACAGTATTTGGATGACAGAGGAACTGGTCCTAGACTGGATTTCAGCTGTGTGGAATAAGCAACCAGGAACTCTTCTTTGCCAAAAATCAGTGTTTCAGTTGCATAATTTTCAATGATGATCGAGTGAAACAAAAACCAACAGAAAGAAACAGTGACCTAGTAATTATTCCTGGTGCAATGACAAGTGTGTTACATTCTTTGGATATGTGTATCAAGTCAGACCTCATGTAAGGCAATTCTATAGAAATTACAACATAAACAAAGCAACTTTGATGCCAAGAGGCCGTTTGCAACGTGTGTCTTTGTTAGAAGCATGCCATTGGAATTTGGCTGCTTGACAGTCAATATTAGAAGAACTGATCATGAAAAGTAAAAAAAAACTGGAATTTCCAACAATCTTGATGGAACTGAATATGACCTTCTTTGTGATACTGACTGTGAGCAGCATTCTGGATAGTCCATCTAGGGTGAAGAATCAAATGTTGGCGATGCTGAGGTGGTGTGAAGTGACTGTGCTTGATTTGAGTACCGGTGGGTACAAACAAGCTGATACAGTTTTGTGGAACAAAGTTTCTTTTCTTTTTTCAAGAACAGCTACTGTATTTGTAAAAAAGGTATACTAGTGCTGGCCAGGCACTATTATAAAATTTCGATCACCATGGGATTAGTGAAAACTGTGCTTTGTCTGCGAGTGCTAGTATTCAGTATTACAACAACACACATCTTATATTTTACATATACCATCAGAATAAAAACTATAGCCTTCCGGATACAGTTTTGCCAAGGTAAGTTGACATGGCTGGTGGGAAAGGTAGGAGGGCGTGCCTTGGCCGCACATCATAACTGACTCATTGTTAAATCCAGAGATTTCTGGGGTTATGGTTCGTTACATCACACCACTGGTACCTGGTACTGCTACTGCACCACAGCCATGTTTCCACCTAACTGCAGCAGCAGCAGATGGAAGATGAGTGCAAACTGTGCTGTTATCTCTGCCACAGACAAAGGAAACTCCCCGTCGCACTCCCCCCCCCCCCCCCCCCCCAAGATTTAGTGGTAAAATGAGCCAATTGTGACAGCGCTTCCCTGCGTTATTTCTTCATTTATTGTCCTTGGTGTCGACGTACTGCGTTGCTACACTTGCTGGAAAATGGGTTGTGGAAGTACAACACTGACTACTTTAAATGATGTAGCCAACAGGTGCACATTTCACTGTTCACTGTTCACAACCCCCACCACCAATAATACATAGTTATATGGCCAGTGCACTATTGTTTAACTTTCAATAAACCTCATTAATACCTTGCAGGCAAACATCCACATACTGCTACAATAGTTTCCTGTTGAACATCTAGGAGTAGCAAAAACCTAACCATAAAGTTCACAGTTCTTGAAGAATAGAAAGTTACGTATGGAGCAGACACTGTCACTGTTTTAACACATGGCCTAATCGTGTAACACTTATTTAACTGTTAAGTTGATGAATTTTTGTCATTCTAACCAACACAGGTTTCTCGTCTGAAACTTGGCCGTGGTCTGACTGTCTCGTCACCAAAAACCGGGCCCTTATATATCTTCACAATTAAAGCTACTGAACTTACACATTGTTCGAAGTTAAATTTCAGAAATTACAAATAAATCTTAACTCATTAAATTAACTGAATACATCAAAAAATTCTCTTCTTTTTAACAGTTTCTTCTACTACAAGAGTTAGGCCGAATTATTTGTTTAAATCATGAAATTAACACATGTAAGTACGCAAACAATACTTTGGACAAACCTGTTAATTACTTTGGAATTAATTAAGAGCCAGCTTTGCTAACATGTTTTCAAATAGAGCCAAATAAATAGTTAAAGAATGCTAATGTTTCGTCTTCCAAATGTTTATAATTATTATAGAATTTATATTTGTTTATATGTCAACAACAGAATTTAAGTTACAAAACAATTACTGATTTCACCCTATAATGAAAGATACTAACTAGGAATAGTCAAAATAAATTAGAAAATCAATTACACACATCAAACTAAGCACAAAACTAGATTTGGTGTTATATTCTTTAAGACTAAGGGCCATCCTTTTTCTTTTGTGAAAATGCAGATTATATTCATGTATGTTAATGATAATTAGTTAAAAATGAAGAAACAAATTTAAGGAGACAGGTGGTGAAACAAGTGGGGAAGTAAAAAATGTCCCAGATTGCTTTGTCACGCAATAGATAGCCCATCAAAAACTGAGCACATATCAAACCTGAAAACAGGAAGGTAATGTACTGAACTGTGAAAAAAAGGCAAAAAGGAAACAGTGACGGTCCAAGGACAAGAAGTGCAATATAGAACAACTTTAAAACGGCAATGGTGTCTTCGTTAAGTGGTCACAGTTTTGGACTGCCAAGTGTATGAGCCGTGTTCTAAACTCCCTCATGTCATATATTTTTATTTATTTATTTTTTCACAATATTATGAAATGTCCATCCACTCATTGAAATGTTTGTTCTCTTTTTGTAGTCTTGGCAAGTAAGAGTCATGTTTTAAGAATAGTTACCGTCACAAGTAAATGTGATGAATAGTGAGTGCAGGTGAGATACAATAGACATCTCACAGAAATGAAAACAACAAATAAACAGATGTGAACTACATTACAACAAAATAATTCAAGAGTCAAAACCTCCAAAATCGAATGCAACTTCAACTTCAAGAACATTAAAAACATATGTTTTGACAGAGCACAGAGAGACTGTGTGATTGTGTAAATGTTGTGTTCATTTGTTAGAGCTTATGTGACAAATTATTATGTTTTCATCGTTTTCTTGGGAGTGATCACATTCATATGAACACCTAAATCAGGCAAAGAGGCATATCTCACTCACTTACCAGGTGTACAAATTAGATGCGTCAGTAAGAGATTCCTATCGTATGACACATGTACTGTCACTAATGCTATGTATGACACACTAGACGTGTTTTCTGGTGGATGATTCAGTTGACTTGTCACCTTGTCACAAACTTTTGTGGTTCCTATTCGAAAGCCACTTCCTTTCGGCTGCTAATAGAGTAGTTGTGCAGAGTCAACTGTCATCATAAGTCCCTTCCTGATACCTTGCTGTTGCAAATGGACATTACACCACAACACACACACACACACACACACACACACACACACATAAATTTGATACAGTGAACATTGGAGGAAAGCTAATAAATAACTGACATGAGAGAGATTTGAACATGGCTCATCCACTTATCCACATCATCATTGCTCTGTCAAGCTGCTCTATATTGCAGGTCTTGTCCGTGGACCATTCACTGTTTATATTTTGGTTTTCCTACACAATTCAGTAGACATTCTCACTATTTTCGTGCTTTATCTGTGTTCAGTTTTCCATGGGATATCCATGGGGCCCTCTTGCCACTAAATGTGCAATGGGGAGTTTCCCTTGTGGAAAATACACTAATAAACATGTTTTCAACTGTTGTATGCTTACTGAACCAATAATGCATCTCCTTAGCGCTAGTTACACTAATAGCATGTGGAGTTCAGTACAGTGAATGTACACTGAGGTGACAAAAGTCGTGGGGTGTCTCCCAATACCATGTCAGACCTCCTTTTGCTGGATGTAGTGCAGCAATTCGACATGGCATGAACTTAGCAAGTCATTGGAAGTCCCCTGCAGAAATATTGAGACATTCTGCCTCTGTAGTCTTCCATAATTGTGAAGGTGTTGCCAGTGCAGGATTTCGTGCATGAACTGGTCTCTTGGTTATGTAGCATAAATGTTCAATGGTATTCATGTTGGGCAGTCTGGGTGGCCAAATCATTCACTCAAATTGTCTAGAATGTTCTTCAAACCAATCACACTCAATTGTGGCACAGTGACATGGTGCATTGTCGTCCATAAAAATTCCATCGTTGTTTGGGAAGACCAAGCCCACACCATTATAGAGCCACCACCACCTTGCATAGTGTCTTGTTGAGAACCAGGGTCCATAGCTTTACTGCGTCTATACCACACTCAACCCTACCATCAGCTCTTACCAACTGAAATTGGGACTCATCTGACCAAGCCACGGTTTTCCGGTCATCTAATGTCCAACTGATATGGCCATGAGCCCAAGAGAGGTGTTGCAGGTGACACCATGCTATTAGCAAAGGCATTCGCATCAGTCTTCTGCTGCCATAGACCATTAATGCCAAAATTTGCTACACAGTGCTAACCAATACATTCGTGGCTCCACCTACCATTCCACATTCAAAGTCTGTTAATTCCTGCCGGCCGGGGTGGCCGAGTGGTTCTAGGCGCTGCAGTATGGAACCGCGCGACTGCTACGGTCGCAGGTTCAAATCCTGCCTCGGGCATGGATGTATATAATGTCCTTAGGTTAGTTAGGTTTAAGTAGTTCTAAGTTCTAGGGGACTGATGACCTCAGCAGTTAAGTCCCATAGTGCTCAGAGCCATTTGAACCATTTTTGTTAATTCCTGTTGTGTGGTCATAATCACGTTGGATACCTTTTCACATGAATCACCTCAGTACAAATGACATCTCCACCAGTGCACTGCCCTTTTATACCTTCTGTACATGATACCACCGCCATCTGTATATGTGCATGTTGCTACATCATGACTTTTGTCACCTCAGTGTAAATGTTATATATGCATCTACATATTTCTGCTTTGAAGCTTGTTCAGGAGGCAAATCACTGAGCTAACAAGAACATAGACTACAAATTTAGATGTTTTATGATTTCCTTCTTGTGTCAAGTGCAAGAAGGTAAACATTAAACATGTGTTACATTAGATAAAACCCCACAATAAATATTAATGTCTGAATTTAGACAGTAAATTTGCATGTGTACTCTGTCATTAGACTACAAACTTTGTAGTCTAAAGTGTTTTCAATCCAATTTGTTCAGCAAAATATCTCGTGCAGGTGCTTATATACAGTAAACAGTCCTGGAGCAACCAACACAAAAGTGGAAAAAAAACCCAGTAGTCATCTACTAGATTTTAGTAAGTAAAATTGAAAAGGCTGGACTGTATTTACAGAAAGATCTGCGGGTCAGCTGCAAATGCATTTCTTCCTCGGTATCTATATCTCCTCTGTTTACTGGTAATGTCCACTAATTTCTTCATTCTCTCAAGAAATGAGCATACAAAATGCACCATTATTATTGATGAAACTTCCTGGCGGATTAATCTGGTTTTAATATGGGAGGAAGTTTCATTTCACTGCAATTCCTCTGTACAGTGAAAATTCGTTCTGGATTATTATTGATGTATATAAGTCATTTCACATGCCTGTATCAAATGTGTAATAATCTTTTCGTTGTGCCTATCTGCAACTCAGTGGGTCATCCTTAGGGTGAGTAACAGTCTATCTTTTCCTGATACTCTTGTTTCAAATTTTAATTTGTTTCATGTCATCCATAATTGAAAATAAAATGATGTTATTTTCACAAGATAATCATTATTCAGTATTTATTTGCTGTAATTTCCACTTGACCAAAAATATTGAATTTAAATAAGAGTAAAAAAAAAGTTTGCTATATGAGAGTGTTGAACCTGAGATTCCTCAGTTACCAGAGTCACACACTACTCATTCAGCTACAGGCATCTGCTTAATTTGCACGGATAGTTTAATACTTAATAGCACTCACAAGTCTTCTCATTTTTAGGACAACTTGTCCGACTCTTCCTTTTTTTAAAAAAAAAATTGTGTTGCGCTATACTAGGAAAAGTGATGCCAGGGTACAGACTTATCAAGTTCCACAAATGTATGTGAAGAAAATCAAACAGACCAAGTCCATAAGGTCCCCTTGTCAGATAACAGCTTAAATACACACTCATTGTCATAAAACCTATACAAGCTGCTCTCTGGTCGTAAGTGCAGACAATACAAAAGTATGTAACAAATGTGATAATAACTCAGATACATTGTAATTATTTTCAAAAGTCAGGATAAAAATGACTAGCTGAGTGTGACATATACTGGCAGTGTCAGGTACTGGTTGGTGTGAAGTCATGAGCTGCAACTCTCAGGAAACTCAGAATTTAATGCCAAGTTATAACTGCCCAGGGGAAAGGGGAGGTGAAGAGAGGCAGTGCTGACTCCTTCCCACATTGCTGGCACCATTATCCTTGTGTTGTGCTTGTATTAAAACGGATTTGACACACATGGAAGTATTGGGAGCACTTTTAGACAAATGAATATATTCCAACTAGTGCCAGTTTTCTCCATTACTGGCAGCGTCAGTTAAATCCATCAACTTAAAGTGGCCAAACTGTAAGATTGTGGACTGGCACATGACTTCAAGTTAGACACCTTATTTAGATTGTAATCCTATCCCTCGCTTAAATAATTCAATGATTAGGATACATAAATAATTCACATTTATAGTCAGTAGCAATTATCTATGGCTTTATTTGTTGTAATGGCCCCTTATCAGTTAGAGGGTCCACACAGCAGACAAGCAAGATGGGCTGATGAACTCCCTTCAAGAGCTCAGGTCGAAACATCACCAGTGGATGTAAACAATAACAGGCTTTCCACATAAACACGGAACTACTTCGCGAGAAGATGTGTGGCAGTGTTCCATCAATTGAAACTCGTGTGACTACATCTACCGCTCCACCGAATCGGCATTATAAGCACGCCCGGAAAGTCCGACCGGTCGTGTGCACCTACCGCTAGGACAGCTCCGGCCAGTACTTACGCCGCCTCTAGCATAGTAGACACTCGCCGTAGCATTCGGTAGCACATTGTATCTTTGTAATTGGTAGAGTAGATTTTGGTCATTATTTTCTTTCATTGTCTTGTACTCTTTATCTGGTTTTGCACCACAAGAATTGTGGGGTTTTCTTGTTGATCTTGCTTTTAAAATTAGTGCATGCCAAGAAGGCATTTTTTGAATTATAATAAAGTGTGTTCAAACTTGATTCTTAGTTCTCTCCTGCCGACTGCAGGACATTACAGTTATTGGTGATGAGGATAAAACTTTCATTTTTGAATGAAATGGCCTCCTCAGAGGAACTTCTTTTTCAGTTCATAGTGGAAACTCTACAGTAGATTCAGGCAGTGCTCACAAGGTCAGAACTTCAGCCTCACTCCCCAGCATTGGAAGAGGTAGCTCATAGAGTTGATAAATTTAACACTTTGCATGTGGCTCCACCGACGTTTCTGGCTTTCGATAGGTCTGTCAAACCGTGGTCAAATTATGTCAAACAGTTGGAACAACATTTACTGGCACTTCGGATCCACGACGAAAATCAAAGTCGGACTTTTTTGTTTTAATCAACTGTCGGTCCATAGGTGTATCGTTAATAATTGAACCCTGAGCAGTCCCCTTGCGATCTCTCGTTTCCACATATTAAGGGCTACTTTTTAATTACTTTGACGCACAAATACACGTCACCTCTGCCCGTGAGACTTTCTTTTCTTGTCGAAAGTCCCCAGGTCAGACATATCGGGAATGGATTACAATGCTCCAGAGTCTCTCTCAAGATTCTAAATTCTGGTGTGCCAATGTTGCCTGCAAGCAGTCTTATGGCTCTTCGTTGATTCACGATATGGTGGTGTTTCACACACCAGACAGGGTCTTTGGGCTGGATATTTTGAAGTTACAGGATCCACCTCTCGACACCTGTCTGCCGATCATTCATGCATTTGAACAATCTCACTGGCTACAACCACCACGTCTTGATCCGGCTGTTTCCACGGATCTCCAGTTGCCTAGCCCTGAGCAGGAGTCTTGTCAATCTGTTGGTCCATCCTGTGACAGGAAGTCTTTCGCCCAGTTTCCATCCTGTCCAGACTGTTTCTGGACTCACCAACAGTTGGAGTGCCCCCTCTGACAAACAACGTCCATGGCTTGCAGCTGAGCCGGGTGTGTCAGGCTTCGTGGAAACATTGCATAGAAGCCCCACTTCCTGCGGACACACAGACTCGTCATGAATTGTCACCTCAGGACCTGGGAGCCTCACATTCCATTGACGGCCAAGTATTCTCCATCATTCCCCAGTTGGAGGCCCATTTTCTCCTTACCTTGGAGGTCGTGCATATTCTGGTGGTTTTCCAAATTGACACGGCATGGTGCCACGCTTGGGCCCACCAGCTTTATCCCCGTACACTTGCACCTTGTGTGGTTTCAGTAATCACCCTATATCAGCCCACAGCATTTTTTCCACACAAATCTCTTACAACTGCTCAGTTTTTGGTGCTCAGCTCTCCCAGGTGCTACTAACCTTCCGGGTGTGGACATTTTTGGTCATCTGGGTTTGTCAGTGCAGGACGCAGTACAGATGGTTTCAATCCCCTCATCAGATATCTTCCTCGCCATGTTGCTCAGCAAATATGAAACGTTGTTCTCATCCTCCACACCATGGTGAAGGGTTTCACCGCAAATGTTCAGCTTCTTCCCTCTGCTGTCCCTCTTTCTTTTAAGGCCCGCCTGGTCCCCTTTGCTCTCTGATACAGGCTCCAGGAGGAACTGCACTGCATACAAGACAAAGGTATCCTTTCTCCCATCGCGCACATTTGCTAAGTGACACCTATCGTGATAGTCAAGAAGCCGAATGGTGCTTTATACTACATATTGCTGACATTTTGCTTCCATAAAGGCTGCACTCCAGGCAAAGAAGCACCCTGACCTTTAAAGTTATATTAGATGTTAAATTATTTCTCTTTTCCAGAAACACATTACTTGTTATTACCAGTCCAAAATTTATATCCTCTTTACATCCTTTTAGTGTTTATTTTCTTAATTTGATTCATTCAACATCCTCTTGATTTAATTTAGCTACGCTTCATTACCCTTACTTTACTTTTGATGATATTCATCTTACAACCAGTTGTTGCGTAAGTAGGTGTGTACCCACGCAAACACAGTTAGAAATTGGAAACTAACGGAGTCTGAACTCAAGTTTCTTTTTTATTTCATCACATATAACAGGTTGTCAAGTAAGAGAATACATAAAAGCAAATCAACAACAAAGAGTAAAAAGGTAGGTATGAGAATCACAGTCGACGGCTCTCTTCTCTGTGACTCCCTTGCGAACTGTGGAGAATAATCTCTGTGGTTGGCGCAAATTTTACGCATCGGCTGCGATCGACGTGTGCGGTAGTCGCCACATGAGCCCCCTTGGTGAGGCGGAGCTCAGATGTTCCTCTCTGTAGCGGGCAGGGAAGTGCACTTGTCTGCCAGAACGCGTGGTGCATCGAGGCTGCTGCTTTATTGACTGTGGAGGTAGCGGAGTGGGGTTCTGCATCATTGTCTTGTGCTGATCACTGTGTGACGCTGACATCGCCAGAGTGTCTTGAAGTATATAAGCAGGTTTCACTCTACTTAGCAATATGGTGGCTTGTTTCCCATTCAGTACTATGTCGAGGGTGTGTGCATCTCTGCGTATCACGCGATGAGGTCCAGTGTATGGCAGTTGTAGTGGTGGTTTGACGCCATCTGTGCGTAACAATACATGCATGCAAGTTTTTAAATTGTTGTGCATGAATGTTACTGGGGCTCCATGTCTGGACGCTTTTGCAGGTTTGATTTTCTTGATTGTTTCTCTCAATCCTTGTAAATATTCTGACTGGTCATCTGCATTCGGTACCACTGAGTCGTCAGCGAACTCTCCAGGCAGACGTATTGTTTCTCCGTAGACCAGCTCTGCTGGGGAGGCGTCCATATCAGGTTTAAAGATTGTCCTAAGACCTAACAGTACAATGGGTAATGCTTCCGTCCATTTAGTATCGTGGCACACGAGGGCTGCTTTTAAGGTACGGTGCCATCTTTCTACCATCTTGTTGCTTGCCAGATGGTAGGCGGTGGTGCGGTGATGGCAGTACCCGCAGAATCTTGCTAACTGAGCGAACAATTCTGATTCGAACTGTCATCCTCTATCAGTTGTTATATGGAGTGGGCAGCCGAACCTCGATATCCAAGTTGACATGAATGCCGTTGCCAGAGTTTCTGCCGAGATGTTATTGGTAGGTATTGCTTCCGGCCAGCGTGTATACCTGTCAATGATTGTTAGCAGATAGTGATTACCATCTGATGGTGGAAGAGGTCCTACGACGTCCAAATGAATGTGCGAGAAGTGTGCCTTGACATCCAGGAATTGTCCGATTGGGGGGGCGCACGTGCCTGCTCACTTTGCATAGCTGACAGCGTGGGCAAGATCTAGTCCAGTTACGGCAATCGCGGTCTATTCCTGGCCATACAAATCTTTTGGACACCAGTCTGGTAGTAGCTCAAACACCGGGGTGACATAGGCCGTGGAGACAATCAAACACTCTTCTGCGATATGTGATTGGAACGTAAGGGCGTGATCGACCATGTTGTACATCACAATGTAGTCATACGTCTTCCCCACGCATGCCAACTAGCTGTAACTTCAACGCCGTGTTGTCGTCATTCAACAGGGTATTTACCTCATCATCTTCCTGCTGGGCTTGCGCTAGTTCTGCCATAGTTACAGGCTGTGTTATACTGGATACTCGTGACAAACAATCAGCTACCACGTTAGTTAAACCTGAGACGGGGCGTAAGTCTGTGGTGAATTGTCTTATGAACTCCAATTGAGAATACTGCCTTGGAGAGCATTTGTCACTGTTCTTGTTGAATGCATAAGTCAAGGGCTTATGATCGGTAAAAATTGCGAAATCACGAGCTTCGACTTGTGGTCTGAAGTGTTTAATCACTAAATATATAGCCAAAAGTTCTCTATTGTAAGCACTCCAGCGTTGTTGTGCCGGTGACAACTTGTGCGAATAGTATGCCAGAGGTTGCCATGCGCCATCCACCAATTGTTGCAGGGCTGCACCAACACCAAACTGGCTAGTGTCTACCACCAGGGCCAAAGGTGCTTCTAGTTTAGGGTGTGCCAGCAGTGCGGCCTGAGCCAGGTTCTGACGTGTCACTTCGAATGCTGCATCAGATTCCTCATTCCATTGTATGGTTGCATTGCTGCGAACCTTTGGGCCGGCTAATAACGCATTTAACGGTGCCTGCTGTTCAGCTGTCCGTGGTAGATGGCTTCTGTAAAAATTTAACATGCCTAGGTATCTTCTTAATTCTTTGACCGTAGTAGGCTTGGTCATGTGTAGAATAGCGTCAACTTTTCCTGGTAAGGGTGCTGAACCTGTAGCAGATATGCGATGACCTAGAAATTCCACTTCAGGTTGGCCAAACAGGCATTTCGCTGTATTTAACATTATTCCAAACTTCTCTAAGCATTGGAGTACTTCTTTTAAATGCTGCTTGTGCTGTTCATTGTTTGCGGAATATATGAGAACGTCATCCAGGTAGGCAAAACAGAAGGGCAATCCTCGTAATACAGAATCCAGAAAACGTTGCCATGTCTGTGCAGCATTTCGTAGCCCAAACATCATGAAATTACTTTCAAACAATCCAAAGGGTGTTGTTATGGCGGTCTTTGGTACGTCTTCTGGTGCTACAGGAATCTGTGTATAGGCCTTTGCGCAATCTAGCACACTAAAGACTGTGGCGCCGTGAAGTGCGTGATTATAGTCCCTTAACAAAGGTACAGGATAACTATCCGGAATAGTTCTGGCGTTCAGTGCTCTGTAGTCGCCACACGGACGCCAGGCTCCACCTTTTTTTGGTACGAGGTGTAAGGCCGACACCCATGGACTGGATGACGGGCGTATAATTCCTTCTTTAAGTATTAGCTCGAATTCCGTTTTAGCTATAGCGAGGCGTTCCGGTCCTAGTCTCCTAGGTTGACATGACACAGGCGGGCCATCCGTGGTTTTTATGTAGTGTACTGTATCATGTAACACTTTCTGCGATGCTCCTGGCGGTTTCGTTAATTCAGGAAAATCCGCTAGGATTGCGCAGTACTCTGCGTCTGCCATTTGAATTAACTTAATACTGGTACAATCTGTGTCACGATAATAACAAGCCGTTGATAGATTGGTGAGACTGTCTATCAGGCGAGCATTGGCCAAGTCTGGCAAAAGTCTGAAGTGTGATAAGAAATCAGCTCCTAGTATTGCTTCTGTGACGTCTGCTACTGTGAAATTCCATTCAAAATCTCTACGGATTCCCAAGTTAAGATTCTCTTGTTGTAATCCGTATGTTGAAATGTGCGAATTGTAGGCGGCGGATAAGTTAAATACAGTGGGCGGCCATCAACAATGCAAGGACTGTCTTGGTAGTATACTGAGGACTGAACCGGTGTCGATTAAAAATTTCCTGCCTGACGCACGATCTGTTATAAAAAGGCGTCAAGATGCAGGAAGGTAGGAGGTAGCGTCTACTGCCACTTTCCGCTCCGATTTGGAGAATGAGTATGGGCTAATGCATTTACGTGCTTGCTCTGCATGGTCTGTCTGTTCTCAGTTGTAGATTGCGATGCAGAACGACTTCAATGTCATCGTCGGCTACGGCTTCTCTGATTGACAATGATGCCATTCGACATTAGTTTCGAGAGCTGTGTGCATAGGAGATTGACCTTCGCGGTTAGTGCATCGTAATCCGCCCGAGACACCGTAGTAGATGCAGCTGCTACGCTGACAGGTATGTCTACAACACTGACATGTGTGTTCGGCATGATCGCTTCCAGTATGCGGTCGGTGAGTTCTGCTACCACGTCCAGTGACGTCTCGTTCTGCGTGGCGATGACTGCTTTTACCTGCGATGGCAGGCAGGAACTCCACAGGGTATGCAGAAGGCTGTCTGGAATCGTGCCGGGGTCCACCTTGCTGTGGAGATGGCGCAGGAACTGCGGTTTCCGGTCACCGATTTCTTCTTGCGTCAATACTTGCTGGATTCTATCTTCTTGAGAAACGGCTAAGCGTCGTATCAGTTCAGTCTTTAACCATTCATATGCATTCTCTGTTGGAGGAGCTGTTATGATATCCTGAACTTCAGTTGCGTAACGATGATCGAGTTGGCTTACTACGAGGGAAAACTTAGTTGTTTCTGCAGTTATTCCCGCGTACGTGAAACTCGCTTCCACCTGTGCCAACCACAGCATTGGGTTGTGTGGCCAAAAGGGTGGTAAGCAAACCGCTAGTCTTGATACTGCTGGCGTGTCCATATCCGTATCTGCTGTTTGTTTTGCAGTCGGGGTCACCAATGTTGCGTAACTAGGTGTGTACCCATGCAAACACAGTTAGAAATCGGAAACTAACGGAGCCTGAACTCAAGTTTCTTTTGTATTTCATCATATACACTCCTGGAAATTGAAATAAGAACACCGTGAATTCATTGTCCCAGGAAGGGGAAACTTTATTGACACATTCCTGGGGTCAGATACATCACATGATCACACTGACAGAACCACAGGCACATAGACACAGGCAACAGAGCATGCACAATGTCGGCACTAGTACAGTGTATATCCACCTTTCGCAGCAATGCAGGCTGCTATTCTCCCATGGAGACGATCGTAGAGATGCTGGATGTAGTCCTGTGGAACGGCTTGCCATGCCATTTCCACCTGGCGCCTCAGTTGGACCAGCGTTCGTGCTGGACGTGCAGACCGCGTGAGATGACGCTTCATCCAGTCCCAAACATGCTCAATGGGGGACAGATCCGGAGATCTTGCTGGCCAGGGTAGTTGACTTACACCTTCTAGAGCACGTTGGGTGGCACGGGATACATGCGGACGTGCATTGTCCTGTTGGAACAGCAAGTTCCCTTGCCGGTCTAGGAATGGTAGAACGATGGGTTCGATTACGGTTTGGATGTACCGTGCACTATTCAGTGTCCCCTCGACGATCACCAGTGGTGTACTGCCAGTGTAGGAGATCGCTCCCCACACCATGATGCCGGGTGTTGGCCCTGTGTGCCTCGGTCGTATGCAGTCCTGATTGTGGCGCTCACCTGCACGGCGCCAAACACGCATACGACCATCATTGGCACCAAGGCAGAAGCGACTCTCATCGCTGAAGACGACACGTCTCCATTCGTCCCTCCATTCACGCCTGTCGCGACACCACTGGAGGCGGGCTGCACGATGTTGGGGCATGAGCGGAAGACGGCCTAACGGTGTGCGGGACCGTAGCCCAGCTTCATGGAGACGGTTGCGAATGGTCCTCGCCGATACCCCAGGAGCAACAGTGTCCCTAATTTGCTGGGAAGTGGCGGTGCGGTCCCCTACGGCACTGCGTAGGATCCTACGGTCTTGGCGTGCATCCGTGCGTCGCTGCGGTCCGGTCCCAGGTCGACGGGCACGTGCACCTTCCGCCGACCACTGGCGACAACATCGATGTACTGTGGAGACCTCACGCCCCACGTGTTGAGCAATTCGGCGGTACGTCCACCCGGCGTCCCGCATGCCCACTATACGCCCTCGCTCAAAGTCCGTCAACTGCACATACGGTTCACGTCCACGCTGTCGCGGCATGCTACCAGTGTTAAAGACTGCGATGGAGTTCCGTATGCCACGGCAAACTGGTTGACACTGACGGCGGCGGTGCACAAATGCTGCGCAGCTAGCGCCATTCGACGGCCAACACCGCGGTTCCTGGTGTGTCCGCTGTGCCGTGCGTGTGATCATTGCTTGTACAGCCCTCTCGCAGTGTCCGGAGCAAGTATGGTGGGTCTCACACACCGGTGTCAATGTGTTCTTTTTTCCATTTCCAGGAGTGTATAACAGGTTGTCAAGTAAGATAATACATAAAAGCAAATCAACAACAAAGAGTAAAAAGGTAGGTATGAGAATCACAGTCAGTGGCTCTCTTCTCTGTGACTCCCTTGCGAACTGTGGAGAATAATCTCTATGGTTGGCGCGAATTTTACGCGTTGGCTGCGATCGACGTGTGCGGTAGTCGCCACACAGTTTTTAAGATATTTTCTACTGCGTTCAGCTGTTCTTCCTAGCCCTCTCCCGGGTTCCCGGGTTCGATTCCCGGCGGGGTCAGGGATTTTCTCTGCCTCGTGATGGCTGGGTATTGTGTGCTGTCCTTAGGTTAGTTAGGTTTAAGTAGTTCTTAGTTCTAGGGGACTGATGACCATAGATGTTAAGTCCCATAGTGCTCAGAGCCATTTGAACCATTTTCCTAGCCCTCTGCTGGCTGTGTCAGAACTACAATGTCATCTCTGAGCCTTAAAGGTTTTTGTATCTTTCCCTGAACTTTTAATTCCCTTTCCAAATTTCTCTTTGATTTACTTTACTGCTTGCTCAATGTACAGATTGAATAACATGAGGTATTGGCTAAAACCCTTCTCTCTCTCTTTTGAACTACTGTGAACATAGGTCTGCTTTCCTTCGATCTATCTTCTAAGATAAATTGTTGTGTAAGTACTGCTCCCATGTCTCTACATTTCTCTAGACTGTAAACTAATCTTCCACAAAGTCAGCTTCTAACTGTTATTCCATTCTTCTCTCAATAATTTGTGCCAGTATTTTGCAACCATGATAAATTGAACTGATGTATTATTCACACATTATTATCACCTGCTTTCTTTGGAACTGAAATTATTACACTTTTTGTAGTATGAGGATACTTCCTGCCTAATACATTTTCTCACTGGGTGGAATAGTTTTATCACGGAATGTTCTCTCTGAGATTTCAGTAATTCTATCCTCTACTCCAGAGGCCTTGTTTTGACTTATGTCTTTCAGTGCTTTGTCAAATTCTTCTCACAGTATCATAATTCCCACCTCAATTTATCTGTTTCCTTTCCATAACATTGTCTTCAGGTTCAGTTCTTTTGTATAGCCCTTCTATATAATCTTTTCACCTTTCAGTTTTCCTTTTTTTCTTATTACTGGATGGCCATCTGAGAGAGGAAAAATGTAGACATGAGAAACAGTGAGAACATAACCATAAAGAAAAATGGGAAGGAAATCAGGGACCCTAAAAAATTCAGAAATATTTTAAATCAATATTATGTTGAGGTAGTACACAAATTAATAAAGCAAAACTCTGCAGACACAAAACGCATACAAAGTACTCTTCATGTGACAGAAAGTTTGATCCTTCTTCCAACAAATGAACATGAATTAGTAAAAATAATACACCAATTAAAAACAAAAAAAATCTGTGGGACTTGATGGTATATCTACTACACTAGTGGTAAAACCTGTGACTTTTCTCATAAACTTAGCCAGGGAAAAAGGAGTATTCCTGACATATTAAAAAAGAGTAAAGTGATCCCTATTTTCAAAGAAGGCAGCAAAGAAGAGCCAGGAAATTACCAAACAATTACTATCTCTCCTACCTTATCTAATATAATAGAATGTGTAATTAAAGCCAGAATAGTAAATTTTACAGAAAAATGGAAAATAGAGAATAGTGTGTAGAAGAAATAAAGAAAAATGTGAATAATACTATTACAAACATGTACTCTAATTTTGAATTTATTAATTATGAAATGCCTTAGGAATTAGTGCTGAGCTCATTATTTTTTATTTTATATGTAAGTGATATGCCCAAAATAGCAGGTGGAAATGCTGTCATGTAGGTAGACTACATTTCATTCATTATAAGAAGTGTTTCAACAGATGGCTTACAAAAGCAAGCATATCTAAATATGAATATGGAAACAATTATTTCAGAGGAAATAATCTTTTTATAAATGTAAATAAAACCACATATATACAAATACATGCAAATAAAAAGCTGACCTACAGTATTATTGTCAAGCTTGGAGACTAGGATGTAAAGAGACAGAAACTTATAAATCCCTGGGTGTGACAGTGGATAGATACTTGGTAAGGGAGAAGCATATAAATAATATTTGTCATAAAGTGAGTTCACATATATTTCTAATGAGAAAAATGTCGAAGACAATAAATACACAAATGCTGCCAACCGTGTTCTGTGGGTAATTCACTCACAAATTTCATATGGCATCCTGGTGTTTGGAAATTTTGCAAATGTACACATAAAAAGAAGGCTGTAAGATGCATAACAAAATTATCTCCTAGAGATTTGTTTAGAAATAATTATGAGGGAACTAATATTAATAGTAGCATCACTATACATATACAAAACAATTATTTATGTTAAGAGTAACCCTGCTGCATTGTTAAACAGAGATATCCACAACGATTACACAAGAAATAAAAATGATTATCATATTGAAGGAAATCAGCTCACATTAACTGACAAAGACCCTGTAAAAGCAAGATGCCTTCTACACAACTGTGTGCCAAACTACATAAAGATAACAGAAAACATGTCTGCTTTTAAAAATAAACTAAAATGTTACTTTATTAAACTTTTCCATGCAGTGTTAAAGAATACCTTGAAGCAAAAAATTAATGCAAAGATTCAATTGTAACTGTTCAAATGTGTAAAAAATTTTCAGAAAGCAATTCTTTTGATGTTATGTATCCACATCAGCTTTTTTTTTAAAAAGATGCTTGTATTTTGAGAGATTATTTTTGAAGAAATCAGTCATTTTACAAGTCTATTTTAGAGACTATTTTTGAAGAAATCAGTCATTTTACAGGTCTATGCATTAGCTATGTATTTCTCAAACTTGTAATTTTTCAGACTTCACATAAACTTGTCCACTACCATTGTACAGAATGGTTCATGGACATTAAAAAGATAATGTAAAATAACCCTCTTGTTTCTCTCTCTTGCTCTTGTTTAGGGTGATTAGAGACCACATCAAGAACTGACATTTCTGCAACCCTTTTTTGCAACCAAAAAATGTTGCATTCTTTCTCTTGCCACCTATGTTCTGTCTTCTGTCCGACTCCTGTTTTGCTTTTGCACATCGTGAAAGCCCTTAAAGTTGTTGATCAATGATCTGTACTTCAGTTGGTTAGAGATGTCCTGCTGATTTCCTGATTCACTTCAGTACTCTTTAAGTCCCTCCTTAATTTGTAGAACTATTTATCAGAAACTTTAGGTGTGTTGTCCAGTACATTAAAAATCTTGTTTTGTCAGGTTGCACCCATTCTGAATAGATGTCCACATAACTTCAGTCGTCATTTCCTTATTGACTCAATCAGCCATTCATTATTGCTGTACAGCTCTTTTCTTCCTCAAAGTCTGTATTGTCCATCTGTTATTCTAGAACCCTTTATTTTGTGATGGATCTTGCGATCAAACTTCTCACCTCTAGATCCAGCTTTTCCCATCATTCTGAGGCGTACACTTGTGTACAGACATTTGGCTTCGATCACTATGAATAGTGCTTTTTCTTGTATAGGGCATGCGTCCTATGAATGGATAGGTTAAAGTCAGATATAGTGGGAATTAGTGAAGTTCGGTGGCAGGAGGATCAAGACTTCTGGTCAGGTGACTACAGGGTTATAAATACAAAATCAAATAGGGGTAATGCAGGAGTAGGTTTAATAATGAATAAAAAAATAGGAGTGCGGGTTAGCTACTACAAACAGCATAGTGAACGCATTATTGTGGCCAAGATAGACACAAAGCCCATGCCTACTACAGTAGTACAAGTTTATATGCCAACTGGCTCTGCAGATGATGAAGAAATTGATGAAATGTATGACGAGATAAAAGAAATTATTCAGGTAGTGAAGGGAGACGAAAATTTAATAGTCATGGGTGACTGGAATTCGTCAGTAGGAAAAGGGAGAGAAGGAAACATAGTAGGTGAATATGGATTGGGGGGAAGAAATGAAAGAGGAAGCCGCCTTGTAGAATTTTGCACAGAGCATAACTTAATCATAGCTAACACTTGGTTCAAGAATCATAAAAGAAGGTTGTATACCTGGAAGAATCCTGGAGATACTAATAGGTATCAGATAGATTATATAATGGAAAGACAGAGATTTAGGAACCAGGTTTTAAATTGTAAGACATTTCCAGGGGCAGTTGTGGATTCTGACCACAATCTATTGGTTATGAAATGCAGATTGAAACGGAAGAAACTGCAAAAAGGTGGGAATTTAAGGAGATGGGACCTGGATAAACTGAAAGAACCAGAGGTTGTAGAGAGTTTCAAGGAGAGCATAAGGGAACAATTGACAGGAATGGGGGAAAGAAATACTGTAGAAGCAGAATGAGTAACTTTGAGGGATGAAATAGTGAAGGCAGCAGAGGATCAAATAGGTAAAAAGACAAGGGCTAATAGAAATCCTTGGGTAACAGAAGAAATATTGAATTTAATTGATGAAAGGAGAAATTATAAAAATGCAGTAAATGAAGCAGGCAAAAGGGAATACAAACGTCTCAAAAATGAGATCGACAGAAAGTGCAAAATGGCTAAGCAGGGATGGCTAGAGGACAAATGTAAGGATGTAGAGGCTTGTCTCACTAGGGGTAAGATAGATACTGCCTACAGGAAAATTAAAGAGACCTTTGGAGAGAAGAGAACCACTTGTATGAATATCAAGAGCACAGATGGCAACCCAGTTCTAAGCAAAGAAGGGAAGGCAGAAAGGTGGAAGGAGTATATAGAGGGTTTATACAAGGGCGATGTACTTGAGGACAGTATTATGGAAATGGAAGAGAATGTAGATGAAGATGAAATGGGAGATAAGATACTGCGTGAAGAGTTTGACAGAGCACTGAAAGACCTGAGTCGAAACAAGGCCCCGGGAGTAGACAACATTCCATTAGAACTACTGATGGCCTTGGGAGAGCCAGTCATGACAAAACTCTACCATCTGGTGAGCAAGATGTATGAGACAGGCGAAATACCCACAGACTTCAAGAAGAATATAATAATTCCAATACCAAAGAAAGCAGGTGTTGACAGATGTGAAAATTACCAAACTATCAGTTTAATAAGTCACAGCTGCAAAATACTAACGCGAATTCTTTACAGACGAATGGAAAAACTGGTAGAAGCAGACCTCGGGGAAGATCAGTTTGGATTCCGTAGAAATGTTGGAACACGTGAGGCAATACTAACCTTACGACTTATCTTAGAAGAAAGATTAAGAAAAGGCAAACCTACGTTTCTAGCATTTGTAGACTTAGAGAAAGCTTTTGACAATGTTAACTGGAATACTCTCTTCCAAATTCTGAAGGTGGCAGTGGTAAAATACAGGGAGCGAAAGGCTATTTACAATTTGTACAGAAACCAGATGGCAGTTATAAGAGTCGAGGGGCATGAAAGGGAAGCAGTGGTTGGGAAAGGAGTGAGGCAGGGTTGTATCCTCTCCCCGATGTTATTCAATCTGTATATTGAGCAAGCAGTAAAGGAAACAAAAGAAAAATTCAGAGTAGGTATTAAAATTCATGGAGAAGAAGTAAAAACTTTGAGGTTCGCCGATGACATTGTAATTCTGTCAGAGACAGCAAAGGACTTGGAAGAGCAGTTGAATGGAATGGACAGTGTCTTGAAAGGAGGATATAAGATGAACATCAACAAAAGCAAAACGAGGATAACGGAATGTATCCAAATTAAATCGGGTGATGCTGAGGGGATTAGATTAGGAAATGAGACACTTAAAGTAGTAAAGGAGTTTTGCTATTTGGGGAGCAAAATAACTGATGATGGTCGAAGTAGAGAGGATATAAAATGTAGACTGGCAATGGCAAGGAAATCGTTTCTGAAGAAGAGAAATTTGTTAACATCGAGTATAGATTTAAGTGTCAGGAAGTCATTTCTGAAAGTATTTGTATGGAGTGTAGCCATGTATGGAAGTGAAACATGGACGATAACCAGTTTGGACAAGAAGAGAATAGCTTTCGAAATGTGGTGCTACAGAAGAATGCTGAAGATTAGGTGGGTGGATCACGTAACTAATGAGGAAGTATTGAATAGGATTGGGGAGAAGAGAAGTTTGTGGCACAACTTGACTAGAAGAAGGGATCGGTTGGTAGGACATGTTTTGAGGCATCAAGGGATCACAAATTTAGCATTGGAGGGTAAAAATCGTAGAGGGAGACCAAGCGATCAATACACTAAGCAGATTCAGAAGGATGTAGGTTGCAGTAGGTACTGGGAGATGAAGAAGCTTGCACAGGATAGAGTAGCATGGAGTCTCAGGACTGAAGACCACAACAACAACAACAACAACAATTTTTCAGTGACGCGTTTCGCCTTGTTTAGGCATCTTCAGGTTATCTACATAGAAATTCTATGTAGATAACCTGAAGATGCCTAAATAAGGCGAAACGCGTCGTTGAAAAATAAAAAACTCAAATTGCAACCAAGACTGTTTTTAACCAGTACTGTTAAGCACTGGTTTGCTGTACGCCACATATGGATTGGAAGAATTTCAACTTCTCTTGATTATCGTACAGCTGCTATCTTTTCTCCTATGTTCCTGTGTTTTTCTAATTGTGGCCCAATGTTTTCCTGTATGTGGCATTGATATTTCCCATAGTCACATGTCCTCCTACAGCTTTGCATTTCTCCAGTAGCCATTTTGATTTTCTATTGATCTCATTATTTAGATATATGTACTCTGTTTTGCCTTATTCCTCTTCTACCCTTTTTGTTTTTTCTTGTTTCATTAATTAATTTAAGTATCTCCTGTGTTATCTAAGGATTTCTACTGAGCCTTGACTTTTTGCCTGGTTGATACTTTGCTGCCTTTACTATCTAGTCTTCTGTTGTATTCCTTCCTTCTGTTTTAGTCAATAATGTAGTTGCCTAATGCTCTCTTTGAAACTCTGGACAATTTCTAGTACTTTCAACTTTTCCAGGTCCCATTTCAATTTCTTCCTTTGATGCACTTTCTTACGTTTTTTTGCAATACATTATGGTCAAAGTCCTCACCTGCCCCTGGAAATGTTTTGCATGGGCATGGTCAGTTTCCTTCCCTATCCTTGAGCAAATCTGAACTTGTGCTCCATCTGTAATGACCTCAACTTTGGCGGAACATTAAACCCAATTTTCCTTCCTAAGCCTCTGTTTTACCATAATATAATCTGCCTGTAACCATGTGGTGTATACAGGTCACTTTCATGTTACAACATTCTTTCATGATTCTTAAACAAAGTGTTTACAATTATTAGTCTGTTCTCATGCAGAATTCTGCCTAGCAAGTTCATCTTTCATCCCTTCCCATGGTCCAAGTTCTACTATTTTTCTCTCTCTTCCTTTTCATACTGTTGGATTTTCTTCATCTATAGAGCTAGTGGATATGAACACTTGAAATACTGTGGTGAGTCTTGGCATTGAGTCTATCTTGCATACAGTTAATATATATATATATATATATATATATATATATATATATATATATATATATATATATATATATATATATATATATATACTCCACAAGCCACTTTAAATGGTGTGTGGCAGAGAGTACTTTGTGTTCCACTGTTACTTCCCACTTTTCTGTTCGTCATAAATAGTTTGTGGGAAGCCATATGGAACTTCTGATGGCCAGTAAGTCTCCAGGGGGGTGGGGGGTTCCAATCTCTCTGATTTTATTTTCATGGTCCCTTCACAAGATATATATAGAAGAAGCAATATATCTGTTGACTCTTTTAGGAATGTGCATCTTGGAACTTTAACAATAAACCATACCGTGATGCAGAATGCCTTTCTAGCAGTGTCTGTCACTGGAGGTGCTTGATTATCTCTGTAATGCTTTTGTGCCTGCTAAATGATATTGCAATGAAACATGCCAGTCTCCTTGGTGTCTTCTCTGTTTCCTCTGTCAGTCCGGTGTGGCAGGGATCTCAAAATGATGAACAATATTCAAGTATTGGTGAAATGAATGTTTTGTAATCCAGTTCCTTTATTGGTGGACTACATTTCGTAAGGATTCTTGCAATGAATCACAGTCTGGTGGCTGCCTTATTCACAATTAATTTTATGTATGAGTTCCATTTCAAATTGCTCAACACAAATACTCCTGGGTATTTTATGGCGGTAATTGCTTCCAGGGACTGTTCTGCACACAGTAAAGGGTCTTTCTGTCTATATATTCGCAGTACGTTACATTTGCTTATGTTGAGGGTCAACTGCCACTCTTGCACCAAGCATTGCTCATTTGCAAGTCTTTCTGCATTTTGATACAATTTCCACTGTTGCGACGTCTCTGTATACTGCAGCATCATCAGTGAAAAGCATTATGGAACTTCTGAACTAGAAATAAAAACTGGACTGAAAATCCTTAAAGAGGAATGCAACCATTATCACAGTAATTGTGAAATAGACTTTAAAAATTCTATAAGTTTTTCAAAAATAGTCTTTTTTTTTTTTTTGCATCATCTCTGAGCATAGAGTATCTTTTTACAACATGACTTTGGCATACCAGTCATGTATTGTCAATTGAAGCTTAAGCTTCATCAGTTAAAAACTTAATATCATCAAGAAACTTAACAGACATAAGCCTTTGCCTTATTCATGTTAGGTTTCTTGGTGGCATTAAGTTCGTAATTGATGAAGCTTAAGCATTAACCGATGATACGTGACTGGTATGACAAAGTTGTGTTGTACTTGTGTACTCTATGGTCATCACATGATAAGACAATCCCAAAACATCTCATGACAAGAAACAATAAAAAATTCACAAAAACCAATGAATAATTTTGAGCAACATTACAGCATTTTTAGGTTTATTTCATAGTTGCCAACTAGGCCATTTATATAGATCATGAAAAGTAATGGTCCTATAACACTCCCCTGGGGCGCACATGAAATTACTTTCATATCTGAAGGCTCCTCTCTGTTCAGAATGACATGCTGTGTTCTGTTTGCTAGAAACTCTTCAGTCCAGTCACACAGATAGTCTGATATTCTGTACACTCATATTTTGTTCATTAGGCAGCAGTGCAGAACTGTATTGAATACCTTCTGCAAGTCAAAGAACGCAGCATCTACCTGGGTGCCTGTATTTACTGCATTCTGGGTTTCGTGGGTGAACAGAGTGAGGTGGGTTTCAACATATTTGTTTTTGCAACCTATGTTAAGTCCTACAGAGGAGATTTTCAGCCTGCAGAAATGTCATAATACATGAGCATAAAACATGTTCCAAAATTCTACAGCTGATTGATGTCAGAGATGTAGGCCTATAGTTTTGTATCTCCGTCCCATGACCCTTATTGAAAATGGGAATGACCTGTGGTTTTTTCTATCATCAGGAACAGTTTGCTCCTCCAAAGACCTATGGTACAGTGCTACTAGAAGAGTGCAAGTTCTTTCGCATACTCTATGTAGAGTCATATTGGTATACCATCAGGTCCAGTGGCATTCCCTCTGAGCAATTTCAGATGCTTATCTGACCCCTGGTCACTTCTTTTAATATTTGCCATGCTGTCATGTGTGTGATGATTTAAAAGAGGCACTACGTGCATTCTTCCTTGGTGAAACATTTTGGGGAAAAAGACATTTAGTATTTTGGCCTTTTTTGTGCTGTCATCCATTTCACTGCCATTATGGTCGCAGAGAGTCTGGATGGCATTGATCCATTTACTGATTTAACGTAAGACCAAAATTTCTTTGGATTTTCTGTCAAGTAAGAACACAGATAGTTTTGTATTTGTTGAATGTTTTACATGTGGCTCCCTTACACTAATTTTGCCTTTGTTTAACTGTGGCGTAGTGAAGCTGTCTTTTTCTTTTGTAGCAGTTTTCTAACATTGCTCACAGCTTTGCTTGGCACATAGCTGTCTAAAGCATATTGAACAATGCTCTTGAACTTTGTCCACTTATACTCAACATTTTTAGTGCTGAATATGAAATTTTTGTGCTGACCGCTCAGGTAATCTGAAATCTGTTTCTTGTCACCGTTGCTAAGCAGTAAGATCTTCCTGCCTTTCTTTGTATTTCTATTTACAGCCATATTTAGTTATGCTGGAATGTCCTTGTGATCACTGATTCCCTGTTCTATGATTATTGAGTCAAAAAGTTTCATTTGGCAGGTCTAAGATGTTATCTTCATGAGTTAGTTCTCTGATTAACTGCTCAAGATAATTTTCGGATAAGGCACTTAGAACAGTTTCACATGATTCTTTGTGCCTACCGTCTGCCCTGATCACTTGAGTCTCCCAGTCTATAGCTGGTTACTTAAAATCTTCACCTAAGCCTATAAGATGATCAGGAAATATGTGTAAAATATTCTCCAAGTTTGCCCTAAACTGTTGTGGCACTACTGCTGCTAAGGCAAGGGGTCTATAAGAGCATCTGATGACCATGTTTGATTCACCTTTAACACTTCTCTTAACCTAGACTATTTCATTTTCAGAATCCGTACTGATCTCACTAGACAATATCATATTTTTTATGACTATAAACTTGCCTCCACCACCAGTATTCTTCCTATCTTTGCAATTTAATTCCACTTGGAACTTAGAATTTTCTTGCTATTTACTTCTGGTTTCAGCCAGCTTTCTGTCCCTAATAATATGTTGGCTTTTTTACTGTTTATAAGAGAGATTAGTTCTGGGACCTATCCGTTGACACTCCTGCAGTTAAGTAATACAACATTAACATTTTCTTTCTCTTATTGGGCTTGTGGAGGGATTTCTGTACCCTAAAAGACCCACATGTGCACACCACACGAACTCTGCTACATTAGTACTCACTGTGTGTAGGGCACATCTGACCTATTAAGGGGAACCACAGAATTCTTCACCAAGTAGTGGAGGTCAATAAATTTGCATCCGATACCATCACAGAATCATCTAAGAGGACCATGATCAGTTCTGGGAATGATGTTGCAAAACAATAGCTTTGCTTCCACCCTGCAGGCAAGGCTTACCACTTTTGCCTTCTGCCTGGAGATTTGCAAATCTGCTACAGTCCATCATGCACCAATCAGGTAAGGATCAAAGACACAGTGGCATCAAGGATCCCAGGTAAATCTATAGTCTCCAGAGGTGGCAAAGCATTTGTGTCTGATGCTTCAATGGCACTGCAGCCAGGGCAGCAGCCTGAAGCCTGTCGACCATGGCTAACACAGCTTTCAACTGTTTATGGGCAGTGGCCAATTCCCCCACAGCGTTCATACACAACAGGTGCAGTCCCTATCCATCTTTAATTAATTATTGTCTGAACCGCAGGCAATGGAACGTAATCCAGGAAATTGAACTCACTGAACACAAACAATTGAGAAATGAACAAACCCTTGAAACAAAAATAAATATCACTACTAAAAACAGCTAAATAATCTGCTAGTGTTAACTTCTACTGGGAAGTAAGTTAGAATGCCACTAAATGTTGCAAACAACTGTGTACAATCAATAAGCTGCTGCTGCTGCTGCTGCTGAACTGTGCTCTGCTCTGAGGCTGCTGAATGTTAGGTAAATACAGCAATGTCATGTTCCCTTTCATAGTAGCTCACCTGCATTCCTATTTTCATTTTCATTACTACTCCTACTCCTGCATTACCCCTATTCAGGTTTGTGTTGATAACCACCTTAACTCACCTGACCAAAAATTCTGTTCTTTCTGCCATCACACTTCACTAATTCCTATTACAGCTAACTCGAATATATTAGTTTCTCCTCTCAAATTCTTTAACTTAGTACTCTATTAAGGGGTCTACCACTTCATGCTCAGACATTTAGAACACTAGCTTTGTTTTTTCTGATGTTACCATCCTCCTCGTTTGGCCCCACTTGGAGATCCAAATGTGGGACTGTTCTACCTCCAGAATATTTTACTCAAGAGGAAGTCGTCAGGCCATACAGTATAGCTCCATGTCCTGGGGGAAATAAAACATTTTGTATTCAGCCATTCATAATCCTACCATAGTAAGGCCATGTTATCTAATGTTACGAAGCCATATAATTCACTCATCCACATTATTGCCCTTTCAGTTACGGAAAGTGAATAGGTATGTGGAAACAAAAATTTATGAATAATTGGAAAAATTGATCGGAAAGAATAGTTGATAGAAATTTGAAGGTAGTTTATGAATCTGTGCACAATCCTGGGTGAACTTTAATTGATACCAATATCAACAGACCTTGAACCTCTTTAAGTGGAAGAAGCTGCCTGATCCAGGCTGTGACTGCAGGGCTCCATACCAGACTGTTCACCACATTGCCAGTGAATGCAGGATTCGAGCCTATCACGGCGCCAAAGAGGACTTCCTGCTAGTAACTCCAGATGCAGTGCGCTGGATTGAAGGACTGGATATTCAGTTGTAAAGACAAACTTAAGTTTCTTGTGTGTCAATATGTATACGTAATTTAATTTCGTGATATTTCTGTATTAGCCATACACTAAATAAATAAATAAGTACAATCAAGATCAATAAACATATGTACTGATTCACATTAATTCCATTGTGTTTAGTTGTCTGCACAAAACCTGTTGATGCGGGAGCTCGGCAGCAAGTGAAATGATGAACAGATAGGAGTTGAGCTCTTACCCATCCGAATAAAAATTGCATTCCAATAATTTTTTATCACACTTTTAATGAACAGTTGAAACACATATTTTTAACAATGCTGGTATGACAGATCCAAGTATACATCCATATGCCACCACTTCTCAAAACAAAAGGGTGAAGGTACATAAATTAATAAATTGAAGAGCATATTTCTTACTTTGTTTCATACGGATATTCGATGATGTATCAAAACATTATCCTTGCTACAAAACCACTTGTTAATTTACCTTTGGTAGTGTCTATAACTCATTTAGTTTACTTATACCTTACATTTAAGAAAAGACAAGAATGAAAAAAAAACATGATTCAATACAATTGCCCCCCACTGTGCACTGACGTCAAATGGAGGTGCACAGTGTTTGAGCTTATTTGTCTTTTTTGATTTGATAATCCTGGTAAGTATGGACATAGCCTTTATTTTTGGCCGTTGGAGCTATCCTGAATGGTTAACAATTTATATGGACATGTCAGCTTCTTTTAACACATACAAATATAAGTTTTCTTTCCTAACAGAGTGCTTGCTGTAACCGCATAGTCCCATTGTTGTCAGTCAGCATCTGCACAGTGTTTAGCTTGCAACGTACGTGCATACAGCCCCACATCCATTTCGTCACAGTTGGTGCTCACATGTTGAGTACGAGGCCAGTGTGTCCATGTTACACTTTTACAGTAGCTGTCACTGCACAGATTCATGAGGCTTGTGTTCAGCAGTGTGATCCTTTGCGAAATCTTTGATGCAGTGACAACTGGTTTCCATATCAGTGGCCCAAAGAATTTACATCTTCACTCTCACTTGTTCAGTGGGGAGACGAGCTGTACATCCGGCATCTGTTGACAAGATAAGTTCTGTGCTGCTTTTACGACATTGTCGTACACAAGGTATTGCCATTTTTAGTTTACCACGTGCTCACCCATGTATTGTTTTAACACACATACACTTAACACTTTGCAGCCAGGTTTCATATGTTTTTGCACTCTGTTTTTGAGCGTCTTTCATACAGTTGCATTACATGAAGTTCCTGTAGTGTCCTTTCCACATACTGTACACATAACATGAAATACAATTACAAAGTACACTTATCCTATTCACTTGCTGACATGCCATTATTGTTGCTCACTTACATGCCAGTCTGTAACATATCCTCTCCCCTTTTTATATATAGTGTCATTGCTTGTCATTTTGTTTTCATTTTCATTACATTATTTGATTTCAAATATATGAGTACACATTTTACTCTCATTTGGTTATATATGCTTCATATAAGATTCATACGCTCATAGATTCTGTTTTCATTTACAGCATAAATTTTCATACATTTCATTTCAGTTTACAATGACTTCTTGTCAGAGCATATTTATCAACTCAAAAAGAATCAAAGAAGTAAACAATAGTCGCTACAACAGATACTACGCACCACTCAGATAACTAAGCATGGCCTTGCCTCTCTAGCTTTCTTCAGGAAGTACCTACATATTATAGGGTTGAGTAAATTCCACGGAAAGACATTTATGTGCTAAGTTACATCTTGGTTAATACACTTAACTGTGATTCCAAGAGCAAAATAGGTTTTTGTTTATAAACACATCTCAAATCTGATGATACCAATCATATCAAATACTTATGCAGTGTTTAAAAGTGCACTCTGTCACATTCATACATATCATAAACTTGCAACTATATTTCTTATGTTTACAAGGTACTGCAACTGTTTTCTTCCTCACATACTTTTACACTGTCACATTCATTGTTGTTGTTGTTGTTGCTGTTGTTGTTGTGGTCATCAGTCCTGAGACTGGTTTGATGCAGCTCTCCATGCTACTCTATCCTGTGCAAGCTTCTTCATCTCCCAGTACGTACTGCATCCTACATCCTTCTGAATCTGCTTAGTGTATTCATCTCTTGGTCTTCCTCTGTCACATTCATACATATCATAAACTTGCAACTATATTTCTTATGTTTACAAGGTACCCAACTCTCTACAAGCATTTATCTTTCTTCACTTTAGGACATGTCAGTGCATCGTTCCCTGGAAGGAAAAACTTAATATTAATTTAAAACTAAATCTTCATATGTAAGTGTATAGTGGCTCGATGGCTATTGATACTTTCTTTGTATATTGAACCATGTATTCATTCACTTCAGTGTGCAGTTGTGCTATCACAACACTTATTTGATGTCAAGTATGCATCTCGACTTACCTTATAAATCTGAAAGATACATGTATTAGAGGCATGGTGTGACCTCTTATTCAGAGTGCCACTTATACTGTACTCACTTATTCACCTGCAGCAAGACTTTTCTCGTCCATCAAGTATAATTAGTGTGTGCACTTTAATACTTAAATTTGTAAGTATTGTGCATATATAGATACAATGTATATAGGAGCACAGCTTAAGTAAATATCTTGTAGTTAGTGTCTCTTTCCTTTGTATATAATCCCTTAGCTTATCTTTGTGCGTGTGTGTATCGTGTAGATAGTCGTAGTTGTACTACAGACTCACTCTGAATTTTCTATATCTCTGTCTATTCAATAGGCTTTACAAATGCTAGTGTAGGCTGTAGCTCATCAGGTTTGTTTGTTTTAGGTGCTCCAACACATCCAGCTGTATGTGTCTGGTGTGCACGCATGCGATTAGTGGACTAGTTTGCTCCTCAATGTACATGTACTGCGTCGTTCTGATACCACTTGTGTTGCAGTGAGTTGTGTATTGGATTACACACTACCAGGCATTTCACAAGTTCGTTTATTTGTTTACAACTGGGCTACGCGCAAGGC
Source organism: Schistocerca nitens (assembly GCF_023898315.1). Lineage (NCBI taxonomy): Eukaryota > Metazoa > Arthropoda > Insecta > Orthoptera > Acrididae > Schistocerca > Schistocerca nitens. The sequence goes on along the minus strand of NC_064620.1, from coordinate 64,660,756 downwards.
AAAGCTTTGTATTCAGACTATCACATCTCTAGACACATAAAAGTAAAATTCTTCCTTATTACAACCACGCATCGTTAACACATTTCGTATATAAGAAAAAACACAAACAAAAATTTTCCTTTACAACTAACAATATAAATTCTGGAATGTGACTTCCCAGCATCGTAAATCTAATATTATTATACATATACACAACCTAAAGGGTATACAGCCCTTCTTCAGTATATAAATGTTCTCAAGTCTTTGTGTGGGTAAAGGCTCTTGTCTTTCCCTGTATTTGTGTGTACCAATCTGTATGCTCATTGGTAGAGGATTTTAGTAATTATGTATGGTCTGGTGTATAGTAGTTGCCACTTATGGTTCAGTTTTCCAGATTTTGTGGATTTGGGATGTGTTCTGAATAACATCTTTTGTCCTATATAAAATTGTGTTGTACGTTTCAGCTTTCTGTCATAAATTCCTTCCCTATATTTAGCCCAGGTTTCAATGTTGATCAGCGCTTGTCATATTTCATGCTCCAGTGATAATTCCTGTATCGGTATCTTGGGAAAAGATTTCCCCGTGCATGTCTACTTGTTTGCAATTCAACATCAGCTCATTTGGTGTAAATCCAGTTGATGTATGGGGAAGGTTGTTAACGACTTGTAAGAAGGGTGTGACATATTCAATGCACATGGTATGTTTACGAGGTGTATAGGTCCTCACAAACCTGTTGAATTTCTTGAACACCCTTTCTATGGGGGATGCTTTGGGAAGAAATTTGGATACTAAAATGTGTTTCATTTGGTTGGAATCTACAAGCTCTTTCCATTTACATCCAATAAAATATGAGGCATTATCTGTTAACATGACTTCTGGTTTTCCTACTCTTGTACAATAATCCTCTTTGATTTGACTTATAATTGAATGGCTGTAATGTTCCGTACAGCATACAGTTTTACATATCGGTGAAAATATCATACAGACTTGCTAAATACTTTACTCCCCACTTACCTCTGGGATAGGATCCAGTCTCATCCAATGATACCTGTTCTAGAGGTTTTTTAGCACAGGGAGATGTAGTTTAATCTGTTTGGAGATGTTAGAATGTTTTGCTTTCTGGCAGATAATACACTTTCTTACCACCTGTGGTACTCTTCGTCTAAAGTTGGGGAAATAACAATATCTACCTATTTTGTCAGTGCACTTTGCAGTGCCATAAATGGCCCCAAGTATTGTGTGTGTATAAGATAAAATCCACATATTCTTCCAGCAGACACATGCACCATTGTTCTTGTTTGGGATGGTTCCTACGGAACAAAACACCTTTGTGAATAATGAAAAACCTTTTTAACTTTTCACCACCATTTTGCATATGTTTCGCTCTTACCTTACTCCAGTGTGTGTCCTCCTGCTGTAATTTCTCCATGTGTTTACACATGTGGGCATAGAATGATCAGAGTGTCTTGCATCAACACAGCTCTTATTTCATCTTCTTGCTCTAAAAGATTGTTAAATTCCTCTATGCATTGTGGTAATTGAGAAAGAGCATCAGCATTATGTTCTGGTTTCCTTTTATGTACACTATTTCAAAATCGAATACTTTTGTGTGTTTACTCCAAATGAAGTGTTCAAACTTTTTAAAGAACCAAATTATAGCCAAACCCACCAACTCCATAACTGAATAGGAATGTTCAGCTTCAGATAAGGTGTGGCTGGTGAAGCAAATTGCTTTAAGGATGATTTTTCCCTTCTTTTTGTGCCATTTGAAAAAAGGCATGCACACAGACTTTGAGAAGATATGTTGGTGTGTAAACAAAAATCCTTAATGTCTGGTTGAGCTAAAATATTAGCATTTAATAAGGCTTGCTTGATGTTCTCAAAATCAGTTTGACATTGCTTTTCCCATAACCAACGTCCGTTTTTTCCAGAGAAGATTGAGTAAGGCATCACTGTTCATAAGTTGGTTAGGGATGAATTTTCTGAAAAATGAGACTAGGCATAGTATGGCATTAATTGCCTCTTATTTTGAGGAACAGAACAGTTCCTAATGGCATCAAGTTTTTTAGGATCTGGCAGTATGGCTTCTCCAGAGATTACTTGTCCTAAAAATTTTACCTTTTCTTGCCCAAAAAGAGATTTCTTGAGATTTGCTGTTACTCCATGTTCAGAAAAGTGGCTGAACACTTTTACAATTAATCTTAAGTGTTCTGCCCAAGTGAGTGTGGCGACTAAAAGGTTGTCTTTGTATACTGTTACCTTAGTCACGTTCAATCCAAATGGTAATACTTGAAATCCGAAGTTCCTGCCCCCACATTTGAAGGCAGTATACTTCCGACTTTCTTCATTTAGCTTTATCTGCCAATATGAGGACCAGAGGTCAATTATAGTAAGAAATTTAGCATAATGGAATTTCATAAGCTGTTCCTCTAAACTGTCTGGACGTGTTTGAACTGGTACAATAATCTTATTAATGCTACGTGCTTTGAGGACCAAGCACACCTTGCCATCTGGCTTACGCATGGCCTAAATAGGAATACAATAATGGGAACGTAATGGTTGTATTATGCCCCATTCTAGCATCCTTTCAATATTTTTTTTCTTACTGCTTCCCTCTTTGTCCATGGTACAGGGATGAATTAGAACAAAAGGTTTTGTGAAGATATACTTCCATTTTGTACACAAAATCCTTATTGATACCTGGTCTTTTTTTTTCAAATACATGTATATATACAAATATCAGTTCCCTAAGTGATGTTGCTGTTCTTGAGACAAGCACTTTGGTTCACTTGCTTGTTTTGGACGAGAATTATTTACAAGACACGGTATACACCTGAACAGATCAGGAAAAAAAGCATTAGGTACCCTCTTAAAAACAATAATATTGTAAGAAGTCCACAAATGTACCCAAAAGTTTGAACCAATCACACTTAAATGGCTCCAGCCATCAAGTCAGACTCGGTTTCAAACTCAAATGTTTCAGGAAATTGTTAGTAATGAACTGTAGCTACAGATAATTTTTTATGCAAAAGTTTACATCTGTCTCTAATTCAAAGAAATGACGATTTTTCACCAAAATGTGGGAGGACTTGGTAATAAAGTAAATGACATTACTGTTCTGTTAGAGGAACCACAAGGAATAAAAGATACTGATGTATTATGTTTTAGTGAACATCATGTGAAAGATATTGAAAGGTTACAGCTAAGTGGTTACTGTCAGGCAGCGCATTACTCTAGAACCATCATGGAAAAAGGCGGAGTGGTAATTTATGTAAGAAACAACATATCTTACAATGCATTAGATTTAAAGAGCCATTGTATAGAGGAACAAATTGAAGTATGTGGTGTTGAGATTACTGTAAATGACTTCACGGCTGTAGTGTTAGCACTGTATAGATCTCCCTCAGGAAATTTGAATGTATTTCTTAAGCACTTAGATTCTTTATTATCCATACTGTACTCAAAGTCCAAGAACTTGATAATTACTGGTGACTTTAATGTTGATTTCCTAAATGAGAGCAATAGTAAAGCTGATTTAGTACATTTAATGGAGTCTTATAATCTGATGGCAATAGTAGATTTCCCAACTAGGGCTACTGTTAACAGTAAAAGTCTGATAGATAATATATTTATAGATAAGTCTAAATGCAATGAGATCACTGTACATCCAATCCTTGGCCTTTCTGATCATGGTGGTCAATTGCTTAGGCTCAATTACATCAGTGTGTGCAACAGTTCCGAGCATTCTTGCAAATATTTTAGGATAATAAATGAACAGGGCCTTAAAAAATTCAATGACAGCCTAAAAGAGATAGATTGGAGCCCTGTTTATAGGGAAACAGATGTAAACAAAAAGTACAATTCATTTTTAAAGGAATTCATGTCTGTATTTGAGTCCATCTTTCCCAAAAAAGTAGTTAGAAATAGTCATATAGGCAATGCCAAGAAGTCTTGGATCACTACAGGGATAATAACATCTTGTAGAACAAAGAGAATGTTATACAGTTCTCTCAGGACTTGTAATGATCCAAAGAAACGACAACACTACAAACTTTACTGTAGCATTCTCAAGAAGGTTATTAATAAATCTAAAAGTATGTGCATAAAATCAGAAATTGAAAGCTCAGAAAATAAAATTAAAACTATATGGAATGTAATAAAGAGGGAAACTGGCAGGACAACAGGGAACATGTCTCGGGTAGGGATTAAAACAGGGGACAGTATCATAAAGAAACCTGAGTTGGTTGCAGAAATATTTAATAACCACATTTTGAGAGCAGCAGAGAAGACAGGCTGTAATGGTTCTATGGAAGAATCATTGTCCCTCCTACAGAAAGCTATTAGCAACAGAATCCCACAGTTATTCTTACCTCCAGTTACTGTAAGCGAAGTCATAAGAGTAATTAGATCATTAAAAAATAAAAATTCTTCTGGTGTGGACAATATTTCTAGTAAAATACTGAAACACTGTTATAAATTTGTTAGTCCTGTCTTATGCAACATATACAATGCATTCCTACAAGATGGGATTGTCCCTGACAGACTAAAGTTGGCTGTAGTGATTCCTCTCTTTAAAAAAGATGATAAAAGCATTGTTACAAACTATCGCCCAATATCCCTATTAACTACCTTCTCGAAAATTCTAGAAAAACTCATGCACAGGAGGATTGTAGACCATCTCAACTTCCACAGTATCTTAAGCAAAAATCAGTTTGGTTTTTGTGCCGGTCTTTGTACTGAACAGGCAATATTCTCTTTCAGCAACCAAGTTTTGGAAGCCATTAACAAAAAAATGTCTCCAGTGGGTATTTTTTGTGATCTTACGAAAGCCTTTGACTGTGTAAACCACCAAATTCTATTGAAAAAGGCAGAATACTATGGTTTAGGTGGTACTGTTGGCTTGTGGCTACAATCAAATCTACAGGATCGGAAGCAGACTGTAATGCTAAATGTCTCTTCTGGAGAACCTGCCTCGTCTGAATGGGGCACAATAACGTGTGGTGTGCCTCAAGGCTCCGTTTTGGGCCCACTGCTTTTCCTCATCTTTATTAATGATCTTCCTCTTTGTTCTGAGACAAACAGCAAATTTACCCTGTTTGCTGATGATACCACAATTCTAATTGACGATTTGATTGATCATGATCATGAACAAACTACAAATACTGTTTTTAATGACATCTTAAATTGGTTCTCCTCAAATGATCTCTCACTCAATGCAGATAAAACTCATTATATGAGGTTCCATATATCACAAAGTAATCCCGACGAAATTAACATAAAATGTAGAGATCAACCAATACAGAAAGTTGAAGATACAAAATTCCTGGGTGCTTACATAGACAGTAAATGTAATTGGTCAGTTCACATTCTTCATCTATGTAAAAAACTTAGCTCGGCAACATTTGCGTTACAGGTAATTTCTTCAGTGGCTGAAGTTGACACCATTAAGGATGCCTACTTCGGCTACTTCCACTCATTGATATCATATGCTATCATATTCTGGGGGAACCAACCACTTGCAAAAAAAGTTTTCACCATCCAAAAAAAAGCAATCAGAATAATCTGTGGGGTCCATCAAAGACACTCTTGCAGGCACTTGTTTCGGAAGATAGGTATCCTAACAGCTGCCTCACAGTATATTTTTTCCTTGCTGACCTTTGTGTGCAAAAATTATTCCATCTACCAATACAGCAATAAATTCCATGGTTATAACACCAGAAACAAAAACAATCTACATTTCGAAATGAAACATCTCACTCTGGTACAAAAAGGAGTTTACTACTCCAGCATTAAGCTGTTCAATTCTCTACCACTACATACCAAATGTGTTCATACAGAACTGCCAAACTTTAAACAAGTTCGCAAAGATTACCTGACAGAGAAATCTTATTATAATGTAGATGAATATCTGAAAGAAAATGTATACCATCACTAAACTTATTGTGTCTAGAAGTAGTTCAATTGATTTTATTGTGCATTTGTGCATTAGCACACTGTTTGTAACAACAAAAGTGGCTGTACCTGTATTTACTCTTGTAGGCCTAATAGCTGATTTAACTTTGTGCTCTTATCTTTAACCTTTATTTGAAACTCCTTTTTCTGTTAAATGGTTGTTATGTTATCTAGCTGACATTGTATCTGTTACTGTATCTATAGTATGTCTTACTTAAGCTATGTACAATTTGGCATTGAATTGCCCTTGTAAGTTTAAATTGAAACCTGTACAATTTGACACGTTCCATATCCTCGTGATTGACTCACGAACTGGATCATTGGAACAAGAAATAAATAAATAAATAAACTTACCTTTGTGTTTATTGTGGCAATGTGTGCCTCTTCTGCTGCTGACTGTTCGTTATTGTATGTGTTGACAAATACAACTATGGGATTTACCAACTGAACCTCAAAGTCATGAGTAACTTCAGTTTTACATCTATCAATCCTTCCCCTGATTAGAGCTATTGCAAATAATTTGTTATCTAGAGTGAAATGACATTGGCCCTTTCCTATATCAATTTTTATGTGATATGTCGTAAATGCATCTATACCAATTAAACAATCAACTATTAATCTCTCTACTATCGAACAATTACGTCCTACAGAAAACTGCCCTAATTGGATGGGAATTCAGGCTTGTATTTTGTCTTGTTTTGATTTCTGACCAGTCACAGTTTGTACGTTGCAATTTTGCACTGGCAGTGTGGGTATATGCCCACGTTTTTTCAGTTCTTGAAAGAGTCCTTGTGACATCAAATTAGTCATAACACCTGTGTCAGGCACAATGGGTACATCAAGCTCAAATATTTTGGCTTTAATAGTAGCCTGTATTTTTCCCTCTGTCAAGTTTTCCCGTGTACCCTCATTACTTTGATACAGATCACCTTTCATATCACTACCTTGATTGGATCTGGTAAAGCAAGTGTCAATCAAGCTGATGCCCCCACTCTCCTTCCAGATCACAGAACTGGCTTAGGCGTAACTTCTACTATATGGACTGTTGGTGATTGATTCTGCCAATTAGTATCCTGTGAGGCTCTCGACTGAAATTCTCTTTGCCTTTGCATGTTATTATTATACATCAAAGCATGTTTGTGGCGCTTTGCATTCTTTTTTCCAGGGGGAGAAATGTCATAGTGGCCCCTTATTAATTACAGGGCTCACACAACAGACAAACAAGATGGGCTGCTGACCTCCCTTCAAGATCTCAGATCGAAACATCACTAGTGGATGTAAACAACAGCCTCACAATACATCTACTCATCATTGAAATTTGTTCTCAACAACATGGACCAGTTTAAAAACAACAGTGACATTCATGATTATAATACCAGAAAAAAGAAAGACTTACGCTATCCTTTGCTCAACCTATTTTGGCACAGAAAGGGGTAAAATATGCTGCTATAAAAATTTTCGACAAATTACTGGATGAAATAAGCTGTCTGACAGACAGCAGTAATAGCTTCAAAAATAAATTGAAATAGTATCTCCTTGACAACTCCTTCTATACCATAGATGAATTCTTGAATAGGAATAAATAAATCCGTAAATATAGTATATGCATTTTGTGCCATTTAAGGGAAAGGGGTAAATAATACAAATATTAATCTTTAACTCTGTATTATTATATATATATAAAATTTGTTTCATAGGTGCACTTCTTGTGTTTTGACATGTTCCACATCATAACAGCTACCGTACCGTGCGATGGATCAGTGGAACAAGCAACCACTAACTAACTAACAGGCTTTCCGAATAAACACAGATCTACTTCACGAGAAGACGTGACAGTGTTCCACCAATTGGAACTCAAGTGACTACATGTAGCACTCTACCAAATCAGTGTTATAAGCAAGTCCGGAAAGTCAGAGCGGTATTGTATACCAACTGCTAGGACAGCTCTGGCCAATACTTAACACCCGCTCTAGCATAGTAGACACTTGCCATAGCATTCAGTAGCACATTGTATCTTTGTAATTGGTAGAGTAGATTTTGGTAATTATTTTCTTTTATTGTCTTGTACTCTTATCTGGTTTGGCCACCACAAGAATTCTGTGTGGGTGTTTGTTTTTCCCCCATTTAAAAATTAGTGCATGCCAAGAAGGCATTTTTTAAAAAATAAAGTGTTTGCAAATTTAATTGTTAGTTCTTCCCTGTCAACCTCAGACACTGCATTATTCACTATAAATGTACATGATCTTAGATTGCAATGAAAGATATGAAAAACATGTAAAAAGTCTTGAAATAAAATGATATGCTATTTTTTTCTCAATGCTTTGATGATTTAAAAATGCATCTGCATTAACTTGTAATGGTATTAATTTTGACGCACAAGATACGTGCACATATCACTTTGAAATTGATGATTTATAATTCCAGGGGAAAAATCTTAATTATGGCCCACACCATTACTTTTTAGCCAGAATTGGGGGAAAAAGTGCAGCCTATATTCGTGCAAATATGGTACAGTCACTTGAACCTGTGTACTGTAGTCAAGTCTTGGTCTACCACTCCATCCCCACAAATTCTCTGTCTTTCTCTCTCTCTTTTCCCTCCATAAACAGACTGAATGTCCTTTGATGCCTCAGAATATGCTCTATCAAACAGTGTCTACTTTTAGTGAATCTGTGCTGCACTTTTCTCCCCATTTCTATTCAGTATCTCTTCATTAGTCATTCAATATACTCATCTGTTCTTCGGAATTTCAGTAACACCACATTTCAGAAGCTCTCATCTTATCTATGCTACATATTGCTGACATTTTGCTTCCATAAAGGTTGCACTCCAGGCAAAGAAGCACCCTGACCTTTAAAGATATATTAGATGTTAAATTATTCCTCTTTTCCAGAAACACATTACTTGTTATTACCAGTCGAAAATTTATATCCTCTTTACATCCTTTTAGTGTTTATTTTATTAATTTGATGCATTCAACATCCTCTTGATTTAATTTAGCTACGCTTCATTACCATTGCTTTACTTTTGATGATATTCATCTTACAACCAGTTTTTAAGATATTTTCTACTGCATTCAGCTGTTCTTCCTAGCCCTCTGCTGCCTGTGTCAGAACTACAATGTCATCTTTGAACCTTAAAAGTTTTTGTTTCTTTCCCTGAACTTTTAATTCCCTTTCCAAATTTCTCTTTGATTTACTTTACTGCTTGCTCAATGTATAGATTGAATAACATGGGATATTGGCTAAAACCCTTCTCCCTCTCTTTTGAACTACTGTGAACATAGGTCTGCTTTCCTTCGATCTATCTTTTAAGATAAATTGTTGTGTAAGTACTATCTATTTATTTATTTTATTTTATTTATCCATCCGTTGACAATAAATATTGTATGGATGTTGTCAAGCCATTTCAAAGAAATGGACACAAACAATATATACGTAAAAAAGTACAAAACAAAATAATACAATGAGGTTAATAATAATACAATGAAAGTAATATAGCCTATATACATCCATGCTTGTTATTAAAATGCATAGCCTGTGTTTAGTTTTGTCCTCCCTAAACGGCAAGTCCTTATATACACAACACTGCTTAAGTATATATTTACACCACACAACAGCTGTCCTTTAAGTATGTAAATGTAATGAATGATTAGGTACATATTGTATTTTCCATTTTGCCTTTATAAATATCATCAGAAAAAATTTATTGACCTACATAGTCATTACACAATAAAAACATTGTTCTACTAGAAATTTTTTAAATTCTGTTTTAAATTTGTTATCATCTTCTAACTGCCTGATGTTGTCTGGCAGTGCGTTGTACAGTTTTGCACCGATATGGCTCACATGCCTTTGTGTATTCGTTCTTTTTGTTCGCTGAGTATGGAGTGCTGCGCTATTATAGTTATGAAAGTCGGCATTTGTCTGAAAATCTGCAATGTGGGTCCTGACATACAATACACATTTGTATATGTATAATGTTGGTATAGTAAGTATTCTAAGCTTTTTGAATATGGGTTTGCAGTGTGTCTGTGGATGACTGTGAGTTATTATTCAGATGGCCCTCTTCTGCAACAAAAAAATTTGTTTTAGGTGCCCTGTTGTGGAACCCCGAAATATTATTCCGTATGTGGCAAGAGATTGAAAATAGCCAAAATATGCCATTCTGGCACCCTCTGAGGTACAAATATTTGCAATAATTCTGAGGGCAAAACAGGCTGAATTAAGTTTCTGTGCAAGTTTTATTACGTGGTCATTAAAATTTAAGTTTTCATCCACATGAATCCCCAGCAATTTTGTGGATGTCACTCTGTCTAAGGCTTTGTCACCCCACACCAGATCGAGATTTACATTTTGACATCTTTTCCCAAACTGCATATAATTTGTTTTATTTACATTCAATGTCAACCTGTTTGCATTGAGCCAAGAGTGGATGTAATTTAGTACTTTATGAGCAGTTGTTGGTAGCAATTGCTTTGGTGCACTTATTGTCACACTAGTATCATGTGCAAATATTATTGCTTTGGCTGCATCATCTGAGGTGTGAAAATCATTTATATAGACAAGAAACAATATGGGCCCTAGGATGCTGCCTTGTGGTACTCCTATTTCTACATTTTTTGCCTCTGATACTGAATTTATTTTGTGGTTGGAGTAAGTTGATGTCAGTCCTACAACCTGTGTTCTGTTTTTAGGTATGATTCAACCCATTTTTTTCCTATCCCATGTGTACCCAACGATTCCAATTTTTCTAAGAGAATGTCCTGGTTCACAGTGTCAAAAGCTTTGGAGAGGTCTACTGCTCCCATGTCTCTACATTTCTCTAGACTGTAAACTAATCTTCCACAAAGTCAGCTTCTAACTGTTATTCCATTCTTCTCTCAATAATTTGTGCCAGTATTTTGCAACCATGATAAATTGAACTGATGTATTATTCACACATTATTATCACCTGCTTTCTTTGGAACTGAAATTATTACACTTTTTGTAGTATGAGGATACTTCCTGCCTAATACATTTTCTCACTGGGTGGAATAGTTTTATCACGGAATGTTCTCTCTGAGATTTCAGTAATTCTATCCTCTACTCCAGAGGCCTTGTTTTGACTTATGTCTTTCAGTGCTTTGTCAAATTCTTCTCACAGTATCATAATTCCCACCTCAATTTATCTGTTTCCTTTCCATAACATTGTCTTCAGGTTCAGTTCTTTTGTATAGCCCTTCTATATAATCTTTTCACCTTTCAGTTTTCCTTTTTTTCTTATTACTGGATGGCCATCTGAGAGAGGAAAAATGTAGACATGAGAAACAGTGAGAACATAACCATAAAGAAAAATGGGAAGGAAATCAGGGACCCTAAAAATTCAGAAATATTTTAAATCAATATTATGTTGAGGTAGTACACAAATTAATAAAGCAAAACTCTCCAGACACAAAACGCATACAAAGTACTCTTCACGTGACAAAAAGTTTGATCCTTCTTCCAACAAATGAACATGAATTAGTAAAAATAATACACCAATTAAAAACAAAAAAAACTGTGGGACATGATGGTATATCTACTACACTAGTGGTAAAACCTGTGACTTTTCTCATAAACTTAGCCATGGAAAAAGGAGTATTCCTGACATATTAAAAAAGAGTGAAGTGATCCCTATTTTCAAAGAAGGCAGCAAAGAAGAGTCAGGAAATTACCAAAAAATTACTATCTCTCCTGCCTTATCTAATATATCTAATATAATAGAATGTGTAATTAAAGACAAAATAGTAAATTTTACGGAAAAATGGAAAATAGAGAATAGTGAGCAGAAATAAAGAAAAACATGAATAATACTACTACAAATATGTACTATTTTGAATTTCTTAATTATGAAATGCCTCAGTAATTAGCGCTGAGCCCACAATTTTTTATTTTATATGTAAGTGATATGCCCAAAATAGCAGGTGGAAATGCTGTCATGTAGGTAGACTACATTTCATTCATTATAAGAAGTGTTTCAACAGATGGCTTACAAAAGCAAGCATCTCTAAATATGAATATGGAAACAATTATTTCAGAGGAAATAATCTTTTTATAAATGTAAATAAAACCACATATATACAAATACATGCAAACAAAAAGCTGACCTACAGTATTATTGTCAAGCTTGGAGACTAGGATGTAAAGAGACAGAAACTTATAAATCCCTGGGTGTGACAGTGGATAGATACTTGGTAAGGGAGAAGCATATAAATAATATTTGTCATAAAGTGAGTTCACATATATTTCTAATGAGAAAAACGTCGAAGACAATAAATACACAAATGCTGCCAACCGTGTTCTGTGGGTAATTCACTCACAAATTTCATATGGCATCCTGGTGTTTGGAAATTCTGCAAATGTACACTTAAAAAGAAGGCCGTAAGATGCATAACAAAATTATCTCCTAGAGATTCATTTAGAAATAATTATGAGGGAACTAATATTAATAGTAGCATCACTATACATATACAAAACAATTATTTATGTTAAGAGTAACCCTGCTGCATTGTTAAACGGAGATATCCACAACAATTACACAAGAAATAAAAATGATTATCATATTGAAGCAAATCAGCTCACATCAACTGACAAATAGCCTGTAAAAGCAGGATGCCTTCTATACAACTGTGTGCCAAACTACATAAAGATAACAGAAAACATGTCTGCTTTCAAAAATAAACTAAAATGTTACTTTATTAAAACTTTTCCATGCAGTGTTAAAGAATACCTTGAAGCAAAAAATTAATGTAAAGATTCAATTGTAACTGTTCAAATGCCTAAAAAATTTTCAGAAACCAATTCTTTTGATGTTATGTATCCACATCAGCTTTTTTTAAAAGATGCTTGTATTTTAGAGACTATTTTTGAAGAAATCAGTCATTTTACAGGTCTAGGCATTTGCTATGTATTTCTCAAACTTGTAATTTTTCAGTCTTCACATAAACTTGTCCAATACCATTGTACAGAATGGTTCATGGACATTAAAAAGATAAAGTAAAAAAACCCTCTTGTTTCTCTCTCTTGCTCTTGTTTAGGGTGATTAGAGACCACATCAAGAACTGACATTTCTGCAACCCTTTTTTGCAACCAAAAAGTGTTGCATTCTTTCTCTTGCCACCTATGTTCTGTCTTCTGTCCGACTGCTGTTTTGCTTTTGCACGTCGTGAAAGCCCTTAAAGTTGTTGATCAATGATCTGTACTTCAGTTGGTTAGACATGTCCTGCTGACCTCGTGATTCACTTCAGTCCCTCCTTAATTTGGTGAACTATTTATCTAGGTGTGTTGTCCAGTACATTAAAAATCTTGTTTTGTCAGGTTGCACCCATTCTGAATAGATGTCCACATAACTTCAGTTGTCATTTCCTTATTGACTCAATCAACCATTCATTATTGCTGTACAGCTCTTTTCTTCCTCAAAGTCTGTATTGTCCATCTGTTATTCTAGAACCCTTTATTTTGTGAAGGATCTTGCGATCAAACTTCTCACCTTCTCTAGGTCCAGCTTTTCCCATCATTCTGGGGCATTCACTTGCGTACTGACATTATGTTTCGATCACTATGATATAGTGCTTTTTCTCGTATAGGGCATGCGTCCTATGAAAGCAGTGACCATCTTCTCTCAACTTCTCTTGAGTATTGGTTAAAAATAGTTTGTTTGCAATTTTAGTTTTTTTATTTTTCAATTACGCGTTTCACCTTGTTTTGGCATCTTCATGTTATCTACATAGAAATTCTATGTAGATAACCTGAAGATGCCTAAATAAGGCGAAACGCGTCGTTGAAAAATAAAAAACTCAAATTGTCACCAAGACTGTTTTTAACCAGTACTGTTAAGCACTGGTTTGCTGTACGCCACATATGGATTGGAAGAATTTCAACTTCTCTTGATTATCGTACAGCTGCTATCTTTTCTCCTATGTTCCTGTGTTTTTCTAATTGTGGCCCAATGTTTTCCTGTATGTGGCATTGATTTTTCCCATAGTCACATGTCCTCCTACAGCTTTGCATTTCTCCAGTAGCCATTTTGATTTTCTGTTGATCTCATTATTTAGATATATGTACTCTGTTTTGCCTTATTCCTCTTCTGCCCTTTTTGTTTTTTCTTGTTTCATTAATTAATTTAAGTATCTCCTGCGTTATCTAAGGATTTCTACTCAGCCTTGACTTTTTGCCTGGTTGATACTTTGCTGCCTTTACTATCTAGTCTTCTGTTGTATTCCTTCCTTCCGTTTTAGTCAATAATGTAGTTGCCTAATGCTCTCTTTGAAACTCTGGACGATTTCTAGTTCTTTCAACTTTTCCAGGTCCCATTTTAACTTCTTCCCTTGATGCACTTTATTCAGTTTTTTTGCAATACATTATGATCAAAGTCCTCACCTGCCCCTGGAAATGTTTTGCATGGGCATGGTCAGTTTCCTTCCCTATCCTTGAGCAAATCTGAACTTGTGCTCCATCTGTAATGACCTCAACTTTGGCGGAACATTAAACCCAATTTTCCTTCCTAAGCCTCTGTTTTACCATAATATAATCTGCCTGTAACCATGTGGTGTATACAGGTCACTTTCATGTTACAACATTCTTTCATGATTCTTAAACAAAGTGTTTACAATTATTAGTCTGTTCTCATGCAGAATTCTGCCTAGCAAGTTCATCTTTCATCCCTTCCCATGGTCCAAGTTCTACTATTTTTCTCTCTCTTCCTTTTCATACTGTTGGATTTTCTTCATCTATAGAGCTAGTGGATATGAACACTTGAAATACTGTGGTGAGTCTTGGCATTGAGTCTATCTTGCATACAGTTAAAATATATATATATATATATATATATATATATATATATATATATATATATAACAGAGGGAAACATTCCACGTGGAAAAAATATATCTAAAAAGAAAGAAAGTGATGAGACTTACCAAACAAAAGCGCTGGCAGGTCGATAGACACACAAACAAACACAAACATACACACAAAATTCTAGCTTTCGCAACAAACGGTTGCTTCGTCAGGAAAGAGGGAAGGGGAGGGAAAGATGAAAGGAAGTGGGTTTTAAGGGAGAGGGTAAGGAGTCATTCCAATCCCGGGAGCGGAAAGACTTACCTTGGGGGGAAAAAAGGACGGGTTACACTCGCACACACACACATATCCATCCACATATACACAGACACAAGCTTTAACAAGCTTTAACAATAAACCATACCGTGATGCAGAATGCCTTTCTAGCAGTGTCTGTCACTGGAGGTGCTTGATTATCTCTGTAATGCTTTTGTGCCTGCTAAATGATATTGCAATGAAACATGCCAGTCTCCTTGGTGTCTTCTCTGTTTCCTCTGTCAGTCCGGTGTGGCAGGGATCCCAAAATGATGAACAATATTCAAGTATTGGTGAAATGAATGTTTTGTAATCCAGTTCCTTTATTGGTGGACTACATTTCGTAAGGATTCTTGCAATGAATCACAGTCTGGTGGCTGCCTTATTCACAATTAATTTTATGTATGAGTTCCATTTCAAATTGCTCAACACAAATACTCCTGGGTATTTTATGGCGGTAATTGCTTCCAGGGACTGTTCTGCACACAGTAAAGGGTCTTTCTGTCTATATATTCGCAGTACGTTACATTTGCTTATGTTGAGGGTCAACTGCCATTCTTGCACCAAGCATTGCTCATTTGCAAGTCTTTCTGCATTTTGATACAATTTCCACTGTTGCGACTTCTCTGTATACTGCAGCATCATCAGTGAAAAGCATTATGGAACTTCTGAACTAGAAATAAAAACTGGACTGAAAATCCTTAAAGAGGAATGCAACCATTATCACAGTAATTGTGAAATAGACTTTAAAAATTCTATAAGTTTTTCAAAAATAGTCTTTTTTTTTGCATCATCTATGAGCATAGAGTATCTTTTTACAACATGACTTTGGCATACCAGTCATGTATTGTCAATTGAAGCTTAAGCTTCATCAGTTAAAAACTTAATATCATCAAGAAACTTAACAGACATAAGCCTTTGCCTTATTCATGTTAGGTTTCTTGGTGGCATTAAGTTCTTAATTGATGAAGCTTAAGCATTAACCGATGATACGTGACTGGTATGAGAAAGTTGTGTTGTACTTGTGTACACTATGGTCATCACATGATGAGACAATCCCAAAACATCTCATGACAAGAAACAATAAAAAAATTCACAAAAACCAATGAATAATTTTGAGCAACATTACAGCATTTTTAGGTTTATTTCATAGTTGCCAACTAGGCCATTTATATAGATCATGAAAAGTAATGGTCCTATAACACTCCCCTGGGGCGCACATGAAATTACTTTCATATCTGAAGGCTCCTCTCTGTTCAGAATGACATGCTGTGTTCTGTTTGCTAGAAACTCTTCAGTCCAGTCACACAGATAGTCTGATATTCTGTACACTCATATTTTGTTCATTAGGCAGCAGTGCAGAACTGTATTGAATACCTTCTGCAAGTCAAAGAACGCAGCATCTACCTGGGTGCCTGTATTTACTGCATTCTGGGTTTCGTGGGTGAACAGAGTGAGGTGGGTTTCAACATATTTGTTTTTGCAACCTATGTTAAGTCCTACAGAGGAGATTTTCAGCCTGCAGAAATGTCATAATACATGAGCATAAAACATGTTCCAAAATTCTACAGCTGATTGATGTCAGAGATGTAGGCCTATAGTTTTGTATCTCTGTCCCATGACCCTTATTGAAAATGGGAATGACCTGTGGTTTTTTCTATCATCAGGAACAGTTTGCTCCTCCAAAGACCTATGGTACAGTGCTACTAGAAGAGTGCAAGTTCTTTCGCATACTCTATGTAGAGTCATATTGGTATACCATCAGGTCCAGTGGCATTCCCTCTGAGCAATTTCAGATGCTTATCTGACCCATGGTCACTTCTTTTAATATTTGCCATGCTGTCATGTGTGTGATGATTTAAAAGAGGCACTACGTGCATTCTTCCTTGGTGAAACATTTTGGGGAAAAAGACATTTAGTATTTTGGCCTTTT
Organism: Schistocerca nitens; assembly: GCF_023898315.1. Taxonomy (NCBI): domain Eukaryota; kingdom Metazoa; phylum Arthropoda; class Insecta; order Orthoptera; family Acrididae; genus Schistocerca; species Schistocerca nitens. The sequence continues at coordinate 64,643,779 of NC_064620.1, read as the reverse complement.
TTGTGCTGTCATCCATTTCACTGCCATTACGGTCGCAGAGAGTCTGGATGGCATTGATCCATTTACTGATTTAACATAAGACCAAAATTTCTTTGGATTTTCTGTCAAGTAAGAACACAGATAGTTTTGTATTTGTTGAATGTTTTACATGTGGCTCCCTTACACTAATTTTGCCTTTGTTTAACTGTGGCGTAGTGAAGCTGTCTTTTTCTTTTGTAGCAGTTTTCTAACATTGCTCACAGCTTTGCTTGGCACATAGCTGTCTAAAGCATATTGAACAATGCTCTTGAACTTTGTCCACTTATACTCAACATTTTTAGTGCTGAATATGAAATTTTTGTGCTGACCGCTCAGGTAATCTGAAATCTGTTTCTTGTCACCGTTGCTAAGCAGTAAGATCTTCCTGCCTTTCTTTGTATTTCTATTTACAGCCATATTTAGTTATGCTGGAATGTCCTTGTGATCACTGATTCCCTGTTCTATGATTATTGAGTCAAAAAGTTTCATTTGGCAGGTCTAAGATGTTATCTTCATGAGTTAGTTCTCTGATTAACTGCTCAAGATAATTTTCGGATAAGGCACTTAGAACAGTTTCACATGATTCTTTGTGCCTACCGTCTGCCCTGATCACTTGAGTCTCCCAGTCTATAGCTGGTTACTTAAAATCTTCACCTAAGCCTATAAGATGATCAGGAAATATGTGTAAAATATTCTCCAAGTTTGCCCTAAACTGTTGTGGCACTACTGCTGCTAAGGCAAGGGGTCTATAAGAGCATCTGATGACCATGTTTGATTCACCTTTAACACTTCTCTTAACCTAGACTATTTCATTTTCAGAATCCGTACTGATCTCACTAGACAATATCATATTTTTTATGACTATAAACTTGCCTCCACCACCAGTATTCTTCCTATCTTTGCAATTTAATTCCACTTGGAACTTAGAATTTTCTTGCTATTTACTTCTGGTTTCAGCCAGCTTTCTGTCCCTAATAATATGTTGGCTTTTTTACTGTTTATAAGAGAGATTAGTTCTGGGACCTATCCGTTGACACTCCTGCAGTTAAGTAATACTACATTAACATTTTCTTTCTCTTATTGGGCTTGTGGAGGGATTTCTGTACCCTAAAAGACCCACATGTGCACACCACACGAACTCTGCTACATTAGTACTCACTGTGTGTAGGGCACATCTGACCTATTAAGGGGAACCACAGAATTCTTCACCAAGTAGTGGAGGTCAATAAATTTGCATCCGATACCATCACAGAATCATCTAAGAGGACCATGATCAGTTCTGGGAATGATGTTGCAAAACAATAGCTTTGCTTCCACCCTGCAGGCAAGGCTTACCACTTTTGCCTTCTGCCTGGAGATTTGCAAATCTGCTACAGTCCATCATGCACCAATCAGGTAAGGATCAAAGACACAGTGGCATCAAGGATCCCAGGTAAATCTATAGTCTCCAGAGGTGGCAAAGCATTTGTGTCTGATGCTTCAATGGCACTGCAGCCAGGGCAGCAGCCTGAAGCCTGTCGACCATGGCTAACACAGCTTTCAACTGTTTATGGGCAGTGGCCAATTCCCCCACAGCGTTCATACACAACAGGTGCAGTCCCTATCCATCTTTAATTAATTATTGTCTGAACCGCAGGCAATGGAACGTAATCCAGGAAATTGAACTCACTGAACACAAACAATTGAGAAATGAACAAACTCTTGAAACAAAAATAAATATCACTACTAAAAACAGCTAAATAATCTGCTAGTGTTAACTTCTACTGGGAAGTAAGTTAGAATGCCACTAAATGTTGCAAACAACTGTGTACAATCAATAAGCTGCTGCTGCTGCTGCTGCTGAACTGTGCTCTGCTCTGAGGCTGCTGAATGTTAGGTAAATACAGCAATGTCATGTTCCCTTTCATAGTAGCTCACCTGCATTCCCATTTTCATTTTCATTACTACTCCTACTCCTGCATTACCCCTATTCAGGTTTGTGTTGATAACCACCTTAACTCACCTGACCAAAAATTCTGTTCTTTCTGCCATCACACTTCACTAATTCCTATTACAGCTAACTCGAATATATTAGTTTCTCCTCTCAAATTCTTTAACTTAGTACTCTATTAAGGGGTCTACCACTTCATGCTCAGACATTTAGAACACCAGCTTTGTTTTTTCTGATGTTACCATCCTCCTCGTTTGGCCCCACTTGGAGATCCAAATGTGGGACTGTTCTACCTCCAGAATATTTTACTCAAGAGGAAGTCGTCAGGCCATACAGTATAGCTCCATGTCCTGGGGGAAATAAAACATTTTGTATTCAGCCATTCATAATCCTACCATAGTAAGGCCATGTTATCTAATGTTACGAAGCCATATAATTCACTCATCCACATTATTGCCCTTTCAGTTACGGAAAGTGAATAGGTATGTGGAAACAAAAATTTATGAATAATTGGAAAAATTGATCGGAAAGAATAGTTGATAGAAATTTGAAGGTAGTTTATGAATCTGTGCACAATCCTGGGTGAACTTTAATTGATACCAATATCAACAGACCTTGAACCTCTTTAAGTGGAAGAAGCTGCCTGATCCAGGCTGTGACTGCGGGGCTCCATACCAGACTGTTCACCACATTGCCAGTGAATGCAGGATTCGAGCCTATCACGGCGCCAAAGAGGACTTCCTGCTAGTAACTCCAGATGCAGTGCGCTGGATTGAAGGACTGGATATTCAGTTGTAAAGACAAACTTAAGTTTCTTGTGTGTCAATATGTATACGTAATTTAATTTCGTGATATTTCTGTATTAGCCATACACTAAATAAATAAATAAGTACAATCAAGATCAATAAACATATGTACTGATTCACATTAATTCCATTGTGTTTAGTTGTCTGCACAAAACCTCTTGATGCGGGAGCTCGGCAGCAAGTGAAATGATGAACAGATAGGAGTTGAGCTCTTACCCATCCGAATAATAATTGCATTCCAATAATTTTTTATCACACTTTTAATGAACAGTTGAAACACATATTTTTAACAATGCTGGTATGACAGATCCAAGTATACATCCATATGCCACCACTTCTCAAAACAAAAGGGTGAAGGTACATAAATTAATAAATTGAAGAGCATATTTCTTACTTTGTTTCATACGGATATTCGATGATGTATCAAAACATTATCCTTGCTACAAAACCACTTGTTAATTTACCTTTGGTAGTGTCTATAACTCATTTAGTTTACTTATACCTTACATTTAAGAAAAGACAAGAATGAAAAAAAAACATGATTCAATACAATTGCCCCCCACTGTGCACTGACGTCAAATGGAGGTGCACAGTGTTTGAGCTTATTTGTCTTTTTTGATTTGATAATCCTGGTAAGTATGGACATAGCCTTTATTTTTGGCCGTTGGAGCTATCCTGAATGGTTAACAATTTATATGGACATGTCAGCTTCTTTTAACACATACAAATATAAGTTTTCTTTCCTAACAGAGTGCTTGCTGTAACCGCATAGTCCCATTGTTGTCAGTCAGCATCTGCACAGTGTTTAGCTTGCAACGTACGTGCATACAGCCCCACATCCATTTCGTCACAGTTGGTGCTCACATGTTGAGTACGAGGCCAGTGTGTCCATGTTACACTTTTACAGTAGCTGTCACTGCACAGATTCATGAGGCTTGTGTTCAGCAGTGTGATCCTTTGCGAAATCTTTGATGCAGTGACAACTGGTTTCCATATCAGTGGCCCAAAGAATTTACATCTTCACTCTCACTTGTTCAGTGGGGAGACGAGCTGTACATCCGGCATCTGTTGACAAGATAAGTTCTGTGCTGCTTTTACGACATTGTCGTACACAAGGTATTGCCATTTTTAGTTTACCACGTGCTCACCCATGTATTGTTTTAACACACATACACTTAACACTTTGCAGCCAGGTTTCATATGTTTTTGCACTCTGTTTTTGAGCGTCTTTCATACAGTTGCATTACATGAAGTTCCTGTAGTGTCCTTTCCACATACTGTACACATAACATGAAATACAATTACAAAGTACACTTATCCTATTCACTTGCTGACATGCCATTATTGTTGCTCACTTACATGCCAGTCTGTAACATATCCTCTCCCCTTTTTATATATAGTGTCATTGCTTGTCATTTTGTTTTCATTTTCATTACATTATTTGATTTCAAATATATGAGTCCACATTTTACTCTCATTTGGTTATATATGCTTCATATAAGATTCATCTAAAAAGAAAGATGATGAGACTTACCAAACAAAAGCGCTGGCAGGTCGATAGACACACAAACAAACACAAATATACACACAAAATTCAAGCTTTCGCAACAAACTGTTGCCTCATCAGGAAAGAGGGAAGGAGAGGGAAAGACGAAAGGATGTGGGTTTTAAGGGAGAGGGTAAGGAGTCATTCCAATCCCGGGAGCGGAAAGACTTACCTTAGGGGGAAAAAAGGACAGGTATACAATCGCACACACACACATATCCATCCACACATACAGACACAAGCAGACAAATATGTCTGCTTGTGTCTGTATGTGTGGATGGATATGTGTGTGTGTGCGATTGTATACCTGTCCTTTTTTCCCCCTAAGGTAAGTCTTTCCGCTCCCGGGATTGGAATGACTCCTTACCCTCTCCCTTAAAACCCACATCCTTTCGTCTTTCCCTCTCCTTCCCTCTTTCCTGATGAGGCAACAGTTTGTTGCGAAAGCTTGAATTTTGTGTGTATATTTGTGTTTGTTTGTGTGTCTATCGACCTGCCAGCGCTTTTGTTTGGTAAGTCTCATCATCTTTCTTTTTAGATATATTTTTTCCACGTGGAATGTTTCCCTCTGTTATATTCATATAAGATTCATACGCTCATAGATTCTGTTTTCATTTACAGCATAAATTTTCATACATTTCATTTCAGTTTACAATGACTTCTTGTCAGAGCATATTTATCAACTCAAAAAGAATCAAAGAAGTAAACAATAGTCGCTACAACAGATACTACGCACCACTCAGATAACTAAGCATGGCCTTGCCTCTCTAGCTTTCTTCAGGAAGTACCTACATATTATAGGGTTGAGTAAATTCCACGGAAAGACATTTATGTGCTAAGTTACATCTTGGTTAATACACTTAACTGTGATTCCAAGAGCAAAATAGGTTTTTGTTTATAAACACATCTCAAATCTGATGATACCAATCGTATCAAATACTTATGCAGTGTTTAAAAGTGCACTCTGTCACATTCATACATATCATAAACTTGCAACTATATTTCTTATGTTTACAAGGTACTGCAACTGTTTTCTTCCTCACATACTTTTACACTGTCACATTCATTGTTGTTGTTGTTGCTGTTGTTGTTGTGGTCATCAGTCCTGAGACTGGTTTGATGCAGCTCTCCATGCTACTCTATCCTGTGCAAGCTTCTTCATCTCCCAGTACGTACTGCATCCTACATCCTTCTGAATCCGCTTAGTGTATTCATCTCTTGGTCTTCCTCTGTCACATTCATACATATCATAAACTTGCAACTATATTTCTTATGTTTACAAGGTACCCAACTCTCTACAAGCATTTATCTTTCTTCACTTTAGGACATGTCAGTGCATCGTTCCCTGGAAGGAAAAACTTAATATTAATTTAAAACTAAATCTTCATATGTAAGTGTATAGTGGCTCGATGGCTATTGATACTTTCTTTGTATATTGAACCATGTATTCATTCACTTCAGTGTGCAGTTGTGCTATCACAACACTTATTTGATGTCAAGTATGCATCTCGACTTACCTTATAAATCTGAAAGATACATGTATTAGAGGCATGGTGCGACCTCTTATTCAGAGTGCCACTTATACTGTACTCACTTATTCACCTGCAGCAAGACTTTTCTCGTCCATCAAGTATAATTAGTGTGTGCACTTTAATACTTAAATTTGTAAGTATTGTGCATATATAGATACAATGTATATAGGAGCACAGCTTAAGTAAATATCTTGTAGTTAGTGTCTCTTTCCTTTGTATATAATCCCTTAGCTTATCTTTGTGCGTGTGTGTATCGTGTAGATAGTCGTAGTTGTACTACAGACTCACTCTGAATTTTCTATATCTCTGTCTATTCAATAGGCTTTACAAATGCTAGTGTAGGCTGTAGCTCATCAGGTTTGTTTGTTTTAGGTGCTCCAACACATCCAGCTGTATGTGTCTGGTGTGCACGCATGCGATTAGTGGACTAGTTTGCTCCTCAATGTACATGTACTGCGTCGTTCTGATACCACTTGTGTTGCAGTGAGTTGTGTATTGGATTACACACTACCAGGCATTTCACAAGTTCGTTTATTTGTTTACAACTGGGCTACGCGCAAGGCAAAGCTTTGTATTCAGACTATCACATCTCTAGACACATAAAAGTAAAATTCTTCCTTATTACAACCACGCATCGTTAACACATTTCGTATATAAGAAAAAACACAAACAAAAATTTTCCTTTACAACTAACAATATAAATTCTGGAATGTGACTTCCCAGCATCGTAAATCTAATATTATTATACATATACACAACCTAAAGGGTATACAGCCCTTCTTCAGTATATAAATGTTCTCAAGTCTTTGTGTGGGTAAAGGCTCTTGTCTTTCCCTGTATTTGTGTGTACCAATCTGTATGCTCATTGGTAGAGGATTTTAGTAATTATGTATGGTCTGGTGTATAGTAGTTGCCACTTATGGTTCAGTTTTCCAGATTTTGTGGATTTGGGATGTGTTCTGAATAACATCTTTTGTCCTATATAAAATTGTGTTGTACGTTTCAGCTTTCTGTCATAAATTCCTTCCCTATATTTAGCCCAGGTTTCAATGTTGATCAGCGCTTGTCATATTTCATGCTCCAGTGATAATTCCTGTATCGGTATCTTGGGAAAAGATTTCCCCGTGCATGTCTACTTGTTTGCAATTCAACATCAGCTCATTTGGTGTAAATCCAGTTGATGTATGGGGAAGGTTGTTAACGACTTGTAAGAAGGGTGTGACATATTCAATGCACATGGTATGTTTACGAGGTGTATAGGTCCTCACAAACCTGTTGAATTCCTTGAACACCCTTTCTATGGGGGATGCTTTGGGAAGAAATTTGGATACTAAAATGTGTTTCATTTGGTTGGAATCTACAAGCTCTTTCCATTTACATCCAATAAAATATGAGGCATTATCTGTTAACATGACTTCTGGTTTTCCTACTCTTGTACAATAATCCTCTTTGATTTGACTTATAATTGAATGGCTGTAATGTTCCGTACAGCATACAGTTTTACATATCGGTGAAAATATCATACAGACTTGCTATATACTTTACTCCCCACTTACCTCTGGGATAGGATCCAGTCTCATCCAATGATACCTGTTCTAGAGGTTTTTTAGCACAGGGAGATGTAGTTTAATCTGTTTGGAGATGTTAGAATGTTTTGCTTTCTGGCAGATAATACACTTTCTTACCACCTGTGGTACTCTTCGTCTAAAGTTGGGGAAATAACAATATCTACCTATTTTGTCAGTGCACTTTGCAGTGCCATAAATGGCCCCAAGTATTGTGTGTGTATAAGATAAAATCCACATATTCTTCCAGCAGACACATGCACCATTGTTCTTGTTTGGGATGGTTCCTACGGAACAAAACACCTTTGTGAATAATGAAAAACCTTTTTAACTTTTCACCACCATTTTGCATATGTTTCGCTCTTACCTTACTCCAGTGTGTGTCCTCCTGCTGTAATTTCTCCATGTGTTTACACATGTGGGCATAGAATGATCAGAGTGTCTTGCATCAACATAGCTCTTATTTCATCTTCTTGCTCTAAAAGATTGTTAAATTCCTCTATGCATTGTGGTAATTGAGAAAGAGCATCAGCATTATGTTCTGGTTTCCTTTTATGTACACTATTTCAAAATCGAATACTTTTGTGTGTTTACTCCAAAGGAAGTGTTCAAACTTTTTAAAGAACCAAATTATAGCCAAACCCACCAACTCCATAACTGAATAGGAATGTTCAGCTTCAGATAAGGTGTGGCTGGTGAAGCAAATTGCTTTAAGGATGATTTTTCCCTTCTTTTTGTGCCATTTGAAAAAAGGCATGCACACAGACTTTGAGAAGATATGTTGGTGTGTAAACAAAAATCCTTAATGTCTGGTTGAGCTAAAATATTAGCATTTAATAAGGCTTGCTTGATGTTCTCAAAATCAGTTTGACATTGCTTTTCCCATAACCAACGTCCGTTTTTTCCAGAGAAGATTGAGTAAGGCATCACTGTTCATAAGTTGGTTAGGGATGAATTTTCTGAAAAATGAGACTAGGCATAGTATGGCATTAATTGCCTCTTATTTTGAGGAACAGAACAGTTCCTAATGGCATCAAGTTTTTTAGGATCTGGCAGTATGGCTTCTCCAGAGATTACTTGTCCTAAAAATTTTACCTTTTCTTGTCCAAAAAGAGATTTCTTGAGATTTCCTGTTACTCCATGTTCAGAAAAGTGGCTGAACACTTTTACAATTAATCTTAAGTGTTCTGCCCAAGTGAGTGTGGCGACTAAAAGGTTGTCTTTGTATACTGTTACCTTAGTCACGTTCAATCCAAATGGTAATACTTGAAATCCGAAGTTCCTGCCCCCACATTTGAAGGCAGTATACTTCCGACTTTCTTCATTTAGCTTTATCTGCCAATATGAGGACCAGAGGTCAATTATAGTAAGAAATTTAGCATAATGGAATTTCATAAGCTGTTCCTCTAAACTGTCTGGACGTGTTTGAACTGGTACAATAATCTTATTAATGCTACGTGCTTTGAGGACCAAGCACACCTTGCCATCTGGCTTACGCATGGCCTAAATAGGAATACAATAAGGGGAATGTAATGGTTGTATTATGCCCCATTCTAGCATCCTTTTAATATTTTTTTTCTTACTGCTTCCCTCTTTGTCCATGGTACAGGGATGAATTAGAACAAAAGGTTTTGTGAAGATATACTTCCATTTTGTACACAAAATCCTTATTGATACCTGGTCTTTTTTTTCAAATACATGTATATATACAAATATCAGTTCCCTAAGTGATGTTGCTGTTCTTGAGACAAGCACTTTGGTTCACTTGCTTGTTTTGGACGAGAATTATTTACAAGACACGGTATACACCTGAACAGATCAGGAAAAAAAGCATTAGGTACCCTCTTAAAAACAATAATATTGTAAGAAGTCCACAAATGTACCCAAAAGTTTGAACCAATCACACTTAAATGGCTCCAGCCATCAAGTCAGACTCGGTTTCAAACTCAAATGTTTCAGGAAATTGTTAGTAATGAACTGTAGCTACAGATAATTTTTTAGGCAAAAGTTTACATCTGTCTCTAATTCAAAGAAATGACGATTTTTCACCAAAATGTGGGAGGACTTGGTAATAAAGTAAATGACATTACTGTTCTGTTAGAGGAACCACAAGGAATAAAAGATACTGATGTATTATGTTTTAGTGAACATCATGTGAAAGATATTGAAAGGTTACAGCTAAGTGGTTACTGTCAGGCAGCGCATTACTCTAGAACCATCATGGAAAAAGGCGGAGTGGTAATTTATGTAAGAAACAACATATCTTACAATGCATTAGATTTAAAGAGCCATTGTATAGAGGAACAAATTGAAGTATGTGGTGTTGAGATTACTGTAAATGACTTCACGGCTGTAGTGTTAGCACTGTATAGATCTCCCTCAGGAAATTTGAATGTATTTCTTAAGCACTTAGATTCTTTATTATCCATACTGTACTCAAAGTCCAAGAACTTGATAATTACTGGTGACTTTAATGTTGATTTCCTAAATGAGAGCAATAGTAAAGCTGATTTAGTACATTTAATGGAGTCTTATAATCTGATGGCAATAGTAGATTTCCCAACTAGGGCTACTGTTAACAGTAAAAGTCTGATAGATAATATATTTATAGATAAGTCTAAATGCAATGAGATCACTGTACATCCAATCCTTGGCCTTTCTGATCATGGTGGTCAATTGCTTAGGCTCAATTACATCAGTGTGTGCAACAGTTCCGAGCATTCTTGCAAATATTTTAGGATAATAAATGAACAGGGCCTTAAAAAATTCAATGACAGCCTAAAAGAGATAGATTGGAGCCCTGTTTATAGGGAAACAGATGTAAACAAAAAGTACAATTCATTTTTAAAGGAATTCATGTCTGTATTTGAGTCCATCTTTCCCAAAAAAGTAGTTAGAAATAGTCATATAGGCAATGCCAAGAAGTCTTGGATCACTACAGGGATAATAACATCTTGTAGAACAAAGAGAATGTTATACAGTTCTCTCAGGACTTGTAATGATCCAAAGAAACGACAACACTACAAACTTTACTGTAGCATTCTCAAGAAGGTTATTAATAAATCTAAAAGTATGTGCATAAAATCAGAAATTGAAAGCTCAGAAAATAAAATTAAAACTATATGGAATGTAATAAAGAGGGAAACTGGCAGGACAACAGGGAACATGTCTCGGGTAGGGATTAAAACAGGGGACAGTATCATAAAGAAACCTGAGTTGGTTGCAGAAATATTTAATAACCACATTTTGAGAGCAGCAGAGAAGACAGGCTGTAATGGTTCTATGGAAGAATCATTGTCCCTCCTACAGAAAGCTATTAGCAACAGAATCCCACAGTTATCCTTACCTCCAGTTACTGTAAGCGAAGTCATAAGAGTAATTAGATCATTAAAAAATAAAAATTCTTCTGGTGTGGACAATATTTCTAGTAAAATACTGAAACACTGTTATAAATTTGTTAGTCCTGTCTTATGCAACATATACAATGCATTCCTACAAGATGGGATTGTCCCTGACAGACTAAAGTTGGCTGTAGTGATTCCTCTCTTTAAAAAAGATGATAAAAGCATTGTTACAAACTATCGCCCAATATCCCTATTAACTACCTTCTCGAAAATTCTAGAAAAACTCATGCACAGGAGGATTGTAGACCATCTCAACTTCCACAGTATCTTAAGCAAAAATCAGTTTGGTTTTTGTGCCGGTCTTTGTACTGAACAGGCAATATTCTCTTTCAGCAACCAAGTTTTGGAAGCCATTAACAAAAAAATGTCTCCAGTGGGTATTTTTTGTGATCTTACGAAAGCCTTTGACTGTGTAAACCACCAAATTCTATTGAAAAAGGCAGAATACTATGGTTTAGGTGGTACTGTTGGCTTGTGGCTACAATCATATCTACAGGATCGGAAGCAGACTGTAATGCTAAATGTCTCTTCTGGAGAACCTGCCTCGTCTGAATGGGGCACAATAACGTGTGGTGTGCCTCAAGGCTCCGTTTTGGGCCCACTGCTTTTCCTCATCTTTATTAATGATCTTCCTCTTTGTTCTGAGACAAACAGCAAATTTACCCTGTTTGCTGATGATACCACAATTCTAATTGGCGATTTGATTGATCATGATCATGAACAAACTACAAATACTGTTTTTAATGACATCTTAAATTGGTTCTCCTCAAATGATCTCTCACTCAATGCAGATAAATCTCATTATATGAGGTTCCATACATCACAAAGTAATCCCGACGAAATTAACATAAAATGTAGAGATCAACCAATACAGAAAGTTGAAGATACAAAATTCCTGGGTGCTTACATAGACAGTAAATGTAATTGGTCAGTTCACATTCTTCATCTATGTAAAAAACTTAGCTCGGCAACATTTGCGTTACAGGTAATTTCTTCAGTGGCTGAAGTTGACACCATTAAGGATGCCTACTTCGGCTACTTCCACTCATTGATATCATATGCTATCATATTCTGGGGGAACCAACCACTTGCAAAAAAAGTTTTCACCATCCAAAAAAAAGCAATCAGAATAATCTGTGGGGTCCATCAAAGACACTCTTGCAGGCACTTGTTTCGGAAGATAGGTATCCTAACAGCTGCCTCACAGTATATTTTTTCCTTGCTGACCTTTGTGTGCAAAAATTATTCCATCTACCAATACAGCAATAAATTCCATGGTTATAACACCAGAAACAAAAACAATCTACATTTCGAAATGAAACATCTCACTCTGGTACAAAAAGGAGTTTACTACTCCAGCATTAAGCTGTTCAATTCTCTACCACTACATACCAAATGTGTTCATACAGAACTGCCAAACTTTAAACAAGTTCGCAAAGATTACCTGACAGAGAAATCTTATTATAATGTAGATGAATATCTGAAAGAAAATGTATACCATCACTAAACTTATTGTGTCTAGAAGTAGTTCAATTGATTTTATTGTGCATTTGTGCATTAGCACACTGTTTGTAACAACAAAAGTGGCTGTACCTGTATTTACTCTTGTAGGCCTAATAGCTGATTTAACTTTGTGCTCTTATCTTTAACCTTTATTTGAAACTCCTTTTTCTGTTAAATGGTTGTTATGTTATCTAGCTGACATTGTATCTGTTACTGTATCTATAGTATGTCTTACTTAAGCTATGTACAATTTGGCATTGAATTGCCCTTGTAAGTTTAAATTGAAACCTGTACAATTTGACACGTTCCATATCCTCGTGATTGACTCACGAACTGGATCATTGGAACAAGAAATAAATAAATAAATAAACTTACCTTTGTGTTTATTGTGGCAATGTGTGCCTCTTCTGCTGCTGACTGTTCGTTATTGTATGTGTTGACAAATACAACTATGGGATTTACCAACTGAACCTCAAAGTCATGAGTAACTTCAGTTTTACATCTATCAATCCTTCCCCTGATTAGAGCTATTGCAAATAATTTGTTATCTAGAGTGAAATGACATTGGCCCTTTCCTATATCAATTTTTATGTGATATGTCGTAAATGCATCTATACCAATTAAACAATCAACTATTAATCTCTCTACTATCGAACAATTACGTCCTACAGAAAACTGCCCTAATTGGATGGGAATTCAGGCTTGTATTTTGTCTTGTTTTGATTTCTGACCAGTCACAGTTTGTACGTTGCAATTTTGCACTGGCAGTGTGGGTATATGCCCACGTTTTTTCAGTTCTTGAAAGAGTCCTTGTGACATCAAATTAGTCATAACACCTGTGTCAGGCACAATGGGTACATCAAGCTCAAATATTTTGGCTTTAATAGTAGCCTGTATTTTTCCCTCTGTCAAGTTTTCCCGTGTACCCTCATTACTTTGATACAGATCACCTTTCATATCACTACCTTGATTGGATCTGGTAAAGCAAGTGTCAATCAAGCTGATGCCCCCACTCTCCTTCCAGATCACAGAACTGGCTTAGGCGTAACTTCTACTATATGGACTGTTGGTGATTGATTCTGCCAATTAGTATCCTGTGAGGCTCTCGACTGAAATTCTCTTTGCCTTTGCATGTTATTATTATACATCAAAGCATGTTTGTGGCGCTTTGCATTCTTTTTTCCAGGGGGAGAAATGTCATAGTGGCCCCTTATTAATTACAGGGCTCACACAACAGACAAACAAGATGGGCTGCTGACCTCCCTTCAAGATCTCAGATCGAAACATCACTAGTGGATGTAAACAACAGCCTCACAATACATCTACTCATCATTGAAATTTGTTCTCAACAACATGGACCAGTTTAAAAACAACAGTGACATTCATGATTATAATACCAGAAAAAAGAAAGACTTACGCTATCCTTTGCTCAACCTATTTTGGCACAGAAAGGGGTAAAATATGCTGCTATAAAAATTTTCGACAAATTACTGGATGAAATAAGCTGTCTGACAGACAGCAGTAATAGCTTCAAAAATAAATTGAAATAGTATCTCCTTGACAACTCCTTCTATACCATAGATGAATTCTTGAATAGGAATAAATAAATCCGTAAATATAGTATATGCATTTTGTGCCATTTAAGGGAAAGGGGTAAATAATACAAATATTAATCTTTAACTCTGTATTATTATATATATATAAAATTTGTTTCATAGGTGCACTTCTTGTGTTTTGACATGTTCCACATCATAACAGCTACCGTACCGTGCGATGGATCAGTGGAACAAGCAACCACTAACTAACTAACAGGCTTTCCGAATAAACACAGATCTACTTCACGAGAAGACGTGACAGTGTTCCACCAATTGGAACTCAAGTGACTACATGTAGCACTCTACCAAATCAGTGTTATAAGCAAGTCCGGAAAGTCAGAGCGGTATTGTATACCAACTGCTAGGACAGCTCTGGCCAATACTTAACACCCGCTCTAGCATAGTAGACACTTGCCATAGCATTCAGTAGCACATTGTATCTTTGTAATTGGTAGAGTAGATTTTGGTAATTATTTTCTTTTATTGTCTTGTACTCTTATCTGGTTTGGCCACCACAAGAATTCTGTGTGGGTGTTTGTTTTTCCCCCATTTAAAAATTAGTGCATGCCAAGAAGGCATTTTTTAAAAAATAAAGTGTTTGCAAATTTAATTGTTAGTTCTTCCCTGTCAACCTCAGACACTGCATTATTCACTATAAATGTACATGATCTTAGATTGCAATGAAAGATATGAAAAACATGTAAAAAGTCTTGAAATAAAATGATATGCTATTTTTTTCTCAATGCTTTGATGATTTAAAAATGCATCTGCATTAACTTGTAATGGTATTAATTTTGACGCACAAGATACGTGCACATATCACTTTGAAATTGATGATTTATAATTCCAGGGGAAAAATCTTAATTATGGCCCACACCATTACTTTTTAGCCAGAATTGGGGGAAAAAGTGCAGCCTATATTCGTGCAAATATGGTACAGTCACTTGAACCTGTGTACTGTAGTCAAGTCTTGGTCTACCACTCCATCCCCACAAATTCTCTGTCTTTCTCTCTCTCTTTTCCCTCCATAAACAGACTGAATGTCCTTTGATGCCTCAGAATATGCTCTATCAAACAGTGTCTACTTTTAGTGAATCTGTGCTGCACTTTTCTCCCCATTTCTATTCAGTATCTCTTCATTAGTCATTCAATATACTCATCTGTTCTTCGGAATTTCAGTAACACCACATTTCAGAAGCTCTCATCTTATCTATGCTACATATTGCTGACATTTTGCTTCCATAAAGGTTGCACTCCAGGCAAAGAAGCACCCTGACCTTTAAAGATATATTAGATGTTAAATTATTCCTCTTTTCCAGAAACACATTACTTGTTATTACCAGTCGAAAATTTATATCCTCTTTACATCCTTTTAGTGTTTATTTTATTAATTTGATGCATTCAACATCCTCTTGATTTAATTTAGCTACGCTTCATTACCATTGCTTTACTTTTGATGATATTCATCTTACAACCAGTTTTTAAGATATTTTCTACTGCATTCAGCTGTTCTTCCTAGCCCTCTGCTGCCTGTGTCAGAACTACAATGTCATCTTTGAACCTTAAAAGTTTTTGTTTCTTTCCCTGAACTTTTAATTCCCTTTCCAAATTTCTCTTTGATTTACTTTACTGCTTGCTCAATGTATAGATTGAATAACATGGGATATTGGCTAAAACCCTTCTCCCTCTCTTTTGAACTACTGTGAACATAGGTCTGCTTTCCTTCGATCTATCTTTTAAGATAAATTGTTGTGTAAGTACTATCTATTTATTTATTTTATTTTATTTATCCATCCGTTGACAATAAATATTGTATGGATGTTGTCAAGCCATTTCAAAGAAATGGACACAAACAATATATACGTAAAAAAGTACAAAACAAAATAATACAATGAGGTTAATAATAATACAATGAAAGTAATATAGCCTATATACATCCATGCTTGTTATTAAAATGCATAGCCTGTGTTTAGTTTTGTCCTCCCTAAACGGCAAGTCCTTATATACACAACACTGCTTAAGTATATATTTACACCACACAACAGCTGTCCTTTAAGTATGTAAATGTAATGAATGATTAGGTACATATTGTATTTTCCATTTTGCCTTTATAAATATCATCAGAAAAAATTTATTGACCTACATAGTCATTACACAATAAAAACATTGTTCTACTAGAAATTTTTTAAATTCTGTTTTAAATTTGTTATCATCTTCTAACTGCCTGATGTTGTCTGGCAGTGCGTTGTACAGTTTTGCACCGATATGGCTCACATGCCTTTGTGTATTCGTTCTTTTTGTTCGCTGAGTATGGAGTGCTGCGCTATTATAGTTATGAAAGTCGGCATTTGTCTGAAAATCTGCAATGTGGGTCCTGACATACAATACACATTTGTATATGTATAATGTTGGTATAGTAAGTATTCTAAGCTTTTTGAATATGGGTTTGCAGTGTGTCTGTGGATGACTGTGAGTTATTATTCAGATGGCCCTCTTCTGCAACAAAAAAATTTGTTTTAGGTGCCCTGTTGTGGAACCCCGAAATATTATTCCGTATGTGGCAAGAGATTGAAAATAGCCAAAATATGCCATTCTGGCACCCTCTGAGGTACAAATATTTGCAATAATTCTGAGGGCAAAACAGGCTGAATTAAGTTTCTGTGCAAGTTTTATTACGTGGTCATTAAAATTTAAGTTTTCATCCACATGAATCCCCAGCAATTTTGTGGATGTCACTCTGTCTAAGGCTTTGTCACCCCACACCAGATCGAGATTTACATTTTGACATCTTTTCCCAAACTGCATATAATTTGTTTTATTTACATTCAATGTCAACCTGTTTGCATTGAGCCAAGAGTGGATGTAATTTAGTACTTTATGAGCAGTTGTTGGTAGCAATTGCTTTGGTGCACTTATTGTCACACTAGTATCATGTGCAAATATTATTGCTTTGGCTGCATCATCTGAGGTGTGAAAATCATTTATATAGACAAGAAACAATATGGGCCCTAGGATGCTGCCTTGTGGTACTCCTATTTCTACATTTTTTGCCTCTGATACTGAATTTATTTTGTGGTTGGAGTAAGTTGATGTCAGTCCTACAACCTGTGTTCTGTTTTTAGGTATGATTCAACCCATTTTTTTCCTATCCCATGTGTACCCAACGATTCCAATTTTTCTAAGAGAATGTCCTGGTTCACAGTGTCAAAAGCTTTGGAGAGGTCTACTGCTCCCATGTCTCTACATTTCTCTAGACTGTAAACTAATCTTCCACAAAGTCAGCTTCTAACTGTTATTCCATTCTTCTCTCAATAATTTGTGCCAGTATTTTGCAACCATGATAAATTGAACTGATGTATTATTCACACATTATTATCACCTGCTTTCTTTGGAACTGAAATTATTACACTTTTTGTAGTATGAGGATACTTCCTGCCTAATACATTTTCTCACTGGGTGGAATAGTTTTATCACGGAATGTTCTCTCTGAGATTTCAGTAATTCTATCCTCTACTCCAGAGGCCTTGTTTTGACTTATGTCTTTCAGTGCTTTGTCAAATTCTTCTCACAGTATCATAATTCCCACCTCAATTTATCTGTTTCCTTTCCATAACATTGTCTTCAGGTTCAGTTCTTTTGTATAGCCCTTCTATATAATCTTTTCACCTTTCAGTTTTCCTTTTTTTCTTATTACTGGATGGCCATCTGAGAGAGGAAAAATGTAGACATGAGAAACAGTGAGAACATAACCATAAAGAAAAATGGGAAGGAAATCAGGGACCCTAAAAAATTCAGAAATATTTTAAATCAATATTATGTTGAGGTAGTACACAAATTAATAAAGCAAAACTCTCCAGACACAAAACGCATACAAAGTACTCTTCACGTGACAAAAAGTTTGATCCTTCTTCCAACAAATGAACATGAATTAGTAAAAATAATACACCAATTAAAAACAAAAAAAACTGTGGGACATGATGGTATATCTACTACACTAGTGGTAAAACCTGTGACTTTTCTCATAAACTTAGCCATGGAAAAAGGAGTATTCCTGACATATTAAAAAAGAGTGAAGTGATCCCTATTTTCAAAGAAGGCAGCAAAGAAGAGTCAGGAAATTACCAAAAAATTACTATCTCTCCTGCCTTATCTAATATATCTAATATAATAGAATGTGTAATTAAAGACAAAATAGTAAATTTTACGGAAAAATGGAAAATAGAGAATAGTGAGCAGAAATAAAGAAAAACATGAATAATACTACTACAAATATGTACTATTTTGAATTTCTTAATTATGAAATGCCTCAGTAATTAGCGCTGAGCCCACAATTTTTTATTTTATATGTAAGTGATATGCCCAAAATAGCAGGTGGAAATGCTGTCATGTAGGTAGACTACATTTCATTCATTATAAGAAGTGTTTCAACAGATGGCTTACAAAAGCAAGCATCTCTAAATATGAATATGGAAACAATTATTTCAGAGGAAATAATCTTTTTATAAATGTAAATAAAACCACATATATACAAATACATGCAAACAAAAAGCTGACCTACAGTATTATTGTCAAGCTTGGAGACTAGGATGTAAAGAGACAGAAACTTATAAATCCCTGGGTGTGACAGTGGATAGATACTTGGTAAGGGAGAAGCATATAAATAATATTTGTCATAAAGTGAGTTCACATATATTTCTAATGAGAAAAACGTCGAAGACAATAAATACACAAATGCTGCCAACCGTGTTCTGTGGGTAATTCACTCACAAATTTCATATGGCATCCTGGTGTTTGGAAATTCTGCAAATGTACACTTAAAAAGAAGGCCGTAAGATGCATAACAAAATTATCTCCTAGAGATTCATTTAGAAATAATTATGAGGGAACTAATATTAATAGTAGCATCACTATACATATACAAAACAATTATTTATGTTAAGAGTAACCCTGCTGCATTGTTAAACGGAGATATCCACAACAATTACACAAGAAATAAAAATGATTATCATATTGAAGCAAATCAGCTCACATCAACTGACAAATAGCCTGTAAAAGCAGGATGCCTTCTATACAACTGTGTGCCAAACTACATAAAGATAACAGAAAACATGTCTGCTTTCAAAAATAAACTAAAATGTTACTTTATTAAAACTTTTCCATGCAGTGTTAAAGAATACCTTGAAGCAAAAAATTAATGTAAAGATTCAATTGTAACTGTTCAAATGCCTAAAAAATTTTCAGAAACCAATTCTTTTGATGTTATGTATCCACATCAGCTTTTTTTAAAAGATGCTTGTATTTTAGAGACTATTTTTGAAGAAATCAGTCATTTTACAGGTCTAGGCATTTGCTATGTATTTCTCAAACTTGTAATTTTTCAGTCTTCACATAAACTTGTCCAATACCATTGTACAGAATGGTTCATGGACATTAAAAAGATAAAGTAAAAAAACCCTCTTGTTTCTCTCTCTTGCTCTTGTTTAGGGTGATTAGAGACCACATCAAGAACTGACATTTCTGCAACCCTTTTTTGCAACCAAAAAGTGTTGCATTCTTTCTCTTGCCACCTATGTTCTGTCTTCTGTCCGACTGCTGTTTTGCTTTTGCACGTCGTGAAAGCCCTTAAAGTTGTTGATCAATGATCTGTACTTCAGTTGGTTAGACATGTCCTGCTGACCTCGTGATTCACTTCAGTCCCTCCTTAATTTGGTGAACTATTTATCTAGGTGTGTTGTCCAGTACATTAAAAATCTTGTTTTGTCAGGTTGCACCCATTCTGAATAGATGTCCACATAACTTCAGTTGTCATTTCCTTATTGACTCAATCAACCATTCATTATTGCTGTACAGCTCTTTTCTTCCTCAAAGTCTGTATTGTCCATCTGTTATTCTAGAACCCTTTATTTTGTGAAGGATCTTGCGATCAAACTTCTCACCTTCTCTAGGTCCAGCTTTTCCCATCATTCTGGGGCATTCACTTGCGTACTGACATTATGTTTCGATCACTATGATATAGTGCTTTTTCTTGTATAGGGCATGCGTCCTATGAAAGCAGTGACCATCTTCTCTCAACTTCTCTTGAGTATTGGTTAAAAATAGTTTGTTTGCAATTTTAGTTTTTTTATTTTTCAATTACGCGTTTCACCTTGTTTTGGCATCTTCATGTTATCTACATAGAAATTCTATGTAGATAACCTGAAGATGCCTAAATAAGGCGAAACGCGTCGTTGAAAAATAAAAAACTCAAATTGTCACCAAGACTGTTTTTAACCAGTACTGTTAAGCACTGGTTTGCTGTACGCCACATATGGATTGGAAGAATTTCAACTTCTCTTGATTATCGTACAGCTGCTATCTTTTCTCCTATGTTCCTGTGTTTTTCTAATTGTGGCCCAATGTTTTCCTGTATGTGGCATTGATTTTTCCCATAGTCACATGTCCTCCTACAGCTTTGCATTTCTCCAGTAGCCATTTTGATTTTCTGTTGATCTCATTATTTAGATATATGTACTCTGTTTTGCCTTATTCCTCTTCTGCCCTTTTTGTTTTTTCTTGTTTCATTAATTAATTTAAGTATCTCCTGCGTTATCTAAGGATTTCTACTCAGCCTTGACTTTTTGCCTGGTTGATACTTTGCTGCCTTTACTATCTAGTCTTCTGTTGTATTCCTTCCTTCCGTTTTAGTCAATAATGTAGTTGCCTAATGCTCTCTTTGAAACTCTGGACGATTTCTAGTTCTTTCAACTTTTCCAGGTCCCATTTTAACTTCTTCCCTTGATGCACTTTATTCAGTTTTTTTGCAATACATTATGATCAAAGTCCTCACCTGCCCCTGGAAATGTTTTGCATGGGCATGGTCAGTTTCCTTCCCTATCCTTGAGCAAATCTGAACTTGTGCTCCATCTGTAATGACCTCAACTTTGGCGGAACATTAAACCCAATTTTCCTTCCTAAGCCTCTGTTTTACCATAATATAATCTGCCTGTAACCATGTGGTGTATACAGGTCACTTTCATGTTACAACATTCTTTCATGATTCTTAAACAAAGTGTTTACAATTATTAGTCTGTTCTCATGCAGAATTCTGCCTAGCAAGTTCATCTTTCATCCCTTCCCATGGTCCAAGTTCTACTATTTTTCTCTCTCTTCCTTTTCATACTGTTGGATTTTCTTCATCTATAGAGCTAGTGGATATGAACACTTGAAATACTGTGGTGAGTCTTGGCATTGAGTCTATCTTGCATACAGTTAAAATATATATATATATATATATATATATATATATATATATATATATATATATATATATATATATATATATATATATATATAACAGAGGGAAACATTCCACGTGGAAAAAATATATCTAAAAAGAAAGAAAGTGATGAGACTTACCAAACAAAAGCGCTGGCAGGTCGATAGACACACAAACAAACACAAACATACACACAAAATTCTAGCTTTCGCAACAAACGGTTGCTTCGTCAGGAAAGAGGGAAGGGGAGGGAAAGATGAAAGGAAGTGGGTTTTAAGGGAGAGGGTAAGGAGTCATTCCAATCCCGGGAGCGGAAAGACTTACCTTGGGGGGAAAAAAGGACGGGTTACACTCGCACACACACACATATCCATCCACATATACACAGACACAAGCTTTAACAAGCTTTAACAATAAACCATACCGTGATGCAGAATGCCTTTCTAGCAGTGTCTGTCACTGGAGGTGCTTGATTATCTCTGTAATGCTTTTGTGCCTGCTAAATGATATTGCAATGAAACATGCCAGTCTCCTTGGTGTCTTCTCTGTTTCCTCTGTCAGTCCGGTGTGGCAGGGATCCCAAAATGATGAACAATATTCAAGTATTGGTGAAATGAATGTTTTGTAATCCAGTTCCTTTATTGGTGGACTACATTTCGTAAGGATTCTTGCAATGAATCACAGTCTGGTGGCTGCCTTATTCACAATTAATTTTATGTATGAGTTCCATTTCAAATTGCTCAACACAAATACTCCTGGGTATTTTATGGCGGTAATTGCTTCCAGGGACTGTTCTGCACACAGTAAAGGGTCTTTCTGTCTATATATTCGCAGTACGTTACATTTGCTTATGTTGAGGGTCAACTGCCATTCTTGCACCAAGCATTGCTCATTTGCAAGTCTTTCTGCATTTTGATACAATTTCCACTGTTGCGACTTCTCTGTATACTGCAGCATCATCAGTGAAAAGCATTATGGAACTTCTGAACTAGAAATAAAAACTGGACTGAAAATCCTTAAAGAGGAATGCAACCATTATCACAGTAATTGTGAAATAGACTTTAAAAATTCTATAAGTTTTTCAAAAATAGTCTTTTTTTTTGCATCATCTATGAGCATAGAGTATCTTTTTACAACATGACTTTGGCATACCAGTCATGTATTGTCAATTGAAGCTTAAGCTTCATCAGTTAAAAACTTAATATCATCAAGAAACTTAACAGACATAAGCCTTTGCCTTATTCATGTTAGGTTTCTTGGTGGCATTAAGTTCGTAATTGATGAAGCTTAAGCATTAACCGATGATACGTGACTGGTATGAGAAAGTTGTGTTGTACTTGTGTACACTATGGTCATCACATGATGAGACAATCCCAAAACATCTCATGACAAGAAACAATAAAAAAATTCACAAAAACCAATGAATAATTTTGAGCAACATTACAGCATTTTTAGGTTTATTTCATAGTTGCCAACTAGGCCATTTATATAGATCATGAAAAGTAATGGTCCTATAACACTCCCCTGGGGCGCACATGAAATTACTTTCATATCTGAAGGCTCCTCTCTGTTCAGAATGACATGCTGTGTTCTGTTTGCTAGAAACTCTTCAGTCCAGTCACACAGATAGTCTGATATTCTGTACACTCATATTTTGTTCATTAGGCAGCAGTGCAGAACTGTATTGAATACCTTCTGCAAGTCAAAGAACGCAGCATCTACCTGGGTGCCTGTATTTACTGCATTCTGGGTTTCGTGGGTGAACAGAGTGAGGTGGGTTTCAACATATTTGTTTTTGCAACCTATGTTAAGTCCTACAGAGGAGATTTTCAGCCTGCAGAAATGTCATAATACATGAGCATAAAACATGTTCCAAAATTCTACAGCTGATTGATGTCAGAGATGTAGGCCTATAGTTTTGTATCTCTGTCCCATGACCCTTATTGAAAATGGGAATGACCTGTGGTTTTTTCTATCATCAGGAACAGTTTGCTCCTCCAAAGACCTATGGTACAGTGCTACTAGAAGAGTGCAAGTTCTTTCGCATACTCTATGTAGAGTCATATTGGTATACCATCAGGTCCAGTGGCATTCCCTCTGAGCAATTTCAGATGCTTATCTGACCCATGGTCACTTCTTTTAATATTTGCCATGCTGTCATGTGTGTGATGATTTAAAAGAGGCACTACGTGCATTCTTCCTTGGTGAAACATTTTGGGGAAAAAGACATTTAGTATTTTGGCCTTTTTTGTGCTGTCATCCATTTCACTGCCATTATGGTCGCAGAGAGTCTGGATGGCATTGATCCATTTACTGATTTAACATAAGACCAAAATTTCTTTGGATTTTCTGTCAAGTAAGAACACAGATAGTTTTGTATTTGTTGAATGTTTTACATGTGGCTCCCTTACACTAATTTTGCCTTTGTTTAACTGTGGCGTAGTGGAGCTGTCTTTTTCTTTTGTAGCAGTTTTCTAACATTGCTCACAGCTTTGCTTGGCACATAGCTGTCTAAAGCATATTGAACAATGCTCTTGAACTTTGTCCACTTATACTCAACATTTTTAGTGCTGAATATGAAATTTTTGTGCTGACCGCTCAGGTAATCTGAAATCTGTTTCTTGTCACCGTTGCTAAGCAGTAAGATCTTCCTGCCTTTCTTTGTATTTCTATTTACAGCCATATTTAGTTATGCTGGAATGTCCTTGTGATCACTGATTCCCTGTTCTATGATTATTGAGTCAAAAAGTTTCATTTGGCAGGTCTAAGATGTTATCTTCATGAGTTAGTTCTCTGATTAACTGCTCAAGATAATTTTCGGATAAGGCACTTAGAACAGTTTCACATGATTCTTTGTGCCTACCGTCTGCCCTGATCACTTGAGTCTCCCAGTCTATAGCTGGTTACTTAAAATCTTCACCTAAGCCTATAAGATGATCAGGAAATATGTGTAAAATATTCTCCAAGTTTGCCCTAAACTGTTGTGGCACTACTGCTGCTAAGGCAAGGGGTCTATAAGAGCATCTGATGACCATGTTTGATTCACCTTTAACACTTCTCTTAACCTAGACTATTTCATTTTCAGAATCCGTACTGATCTCACTAGACAATATCATATTTTTTATGACTATAAACTTGCCTCCACCACCAGTATTCTTCCTATCTTTGCAATTTAATTCCACTTGGAACTTAGAATTTTCTTGCTATTTACTTCTGGTTTCAGCCAGCTTTCTGTCCCTAATAATATGTTGGCTTTTTTACTGTTTATAAGACAGATTAGTTCTGGGACCTATCCGTTGACACTCCTGCAGTTAAGTAATACTACATTAACATTTTCTTTCTCTTATTGGGCTTGTGGAGGGATTTCTGTACCCTAAAAGACCCACATGTGCACACCACACGAACTCTGCTACATTAGTACTCACTGTGTGTAGGGCACATCTGACCTATTAAGGGGAACCACAGAATTCTTCACCAAGTAGTGGAGGTCAATAAATTTGCATCCGATACCATCACAGAATCATCTAAGAGGACCATGATCAGTTCTGGGAATGATGTTGCAAAACAATAGCTTTGCTTCCACCCTGCAGGCAAGGCTTACCACTTTTGCCTTCTGCCTGGAGATTTGCAAATCTGCTACAGTCCATCATGCACCAATCAGGTAAGGATCAAAGACACAGTGGCATCAAGGATCCCAGGTAAATCTATAGTCTCCAGAGGTGGCAAAGCATTTGTGTCTGATGCTTCAATGGCACTGCAGCCAGGGCAGCAGCCTGAAGCCTGTCGACCATGGCTAACACAGCTTTCAACTGTTTATGGGCAGTGGCCAATTCCCCCACAGCGTTCATACACAACAGGTGCAGTCCCTATCCATCTTTAATTAATTATTGTCTGAACCGCAGGCAATGGAACGTAATCCAGGAAATTGAACTCACTGAACACAAACAATTGAGAAATGAACAAACTCTTGAAACAAAAATAAATATCACTACTAAAAACAGCTAAATAATCTGCTAGTGTTAACTTCTACTGGGAAGTAAGTTAGAATGCCACTAAATGTTGCAAACAACTGTGTACAATCAATAAGCTGCTGCTGCTGCTGCTGCTGAACTGTGCTCTGCTCTGAGGCTGCTGAATGTTAGGTAAATACAGCAATGTCATGTTCCCTTTCATAGTAGCTCACCTGCATTCCCATTTTCATTTTCATTACTACTCCTACTCCTGCATTACCCCTATTCAGGTTTGTGTTGATAACCACCTTAACTCACCTGACCAAAAATTCTGTTCTTTCTGCCATCACACTTCACTAATTCCTATTACAGCTAACTCGAATATATTAGTTTCTCCTCTCAAATTCTTTAACTTAGTACTCTATTAAGGGGTCTACCACTTCATGCTCAGACATTTAGAACACCAGCTTTGTTTTTTCTGATGTTACCATCCTCCTCGTTTGGCCCCACTTGGAGATCCAAATGTGGGACTGTTCTACCTCCAGAATATTTTACTCAAGAGGAAGTCGTCAGGCCATACAGTATAGCTCCATGTCCTGGGGGAAATAAAACATTTTGTATTCAGCCATTCATAATCCTACCATAGTAAGGCCATGTTATCTAATGTTACGAAGCCATATAATTCACTCATCCACATTATTGCCCTTTCAGTTACGGAAAGTGAATAGGTATGTGGAAACAAAAATTTATGAATAATTGGAAAAATTGATCGGAAAGAATAGTTGATAGAAATTTGAAGGTAGTTTATGAATCTGTGCACAATCCTGGGTGAACTTTAATTGATACCAATATCAACAGACCTTGAACCTCTTTAAGTGGAAGAAGCTGCCTGATCCAGGCTGTGACTGCGGGGCTCCATACCAGACTGTTCACCACATTGCCAGTGAATGCAGGATTCGAGCCTATCACGGCGCCAAAGAGGACTTCCTGCTAGTAACTCCAGATGCAGTGCGCTGGATTGAAGGACTGGATATTCAGTTGTAAAGACAAACTTAAGTTTCTTGTGTGTCAATATGTATACGTAATTTAATTTCGTGATATTTCTGTATTAGCCATACACTAAATAAATAAATAAGTACAATCAAGATCAATAAACATATGTACTGATTCACATTAATTCCATTGTGTTTAGTTGTCTGCACAAAACCTCTTGATGCGGGAGCTCGGCAGCAAGTGAAATGATGAACAGATAGGAGTTGAGCTCTTACCCATCCGAATAAAAATTGCATTCCAATAATTTTTTATCACACTTTTAATGAACAGTTGAAACACATATTTTTAACAATGCTGGTATGACAGATCCAAGTATACATCCATATGCCACCACTTCTCAAAACAAAAGGGTGAAGGTACATAAATTAATAAATTGAAGAGCATATTTCTTACTTTGTTTCATACGGATATTCGATGATGTATCAAAACATTATCCTTGCTACAAAACCACTTGTTAATTTACCTTTGGTAGTGTCTATAACTCATTTAGTTTACTTATACCTTACATTTAAGAAAAGACAAGAATGAAAAAAAAACATGATTCAATACAATTGCCCCCCACTGTGCACTGACGTCAAATGGAGGTGCACAGTGTTTGAGCTTATTTGTCTTTTTTGATTTGATAATCCTGGTAAGTATGGACATAGCCTTTATTTTTGGCCGTTGGAGCTATCCTGAATGGTTAACAATTTATATGGACATGTCAGCTTCTTTTAACACATACAAATATAAGTTTTCTTTCCTAACAGAGTGCTTGCTGTAACCGCATAGTCCCATTGTTGTCAGTCAGCATCTGCACAGTGTTTAGCTTGCAACGTACGTGCATACAGCCCCACATCCATTTCGTCACAGTTGGTGCTCACATGTTGAGTACGAGGCCAGTGTGTCCATGTTACACTTTTACAGTAGCTGTCACTGCACAGATTCATGAGGCTTGTGTTCAGCAGTGTGATCCTTTGCGAAATCTTTGATGCAGTGACAACTGGTTTCCATATCAGTGGCCCAAAGAATTTACATCTTCACTCTCACTTGTTCAGTGGGGAGACGAGCTGTACATCCGGCATCTGTTGACAAGATAAGTTCTGTGCTGCTTTTACGACATTGTCGTACACAAGGTATTGCCATTTTTAGTTTACCACGTGCTCACCCATGTATTGTTTTAACACACATACACTTAACACTTTGCAGCCAGGTTTCATATGTTTTTGCACTCTGTTTTTGAGCGTCTTTCATACAGTTGCATTACATGAAGTTCCTGTAGTGTCCTTTCCACATACTGTACACATAACATGAAATACAATTACAAAGTACACTTATCCTATTCACTTGCTGACATGCCATTATTGTTGCTCACTTACATGCCAGTCTGTAACATATCCTCTCCCCTTTTTATATATAGTGTCATTGCTTGTCATTTTGTTTTCATTTTCATTACATTATTTGATTTCAAATATATGAGTACACATTTTACTCTCATTTGGTTATATATGCTTCATATAAGATTCATACGCTCATAGATTCTGTTTTCATTTACAGCATAAATTTTCATACATTTCATTTCAATTTACAATGACTTCTTGTCAGAGCATATTTATCAACTCAAAAAGAATCAAAGAAGTAAACAATAGTCGCTACAACAGATACTACGCACCACTCAGATAACTA
Organism: Schistocerca nitens; assembly: GCF_023898315.1. NCBI lineage: Eukaryota > Metazoa > Arthropoda > Insecta > Orthoptera > Acrididae > Schistocerca > Schistocerca nitens. The sequence continues at coordinate 64,615,957 of NC_064620.1, read as the reverse complement.
AGCATGGCCTTGCCTCTCTAGCTTTCTTCAGGAAGTACCTACATATTATAGGGTTGAGTAAATTCCACGGAAAGACATTTATGTGCTAAGTTACATCTTGGTTAATACACTTAACTGTGATTCCAAGAGCAAAATAGGTTTTTGTTTATAAACACATCTCAAATCTGATGATACCAATCGTATCAAATACTTATGCAGTGTTTAAAAGTGCACTCTGTCACATTCATACATATCATAAACTTGCAACTATATTTCTTATGTTTACAAGGTACTGCAACTGTTTTCTTCCTCACATACTTTTACACTATCACATTCATTGTTGTTGTTGTTGCTGTTGTTGTTGTGGTCATCAGTCCTGAGACTGGTTTGATGCAGCTCTCCATGCTACTCTATCCTGTGCAAGCTTCTTCATCTCCCAGTACGTACTGCATCCTACATCCTTCTGAATCCGCTTAGTGTATTCATCTCTTGGTCTTCCTCTGTCACATTCATACATATCATAAACTTGCAACTATATTTCTTATGTTTACAAGGTACCCAACTCTCTACAAGCATTTATCTTTCTTCACTTTAGGACATGTCAGTGCATCGTTCCCTGGAAGGAAAAACTTAATATTAATTTAAAACTAAATCTTCATATGTAAGTGTATAGTGGCTCGATGGCTATTGATACTTTCTTTGTATATTGAACCATGTATTCATTCACTTCAGTGTGCAGTTGTGCTATCACAACACTTATTTGATGTCAAGTATGCATCTCGACTTACCTTATAAATCTGAAAGATACATGTATTAGAGGCATGGTGCGACCTCTTATTCAGAGTGCCACTTATACTGTACTCACTTATTCACCTGCAGCAAGACTTTTCTCGTCCATCAAGTATAATTAGTGTGTGCACTTTAATACTTAAATTTGTAAGTATTGTGCATATATAGATACAATGTATATAGGAGCACAGCTTAAGTAAATATCTTGTAGTTAGTGTCTCTTTCCTTTGTATATAATCCCTTAGCTTATCTTTGTGCGTGTGTGTATCGTGTAGATAGTCGTAGTTGTACTACAGACTCACTCTGAATTTTCTATATCTCTGTCTATTCAATAGGCTTTACAAATGCTAGTGTAGGCTGTAGCTCATCAGGTTTGTTTGTTTTAGGTGCTCCAACACATCCAGCTATATGTGTCTGGTGTGCACGCATGCGATTAGTGGACTAGTTTGCTCCTCAATGTACATGTACTGCGTCGTTCTGATACCACTTGTGTTGCAGTGAGTTGTGTATTGGATTACACACTACCAGGCATTTCACAAGTTCGTTTATTTGTTTACAACTGGGCTACGCGCAAGGCAAAGCTTTGTATTCAGACTATCACATCTCTAGACACATAAAAGTAAAATTCTTCCTTATTACAACCACGCATCGTTAACACATTTCGTATATAAGAAAAAACACAAACAAAAATTTTCCTTTACAACTAACAATATAAATTCTGGAATGTGACTTCCCAGCATCGTAAATCTAATATTATTATACATATACACAACCTAAAGGGTATACAGCCCTTCTTCAGTATATAAATGTTCTCAAGTCTTTGTGTGGGTAAAGGCTCTTGTCTTTCCCTGTATTTGTGTGTACCAATCTGTATGCTCATTGGTAGAGGATTTTAGTAATTATGTATGGTCTGGTGTATAGTAGTTGCCACTTATGGTTCAGTTTTCCAGATTTTGTGGATTTGGGATGTGTTCTGAATAACATCTTTTGTCCTATATAAAATTGTGTTGTACGTTTCAGCTTTCTGTCATAAATTCCTTCCCTATATTTAGCCCAGGTTTCAATGTTGATCAGCGCTTGTCATATTTCATGCTCCAGTGATAATTCCTGTATCGGTATCTTGGGAAAAGATTTCCCCGTGCATGTCTACTTGTTTGCAATTCAACATCAGCTCATTTGGTGTAAATCCAGTTGATGTATGGGGAAGGTTGTTAACGACTTGTAAGAAGGGTGTGACATATTCAATGCACATGGTATGTTTACGAGGTGTATAGGTCCTCACAAACCTGTTGAATTCCTTGAACACCCTTTCTATGGGGGATGCTTTGGGAAGAAATTTGGATACTAAAATGTGTTTCATTTGGTTGGAATCTACAAGCTCTTTCCATTTACATCCAATAAAATATGAGGCATTATCTGTTAACATGACTTCTGGTTTTCCTACTCTTGTACAATAATCCTCTTTGATTTGACTTATAATTGAATGGCTGTAATGTTCCGTACAGCATACAGTTTTACATATTGGTGAAAATATCATACAGACTTGCTATATACTTTACTCCCCACTTACCTCTGGGATAGGATCCAGTCTCATCCAATGATACCTGTTCTAGAGGTTTTTTAGCACAGGGAGATGTAGTTTAATCTGTTTGGAGATGTTAGAATGTTTTGCTTTCTGGCAGATAATACACTTTCTTACCACCTGTGGTACTCTTCGTCTAAAGTTGGGGAAATAACAATATCTACCTATTTTGTCAGTGCACTTTGCAGTGCCATAAATGGCCCCAAGTATTGTGTGTGTATAAGATAAAATCCACATATTCTTCCAGCAGACACATGCACCATTGTTCTTGTTTGGGATGGTTCCTACGGAACAAAACACCTTTGTGAATAATGAAAAACCTTTTTAACTTTTCACCACCATTTTGCATATGTTTCGCTCTTACCTTACTCCAGTGTGTGTCCTCCTGCTGTAATTTCTCCATGTGTTTACACATGTGGGCATAGAATGATCAGAGTGTCTTGCATCAACACAGCTCTTATTTCATCTTCTTGCTCTAAAAGATTGTTAAATTCCTCTATGCATTGTGGTAATTGAGAAAGAGCATCAGCATTATGTTCTGGTTTCCTTTTATGTACACTATTTCAAAATCGAATACTTTTGTGTGTTTACTCCAAAGGAAGTGTTCAAACTTTTTAAAGAACCAAATTATAGCCAAACCCACCAACTCCATAACTGAATAGGAATGTTCAGCTTCAGATAAGGTGTGGCTGGTGAAGCAAATTGCTTTAAGGATGATTTTTCCCTTCTTTTTGTGCCATTTGAAAAAAGGCATGCACACAGACTTTGAGAAGATATGTTGGTGTGTAAACAAAAATCCTTAATGTCTGGTTGAGCTAAAATATTAGCATTTAATAAGGCTTGCTTGATGTTCTCAAAATCAGTTTGACATTGCTTTTCCCATAACCAACGTCCGTTTTTTCCAGAGAAGATTGAGTAAGGCATCACTGTTCATAAGTTGGTTAGGGATGAATTTTCTGAAAAATGAGACTAGGCATAGTATGGCATTAATTGCCTCTTATTTTGAGGAACAGAACAGTTCCTAATGGCATCAAGTTTTTTAGGATCTGGCAGTATGGCTTCTCCAGAGATTACTTGTCCTAAAAATTTTACCTTTTCTTGTCCAAAAAGAGATTTCTTGAGATTTCCTGTTACTCCATGTTCAGAAAAGTGGCTGAACACTTTTACAATTAATCTTAAGTGTTCTGCCCAAGTGAGTGTGGCGACTAAAAGGTTGTCTTTGTATACTGTTACCTTAGTCACGTTCAATCCAAATGGTAATACTTGAAATCCGAAGTTCCTGCCCCCACATTTGAAGGCAGTATACTTCCGACTTTCTTCATTTAGCTTTATCTGCCAATATGAGGACCAGAGGTCAATTATAGTAAGAAATTTAGCATAATGGAATTTCATAAGCTGTTCCTCTAAACTGTCTGGACGTGTTTGAACTGGTACAATAATCTTATTAATGCTACGTGCTTTGAGGACCAAGCACACCTTGCCATCTGGCTTACGCATGGCCTAAATAGGAATACAATAAGGGGAACGTAATGGTTGTATTATGCCCCATTCTAGCATCCTTTTAATATTTTTTTTCTTACTGCTTCCCTCTTTGTCCATGGTACAGGGATGAATTAGAACAAAAGGTTTTGTGAAGATATACTTCCATTTTGTACACAAAATCCTTATTGATACCTGGTCTTTTTTTTCAAATACATGTATATATACAAATATCAGTTCCCTAAGTGATGTTGCTGTTCTTGAGACAAGCACTTTGGTTCACTTGCTTGTTTTGGACGAGAATTATTTACAAGACACGGTATACACCTGAACAGATCAGGAAAAAAAGCATTAGGTACCCTCTTAAAAACAATAATATTGTAAGAAGTCCACAAATGTACCCAAAAGTTTGAACCAATCACACTTAAATGGCTCCAGCCATCAAGTCAGACTCGGTTTCAAACTCAAATGTTTAAGGAAATTATTAGTAATGAACTGTAGCTACAGATCATTTTTTAGGCAAAAGTTTACATCTGTCTCTAATTCAAAGAAATGACGATTTTTCACCAAAATGTGGGAGGACTTGGTAATAAAGTAAATGACATTACTGTTCTGTTAGAGGAACCACAAGGAATAAAAGATACTGATGTATTATGTTTTAGTGAACATCATGTGAAAGATATTGAAAGGTTACAGCTAAGTGGTTACTGTCAGGCAGCGCATTACTCTAGAACCATCATGGAAAAAGGCGGAGTGGTAATTTATGTAAGAAACAACATATCTTACAATGCATTAGATTTAAAGAGCCATTGTATAGAGGAACAAATTGAAGTATGTGGTGTTGAGATTACTGTAAATGACTTCACGGCTGTAGTGTTAGCACTGTATAGATCTCCCTCAGGAAATTTGAATGTATTTCTTAAGCACTTAGATTCTTTATTATCCATACTGTACTCAAAGTCCAAGAACTTGATAATTACTGGTGACTTTAATGTTGATTTCCTAAATGAGAGCAATAGTAAAGCTGATTTAGTACATTTAATGGAGTCTTATAATCTGATGGCAATAGTAGATTTCCCAACTAGGGCTACTGTTAACAGTAAAAGTCTGATAGATAATATATTTATAGATAAGTCTAAATGCAATGAGATCACTGTACATCCAATCCTTGGCCTTTCTGATCATGGTGGTCAATTGCTTAGGCTCAATTACATCAGTGTGTGCAACAGTTCCGAGCATTCTTGCAAATATTTTAGGATAATAAATGAACAGGGCCTTAAAAAATTCAATGACAGCCTAAAAGAGATAGATTGGAGCCCTGTTTATAGGGAAACAGATGTAAACAAAAAGTACAATTCATTTTTAAAGGAATTCATGTCTGTATTTGAGTCCATCTTTCCCAAAAAAGTAGTTAGAAATAGTCATATAGGCAATGCCAAGAAGTCTTGGATCACTACAGGGATAATAACATCTTGTAGAACAAAGAGAATGTTATACAGTTCTCTCAGGACTTGTAATGATCCAAAGAAACGACAACACTACAAACTTTACTGTAGCATTCTCAAGAAGGTTATTAATAAATCTAAAAGTATGTGCATAAAATCAGAAATTGAAAGCTCAGAAAATAAAATTAAAACTATATGGAATGTAATAAAGAGGGAAACTGGCAGGACAACAGGGAACATGTCTCGGGTAGGGATTAAAACAGGGGACAGTATCATAAAGAAACCTGAGATGGTTGCAGAAATATTTAATAACCACATTTTGAGAGCAGCAGAGAAGACAGGCTGTAATGGTTCTATGGAAGAATCATTGTCCCTCCTACAGAAAGCTATTAGCAACAGAATCCCACAGTTATTCTTACCTCCAGTTACTGTAAGCGAAGTCATAAGAGTAATTAGATCATTAAAAAATAAAAATTCTTCTGGTGTGGACAATATTTCTAGTAAAATACTGAAACACTGTTATAAATTTGTTAGTCCTGTCTTATGCAACATATACAATGCATTCCTACAAGATGGGATTGTCCCTGACAGACTAAAGTTGGCTGTAGTGATTCCTCTCTTTAAAAAAGATGATAAAAGCATTGTTACAAACTATCGCCCAATATCCCTATTAACTACCTTCTCGAAAATTCTAGAAAAACTCATGCACAGGAGGATTGTAGACCATCTCAACTTCCACAGTATCTTAAGCAAAAATCAGTTTGGTTTTTGTGCCGGTCTTTGTACTGAACAGGCAATATTCTCTTTCAGCAACCAAGTTTTGGAAGCCATTAACAAAAAAATGTCTCCAGTGGGTATTTTTTGTGATCTTACGAAAGCCTTTGACTGTGTAAACCACCAAATTCTATTGAAAAAGGCAGAATACTATGGTTTAGGTGGTACTGTTGGCTTGTGGCTACAATCAAATCTACAGGATCGGAAGCAGACTGTAATGCTAAATGTCTCTTCTGGAGAACCTGCCTCGTCTGAATGGGGCACAATAACGTGTGGTGTGCCTCAAGGCTCCGTTTTGGGCCCACTGCTTTTCCTCATCTTTATTAATGATCTTCCTCTTTGTTCTGAGACAAACAGCAAATTTACCCTGTTTGCTGATGATACCACAATTCTAATTGACGATTTGATTGATCATGATCATGAACAAACTACAAATACTGTTTTTAATGACATCTTAAATTGGTTCTCCTCAAATGATCTCTCACTCAATGCAGATAAAACTCATTATATGAGGTTCCATACATCACAAAGTAATCCCGATGAAATTAACATAAAATGTAGAGATCAACCAATACAGAAAGTTGAAGATACAAAATTCCTGGGTGCTTACATAGACAGTAAATGTAATTGGTCAGTTCACATTCTTCATCTATGTAAAAAACTTAGCTCGGCAACATTTGCGTTACAGGTAATTTCTTCAGTGGCTGAAGTTGACACCATTAAGGATGCCTACTTCGGCTACTTCCACTCATTGATATCATATGCTATCATATTCTGGGGGAACCAACCACTTGCAAAAAAAGTTTTCACCATCCAAAAAAAAGCAATCAGAATAATGTGTGGGGTCCATCAAAGACACTCTTGCAGGCACTTGTTTCGGAAGATAGGTATCCTAACAGCTGCCTCACAGTATATTTTTTCCTTGCTGACCTTTGTGTGCAAAAATTATTCCATCTACCAATACAGCAATAAATTCCATGGTTATAACACCAGAAACAAAAACAATCTACATTTCGAAATGAAACATCTCACTCTGGTACAAAAAGGAGTTTACTACTCCAGCATTAAGCTGTTCAATTCTCTACCACTACATACCAAATGTGTTCATACAGAACTGCCAAACTTTAAACAAGTTCGCAAAGATTACCTGACAGAGAAATCTTATTATAATGTAGATGAATATCTGAAAGAAAATGTATACCATCACTAAACTTATTGTGTCTAGAAGTAGTTCAATTGATTTTATTGTGCATTTGTGCATTAGCACACTGTTTGTAACAACAAAAGTGGCTGTACCTGTATTTACTCTTGTAGGCCTAATAGCTGATTTAACTTTGTGCTCTTATCTTTAACCTTTATTTGAAACTCCTTTTTCTGTTAAATGGTTGTTATGTTATCTAGCTGACATTGTATCTGTTACTGTATCTATAGTATGTCTTACTTAAGCTATGTACAATTTGGCATTGAATTGCCCTTGTAAGTTTAAATTGAAACCTGTACAATTTGACACGTTCCATATCCTCGTGATTGACTCACGAACTGGATCATTGGAACAAGAAATAAATAAATAAATAAACTTACCTTTGTGTTTATTGTGGCAATGTGTGCCTCTTCTGCTGCTGACTGTTCGTTATTGTATGTGTTGACAAATACAACTATGGGATTTACCAACTGAACCTCAAAGTCATGAGTAACTTCAGTTTTACATCTATCAATCCTTCCCCTGATTAGAGCTATTGCAAATAATTTGTTATCTAGAGTGAAATGACATTGGCCCTTTCCTATATCAATTTTTATGTGATATGTCGTAAATGCATCTATACCAATTAAACAATCAACTATTAATCTCTCTACTATCGAACAATTACGTCCTACAGAAAACTGCCCTAATTGGATGGGAATTCAGGCTTGTATTTTGTCTTGTTTTGATTTCTGACCAGTCACAGTTTGTACGTTGCAATTTTGCACTGGCAGTGTGGGTATATGCCCACGTTTTTTCAGTTCTTGAAAGAGTCCTTGTGACATCAAATTAGTCATAACACCTGTGTCAGGCACAATGGGTACATCAAGCTCAAATATTTTGGCTTTAATAGTAGCCTGTATTTTTCCCTCTGTCAAGTTTTCCCGTGTACCCTCATTACTTTGATACAGATCACCTTTCATATCACTACCTTGATTGGATCTGGTAAAGCAAGTGTCAATCAAGCTGATGCCCCCACTCTCCTTCCAGATCACAGAACTGGCTTAGGCGTAACTTCTACTATATGGACTGTTGGTGATTGATTCTGCCAATTAGTATCCTGTGAGGCTCTCGACTGAAATTCTCTTTGCCTTTGCATGTTATTATTATACATCAAAGCATGTTTGTGGCGCTTTGCATTCTTTTTTCCAGGGGGAGAAATGTCATAGTGGCCCCTTATTAATTACAGGGCTCACACAACAGACAAACAAGATGGGCTGCTGACCTCCCTTCAAGATCTCAGATCGAAACATCACTAGTGGATGTAAACAACAGCCTCACAATACATCTACTCATCATTGAAATTTGTTCTCAACAACATGGACCAGTTTAAAAACAACAGTGACATTCATGATTATAATACCAGAAAAAAGAAAGACTTACGCTATCCTTTGCTCAACCTATTTTGGCACAGAAAGGGGTAAAATATGCTGCTATAAAAATTTTCGACAAATTACTGGATGAAATAAGCTGTCTGACAGACAGCAGTAATAGCTTCAAAAATAAATTGAAATAGTATCTCCTTGACAACTCCTTCTATACCATAGATGAATTCTTGAATAGGAATAAATAAATCCGTAAATATAGTATATGCATTTTGTGCCATTTAAGGGAAAGGGGTAAATAATACAAATATTAATCTTTAACTCTGTATTATTATATATATATAAAATTTGTTTCATAGGTGCACTTCTTGTGTTTTGACATGTTCCACATCATAACAGCTACCGTACCGTGCGATGGATCAGTGGAACAAGCAACCACTAACTAACTAACAGGCTTTCCGAATAAACACAGATCTACTTCACGAGAAGACGTGACAGTGTTCCACCAATTGGAACTCAAGTGACTACATGTAGCACTCTACCAAATCAGTGTTATAAGCAAGTCCGGAAAGTCAGAGCGGTATTGTATACCAACTGCTAGGACAGCTCTGGCCAATACTTAACACCCGCTCTAGCATAGTAGACACTTGCCATAGCATTCAGTAGCACATTGTATCTTTGTAATTGGTAGAGTAGATTTTGGTAATTATTTTCTTTTATTGTCTTGTACTCTTATCTGGTTTGGCCACCACAAGAATTCTGTGTGGGTGTTTGTTTTTCCCCCATTTAAAAATTAGTGCATGCCAAGAAGGCATTTTTTAAAAAATAAAGTGTTTGCAAATTTAATTGTTAGTTCTTCCCTGTCAACCTCAGACACTGCATTATTCACTATAAATGTACATGATCTTAGATTGCAATGAAAGATATGGAAAACATGTAAAAAGTCTTGAAATAAAATGATATGCTATTTTTTTCTCAATGCTTTGATGATTTAAAAATGCATCTGCATTAACTTGTAATGGTATTAATTTTGACGCACAAGATACGTGCACATATCACTTTGAAATTGATGATTTATAATTCCAGGGGAAAAATCTTAATTATGGCCCACACCATTACTTTTTAGCCAGAATTGGGGGAAAAAGTGCAGCCTATATTCGTGCAAATATGGTACAGTCACTTGAACCTGTGTACTGTAGTCAAGTCTTGGTCTACCACTCCATCCCCACAAATTCTCTGTCTTTCTCTCTCTCTTTTCCCTCCATAAACAGACTGAATGTCCTTTGATGCCTCAGAATATGCTCTATCAAACAGTGTCTACTTTTAGTGAATCTGTGCTGCACTTTTCTCCCCATTTCTATTCAGTATCTCTTCATTAGTCATTCAATATACTCATCTGTTCTTCGGAATTTCAGTAACACCACATTTCAGAAGCTCTCATCTTATCTATGCTACATATTGCTGACATTTTGCTTCCATAAAGGTTGCACTCCAGGCAAAGAAGCACCCTGACCTTTAAAGATATATTAGATGTTAAATTATTCCTCTTTTCCAGAAACACATTACTTGTTATTACCAGTCGAAAATTTATATCCTCTTTACATCCTTTTAGTGTTTATTTTATTAATTTGATGCATTCAACATCCTCTTGATTTAATTTAGCTACGCTTCATTACCCTTGCTTTACTTTTGATGATATTCATCTTACAACCAGTTTTTAAGATATTTTCTACTGCATTCAGCTGTTCTTCCTAGCCCTCTGCTGCCTGTGTCAGAACTACAATGTCATCTTTGAACCTTAAAAGTTTTTGTTTCTTTCCCTGAACTTTTAATTCCCTTTCCAAATTTCTCTTTGATTTACTTTACTGCTTGCTCAATGTATAGATTGAATAACATGGGATATTGGCTAAAACCCTTCTCCCTCTCTTTTGAACTACTGTGAACATAGGTCTGCTTTCCTTCGATCTATCTTTTAAGATAAATTGTTGTGTAAGTACTATCTATTTATTTATTTTATTTTATTTATCCATCCGTTGACAATAAATATTGTATGGATGTTGTCAAGCCATTTCAAAGAAATGGACACAAACAATATATACGTAAAAAAGTACAAAACAAAATAATACAATGAGGTTAATAATAATACAATGAAAGTAATATAGCCTATATACATCCATGCTTGTTATTAAAATGCATAGCCTGTGTTTAGTTTTGTCCTCCCTAAACGGCAAGTCCTTATATACACAACACTGCTTAAGTATATATTTACACCACACAACAGCTGTCCTTTAAGTATGTAAATGTAATGAATGATTAGGTACATATTGTATTTTCCATTTTGCCTTTATAAATATCATCAGAAAAAATTTATTGACCTACATAGTCATTACACAATAAAAACATTGTTCTACTAGAAATTTTTTAAATTCTGTTTTAAATTTGTTATCATCTTCTAACTGCCTGATGTTGTCTGGCAGTGCGTTGTACAGTTTTGCACCGATATGGCTCACATGCCTTTGTGTATTCGTTCTTTTTGTTCGCTGAGTATGGAGTGCTGCGCTATTATAGTTATGAAAGTCGGCATTTGTCTGAAAATCTGCAATGTGGGTCCTGACATACAATACACATTTGTATATGTATAATGTTGGTATAGTAAGTATTCTAAGCTTTTTGAATATGGGTTTGCAGTGTGTCTGTGGATGACTGTGAGTTATTATTCAGATGGCCCTCTTCTGCAACAAAAAAATTTGTTTTAGGTGCCCTGTTGTGGAACCCCGAAATATTATTCCGTATGTGGCAAGAGATTGAAAATAGCCAAAATATGCCATTCTGGCACCCTCTGAGGTACAAATATTTGCAATAATTCTGAGGGCAAAACAGGCTGAATTAAGTTTCTGTGCAAGTTTTATTACGTGGTCATTAAAATTTAAGTTTTCATCCACATGAATCCCCAGCAATTTTGTGGATGTCACTCTGTCTAAGGCTTTGTCACCCCACACCAGATCGAGATTTACATTTTGGCATCTTTTCCCAAACTGCATATAATTTGTTTTATTTACATTCAATGTCAACCTGTTTGCATTGAGCCAAGAGTGGATGTAATTTAGTACTTTATGAGCAGTTGTTGGTAGCAATTGCTTTGGTGCACTTATTGTCACACTAGTATCATGTGCAAATATTATTGCTTTGGCTGCATCATCTGAGGTGTGAAAATCATTTATATAGACAAGAAACAATATGGGCCCTAGGATGCTGCCTTGTGGTACTCCTATTTCTACATTTTTTGCCTCTGATACTGAATTTATTTTGTGGTTGGAGTAAGTTGATGTCAGTCCTACAACCTGTGTTCTGTTTTTTAGGTATGATTCAACCCATTTTTTTCCTATCCCATGTGTACCCAACGATTCCAATTTTTCTAAGAGAATGTCCTGGTTCACAGTGTCAAAAGCTTTGGAGAGGTCTACTGCTCCCATGTCTCTACATTTCTCTAGACTGTAAACTAATCTTCCACAAAGTCAGCTTCTAACTGTTATTCCATTCTTCTCTCAATAATTTGTGCCAGTATTTTGCAACCATGATAAATTGAACTGATGTATTATTCACACATTATTATCACCTGCTTTCTTTGGAACTGAAATTATTACACTTTTTGTAGTATGAGGATACTTCCTGCCTAATACATTTTCTCACTGGGTGGAATAGTTTTATCACGGAATGTTCTCTCTGAGATTTCAGTAATTCTATCCTCTACTCCAGATGCCTTGTTTTGACTTATGTCTTTCAGTGCTTTGTCAAATTCTTCTCACAGTATCATAATTCCCACCTCAATTTATCTGTTTCCTTTCCATAACATTGTCTTCAGGTTCAGTTCTTTTGTATAGCCCTTCTATATAATCTTTTCACCTTTCAGTTTTCCTTTTTTTCTTATTACTGGATGGCCATCTGAGAGAGGAAAAATGTAGACATGAGAAACAGTGAGAACATAACCATAAAGAAAAATGGGAAGGAAATCAGGGACCCTAAAAAATTCAGAAATATTTTAAATCAATATTATGTTGAGGTAGTACACAAATTAATAAAGCAAAACTCTCCAGACACAAAACGCATACAAAGTACTCTTCACGTGACAAAAAGTTTGATCCTTCTTCCAACAAATGAACATGAATTAGTAAAAATAATACACCAATTAAAAACAAAAAAAACTGTGGGACATGATGGTATATCTACTACACTAGTGGTAAAACCTGTGACTTTTCTCATAAACTTAGCCATGGAAAAAGGAGTATTCCTGACATATTAAAAAAGAGTGAAGTGATCCCTATTTTCAAAGAAGGCAGCAAAGAAGAGTCAGGAAATTACCAAAAAATTACTATCTCTCCTGCCTTATCTAATATATCTAATATAATAGAATGTGTAATTAAAGACAAAATAGTAAATTTTACGGAAAAATGGAAAATAGAGAATAGTGAGCAGAAATAAAGAAAAACATGAATAATACTACTACAAATATGTACTATTTTGAATTTCTTAGTTATGAAATGCCTCAGTAATTAGCGCTGAGCCCACAATTTTTTATTTTATATGTAAGTGATATGCCCAAAATAGCAGGTGGAAATGCTGTCATGTAGGTAGACTACATTTCATTCATTATAAGAAGTGTTTCAACAGATGGCTTACAAAAGCAAGCATCTCTAAATATGAATATGGAAACAATTATTTCAGAGGAAATAATCTTTTTATAAATGTAAATAAAACCACATATATACAAATACATGCAAACAAAAAGCTGACCTACAGTATTATTGTCAAGCTTGGAGACTAGGATGTAAAGAGACAGAAACTTATAAATCCCTGGGTGTGACAGTGGATAGATACTTGGTAAGGGAGAAGCATATAAATAATATTTGTCATAAAGTGAGTTCACATATATTTCTAATGAGAAAAATGTCGAAGACAATAAATACACAAATGCTGCCAACCGTGTTCTGTGGGTAATTCACTCACAAATTTCATATGGCATCCTGGTGTTTGGAAATTCTGCAAATGTACACTTAAAAAGAAGGCCGTAAGATGCATAACAAAATTATCTCCTAGAGATTCATTTAGAAATAATTATGAGGGAACTAATATTAATAGCAGCATCACTATACATATACAAAACAATTATTTATGTTAAGAGTAACCCTGCTGCATTGTTAAACGGAGATATCCACAACAATTACACAAGAAATAAAAATGATTATCATATTGAAGCAAATCAGCTCACATCAACTGACAAATAGCCTGTAAAAGCAGGATGCCTTCTATACAACTGTGTGCCAAACTACATAAAGATAACAGAAAACATGTCTGCTTTCAAAAATAAACTAAAATGTTACTTTATTAAAACTTTTCCATGCAGTGTTAAAGAATACCTTGAAGCAAAAAATTAATGTAAAGATTCAATTGTAACTGTTCAAATGCCTAAAAAATTTTCAGAAAGCAATTCTTTTGATGTTATGTATCCACATCAGCTTTTTTTTAAAGATGCTTGTATTTTAGAGACTATTTTTGAAGAATTCAGTCATTTTACAGGTCTAGGCATTAGCTATGTATTTCTCAAACTTGTAATTTTTCAGTCTTCACATAAACTTGTCCAATACCATTGTACAGAATGGTTCATGGACATTAAAAAGATAAAGTAAAAAAACCCTCTTGTTTCTCTCTCTTGCTCTTGTTTAGGGTGATTAGAGACCACATCAAGAACTGACATTTCTGCAACCCTTTTTTGCAACCAAAAAGTGTTGCATTCTTTCCCTTGCCACCTATGTTCTGTCTTCTGTCCGACTGCTGTTTTGCTTTTGCACGTCGTGAAAGCCCTTAAAGTTGTTGATCAATGATCTGTACTTCAGTTGGTTAGACATGTCCTGCTGACCTCGTGATTCACTTCAGTCCCTCCTTAATTTGGTGAACTATTTATCTAGGTGTGTTGTCCAGTACATTAAAAATCTTGTTTTGTCAGGTTGCACCCATTCTGAATAGATGTCCACATAACTTCAGTTGTCATTTCCTTATTGACTCAATCAACCATTCATTATTGCTGTACAGCTCTTTTCTTCCTCAAAGTCTGTATTGTCCATCTGTTATTCTAGAACCCTTTATTTTGTGAAGGATCTTGCGATCAAACTTCTCACCTTCTCTAGGTCCAGCTTTTCCCATCATTCTGGGGCATTCACTTGCGTACTGACATTATGTTTCGATCACTATGATATAGTGCTTTTTCTTGTATAGGGCATGCGTCCTATGAAAGCAGTGACCATCTTCTCTCAACTTCTCTTGAGTATTGGTTAAAAATAGTTTGTTTGCAATTTTAGTTTTTTTATTTTTCAATTACGCGTTTCACCTTGTTTTGGCATCTTCATGTTATCTACATAGAAATTCTATGTAGATAACCTGAAGATGCCTAAATAAGGCGAAACGCGTCGTTGAAAAATAAAAAACTCAAATTGTCACCAAGACTGTTTTTAACCAGTACTGTTAAGCACTGGTTTGCTGTACGCCACATATGGATTGGAAGAATTTCAACTTCTCTTGATTATCGTACAGCTGCTATCTTTTCTCCTATGTTCCTGTGTTTTTCTAATTGTGGCCCAATGTTTTCCTGTATGTGGCATTGATATTTCCCATAGTCACATGTCCTCCTACAGCTTTGCATTTCTCCAGTAGCCATTTTGATTTTCTGTTGATCTCATTATTTAGATATATGTACTCTGTTTTGCCTTATTCCTCTTCTGCCCTTTTTGTTTTTTCTTGTTTCATTAATTAATTTAAGTATCTCCTGCGTTATCTAAGGATTTCTACTCAGCCTTGACTTTTTGCCTGGTTGATACTTTGCTGCCTTTACTATCTAGTCTTCTGTTGTATTCCTTCCTTCCGTTTTAGTCAATAATGTAGTTGCCTAATGCTCTCTTTGAAACTCTGGACGATTTCTAGTTCTTTCAACTTTTCCAGGTCCCATTTTAACTTCTTCCCTTGATGCACTTTATTCAGTTTTTTTGCAATACATTATGATCAAAGTCCTCACCTGCCCCTGGAAATGTTTTGCATGGGCATGGTCAGTTTCCTTCCCTATCCTTGAGCAAATCTGAACTTGTGCTCCATCTGTAATGACCTCAACTTTGGCGGAACATTAAACCCAATTTTCCTTCCTAAGCCTCTGTTTTACCATAATATAATCTGCCTGTAACCATGTGGTGTATACAGGTCACTTTCATGTTACAACATTCTTTCATGATTCTTAAACAAAGTGTTTACAATTATTAGTCTGTTCTCATGCAGAATTCTGCCTAGCAAGTTCATCTTTCATCCCTTCCCATGGTCCAAGTTCTACTATTTTTCTCTCTCTTCCTTTTCATACTGTTGGATTTTCTTCATCTATAGAGCTAGTGGATATGAACACTTGAAATACTGTGGTGAGTCTTGGCATTGAGTCTATCTTGCATACAGTTAAAATATATATATATATATATATATATATATATATATATATATATATATATATATATATATATATATATATATGTGTGTGTGTGTGTGATGATTTAAAAGAGGCACTACGTGCATTCTTCCTTGGTGAAACATTTTGGGGAAAAAGACATTTAGTATTTTGGCCTTTTTTGTGCTGTCATCCATTTCACTGCCATTATGGTCGCAGAGAGTCTGGATGGCATTGATCCATTTACTGATTTAACATAAGACCAAAATTTCTTTGGATTTTCTGTCAAGTAAGAACACAGATAGTTTTGTATTTGTTGAATGTTTTACATGTGGCTCCCTTACACTAATTTTGCCTTTGTTTAACTGTGGCGTAGTGGAGCTGTCTTTTTCTTTTGTAGCAGTTTTCTAACATTGCTCACAGCTTTGCTTGGCACATAGCTGTCTAAAGCATATTGAACAATGCTCTTGAACTTTGTCCACTTATACTCAACATTTTTAGTGCTGAATATGAAATTTTTGTGCTGACCGCTCAGGTAATCTGAAATCTGTTTCTTGTCACCGTTGCTAAGCAGTAAGATCTTCCTGCCTTTCTTTGTATTTCTATTTACAGCCATATTTAGTTATGCTGGAATGTCCTTGTGATCACTGATTCCCTGTTCTATGATTATTGAGTCAAAAAGTTTCATTTGGCAGGTCTAAGATGTTATCTTCATGAGTTAGTTCTCTGATTAACTGCTCAAGATAATTTTCGGATAAGGCACTTAGAACAGTTTCACATGATTCTTTGTGCCTACCGTCTGCCCTGATCACTTGAGTCTCCCAGTCTATAGCTGGTTACTTAAAATCTTCACCTAAGCCTATAAGATGATCAGGAAATATGTGTAAAATATTCTCCAAGTTTGCCCTAAACTGTTGTGGCACTACTGCTGCTAAGGCAAGGGGTCTATAAGAGCATCTGATGACCATGTTTGATTCACCTTTAACACTTCTCTTAACCTAGACTATTTCATTTTCAGAATCCGTACTGATCTCACTAGACAATATCATATTTTTTATGACTATAAACTTGCCTCCACCACCAGTATTCTTCCTATCTTTGCAATTTAATTCCACTTGGAACTTAGAATTTTCTTGCTATTTACTTCTGGTTTCAGCCAGCTTTCTGTCCCTAATAATATGTTGGCTTTTTTACTGTTTATAAGAGAGATTAGTTCTGGGACCTATCCGTTGACACTCCTGCAGTTAAGTAATACTACATTAACATTTTCTTTCTCTTATTGGGCTTGTGGAGGGATTTCTGTACCCTAAAAGACCCACATGTGCACACCACACGAACTCTGCTACATTAGTACTCACTGTGTGTAGGGCACATCTGACCTATTAAGGGGAACCACAGAATTCTTCACCAAGTAGTGGAGGTCAATAAATTTGCATCCGATACCATCACAGAATCATCTAAGAGGACCATGATCAGTTCTGGGAATGATGTTGCAAAACAATAGCTTTGCTTCCACCCTGCAGGCAAGGCTTACCACTTTTGCCTTCTGCCTGGAGATTTGCAAATCTGCTACAGTCCATCATGCACCAATCAGGTAAGGATCAAAGACACAGTGGCATCAAGGATCCCAGGTAAATCTATAGTCTCCAGAGGTGGCAAAGCATTTGTGTCTGATGCTTCAATGGCACTGCAGCCAGGGCAGCAGCCTGAAGCCTGTCGACCATGGCTAACACAGCTTTCAACTGTTTATGGGCAGTGGCCAATTCCCCCCACAGCGTTCATACACAACAGGTGCAGTCCCTATCCATCTTTAATTAATTATTGTCTGAACCGCAGGCAATGGAACGTAATCCAGGAAATTGAACTCACTGAACACAAACAATTGAGAAATGAACAAACTCTTGAAACAAAAATAAATATCACTACTAAAAACAGCTAAATAATCTGCTAGTGTTAACTTCTACTGGGAAGTAAGTTAGAATGCCACTAAATGTTGCAAACAACTGTGTACAATCAATAAGCTGCTGCTGCTGAACTGTGCTCTGCTCTGAGGCTGCTGAATGTTAGGTAAATACAGCAATGTCATGTTCCCTTTCATAGTAGCTCACCTGCATTCCTATTTTCATTTTCATTACTACTCCTACTCCTGCATTACCCCTATTCAGGTTTGTGTTGATAACCACCTTAACTCACCTGACCAAAAATTCTGTTCTTTCTGCCATCACACTTCACTAATTCCTATTACAGCTAACTCGAATATATTAGTTTCTCCTCTCAAATTCTTTAACTTAGTACTCTATTAAGGGGTCTACCACTTCATGCTCAGACATTTAGAACACCAGCTTTGTTTTTTCTGATGTTACCATCCTCCTCGTTTGGCCCCACTTGGAGATCCAAATGTGGGACTGTTCTACCTCCAGAATATTTTACTCAAGAGGAAGTCGTCAGGCCATACAGTATAGCTCCATGTCCTGGGGGAAATAAAACATTTTGTATTCAGCCATTCATAATCCTACCATAGTAAGGCCATGTTATCTAATGTTATGAAGCCATATAATTCACTCATCCACATTATTGCCCTTTCAGTTACGGAAAGTGAATAGGTATGTGGAAACAAAAATTTATGAATAATTGGAAAAATTGATCGGAAAGAATAGTTGATAGATATTTGAAGGTAGTTTATGAATCTGTGCACAATCCTGGGTGAACTTTAATTGATACCAATATCAACAGACCTTGAACCTCTTTAAGTGGAAGAAGCTGCCTGATCCAGGCTGTGACTGCGGGGCTCCATACCAGACTGTTCACCACATTGCCAGTGAATGCAGGATTCGAGCCTATCACGGCGCCAAAGAGGACTTCCTGCTAGTAACTCCAGATGCAGTGCGCTGGATTGAAGGACTGGATATTCAGTTGTAAAGACAAACTTAAGTTTCTTGTGTGTCAATATGTATACGTAATTTAATTTCGTGATATTTCTGTATTAGCCATACACTAAATAAATAAATAAGTACAATCAAGATCAATAAACATATGTACTGATTCACATTAATTCCATTGTGTTTAGTTGTCTGCACAAAACCTCTTGATGCGGGAGCTCGGCAGCAAGTGAAATGATGAACAGATAGGAGTTGAGCTCTTACCCATCCGAATAAAAATTGCAATCCAATAATTTTTTTATCACACTTTTAATGAACAGTTGAAACACATATTTTTAACAATGCTGGTATGACAGATCCAAGTATACATCCATATGCCACCACTTCTCAAAACAAAAGGGTGAAGGTACATAAATTAATAAATTGAAGAGCATATTTCTTACTTTGTTTCATACGGATATTCGATGATGTATCAAAACATTATCCTTGCTACAAAACCACTTGTTAATTTACCTTTGGTAGTGTCTATAACTCATTTAGTTTACTTATACCTTACATTTAAGAAAAGACAAGAATGAAAAAAAACATGATTCAATACAATTGCCCCCCACTGTGCACTGACGTCAAATGGAGGTGCACAGTGTTTGAGCTTATTTGTCTTTTTTGATTTGATAATCCTGGTAAGTATGGACATAGCCTTTATTTTTGGCCGTTGGAGCTATCCTGAATGGTTAACAATTTATATGGACATGTCAGCTTCTTTTAACACATACAAATATAAGTTTTCTTTCCTAACAGAGTGCTTGCTGTAACCGCATAGTCCCATTGTTGTCAGTCAGCATCTGCACAGTGTTTAGCTTGCAACGTACGTGCATACAGCCCCACATCCATTTCGTCACAGTTGGTGCTCACATGTTGAGTACGAGGCCAGTGTGTCCATGTTACACTTTTACAGTAGCTGTCACTGCACAGATTCATGAGGCTTGTGTTCAGCAGTGTGATCCTTTGCGAAATCTTTGATGCAGTGACAACTGGTTTCCATATCAGTGGCCCAAAGAATTTACATCTTCACTCTCACTTGTTCAGTGGGGAGACGAGCTGTACATCCGGCATCTGTTGACAAGATAAGTTCTGTGCTGCTTTTACGACATTGTCGTACACAAGGTATTGCCAGTTTTAGTTTACCACGTGCTCACCCATGTATTGTTTTAACACACATACACTTAACACTTTGCAGCCAGGTTTCATATGTTTTTGCACTCTGTTTTTGAGCGTCTTTCATACAGTTGCATTACATGAAGTTCCTGTAGTGTCCTTTCCACATACTGTACACATAACATGAAATACAATTACAAAGTACACTTATCCTATTTACTTGCTGACATGCCATTATTGTTGCTCACTTACATGCCAGTCTGTAACATATCCTCTCCCCTTTTTATATATAGTGTCATTGCTTGTCATTTTGTTTTCATTTTCATTACATTATTTGATTTCAAATATATGAGTACACATTTTACTCTCATTTGGTTATATATGCTTCATATAAGATTCATACGCTCATAGATTCTGTTTTCATTTACAGCATAAATTTTCATACATTTCATTTCAGTTTACAATGACTTCTTGTCAGAGCATATTTATCAACTCAAAAAGAATCAAAGAAGTAAACAATAGTCGCTACAACAGATACTACGCACCACTCAGATAACTAAGCATGGCCTTGCCTCTCTAGCTTTCTTCAGGAAGTACCTACATATTATAGGGTTGAGTAAATTCCACGGAAAGACATTTATGTGCTAAGTTACATCTTGGTTAATACACTTAACTGTGATTCCAAGAGCAAAATAGGTTTTTGTTTATAAACACATCTCAAATCTGATGATACCAATCGTATCAAATACTTATGCAGTGTTTAAAAGTGCACTCTGTCACATTCATACATATCATAAACTTGCAACTATATTTCTTATGTTTATTTACAAGGTACTGCAACTGTTTTCTTCCTCACATACTTTTACACTGTCACATTCATTGTTGTTGTTATTGTGGTCATCAGTCCTGAGACTGGTTTGATGCAGCTCTCCATGCAAGACTTTTCTCGTCCATCAAGTATAATTAGTGTGTGCACTTTAATACTTAAATTTGTAAGTGTTGTGCATATATAGATACAATGTATATAGGAGCACAGCTTAAGTAAATATCTTGTAGTTAGTGTCTCTTTCCTTTGTATATAATCCCTTAGCTTATCTTTGTGCGTGTGTGTATCGTGTAGATAGTCGTAGTTGTACTACAGACTCACTCTGAATTTTCTATATCTCTGTCTATTCAATAGGCTTTACAAATGCTAGTGTAGGCTGTAGCTCATCAGGTTTGTTTGTTTTAGGTGCTCCAACACATCCAGCTATATGTGTCTGGTGTGCACGCATGCGATTAGTGGACTAGTTTGCTCCTCAATGTACATGTACTGCGTCGTTCTGATACCACTTGTGTTGCAATGAGTTGTGTATTGGATTACACACTACCAGGCATTTCACAAGTTCGTTTATTTGTTTACAACTGGGCTACGCGCAAGGCAAAGCTTTGTATTCAGACTATCACATCTCTAGACACATAAAAGTAAAATTCTTCCTTATTACAACCACGCATCGTTAACACATTTCGTATATAAGAAAAAACACAAACAAAAATTTTCCTTTACAACTAACAATATAAATTCTGGAATGTGACTTCCCAGCATCGTAAATCTAATATTATTATACATATACACAACCTAAAGGGTATACAGCCCTTCTTCAGTATATAAATGTTCTCAAGTCTTTGTGTGGGTAAAGGCTCTTGTCTTTCCCTGTATTTGTGTGTACCAATCTGTATGCTCATTGGTAGAGGATTTTAGTAATTATGTATGGTCTGGTGTATAGTAGTTGCCACTTATGGTTCAGTTTTCCAGATTTTGTGGATTTGGGATGTGTTCTGAATAACATCTTTTGTCCTATATAAAATTGTGTTGTACGTTTCTGCTTTCTGTCATAAATTCCTTTCCTATATTTAGCCCAGGTTTCAATGTTGATCACTGCTTGTCATATTTTATCCTCCAGTGATAATTCCTGTATCGGTATCTTGGGAAAAGATTTCCCCGTGCATGTCTACTTGTTTGCAATTCAACATCAGCTCATTTGGTGTAAATCCAGTTGATGTATGGGAAAGGTTGTTAACAACTTGTAAGAAGGGAGTGACATATTCAATGCACATGGTACGTTTACGAGGTGTATAGGTCCTCACAAACCTGTTGAATTCCTTGAACACCCTTTCTATGGGGGATGCTTTGGGAAGAAATTTGGATACTAAAATGTGTTTCATTTGGTTGGCATCTACAAGCTCTTTCCATTTACATCCAATAAAATATGAAGCATTATCTGTTAACATGACTTCTGGTTTTCCTACTCTTGTACAATAATCCTCTTTGATTTGACTTATAATTGAATGGCTGTAATGTCCCGTACAGCATACAGTTTTACATATTGGTGAAAATATCATACAGACTTGCTATATACTTTACTTCCCACTTACCTCTGGGATAGGGTCCAGTCACATCCAACGATACCTGTTCTAGAGGTTTTTTAGCACAGGGAGATGTAGTTCAATCTGTTTGGAGATGTTAGAATGTTTTGCTTTCTGGCAGATAATACACTTTCTTACCACCTGTGGTACTCTTCGTCTAAAGTTGGGGAAATAACAATATCGACCAATTTTGTCAGTGCACTTTGCAGTGCCACAAATGGCCCCAAGTATTGTGTGTGTATAAGATAAAATCCACATATTCTTCCAGCAAACACATGCACCATTGTTCTTGTTTGGGATGGTTCCAACGGAACAAAACACCTTTGTGAATAATGAAAAACCTTTTTAACTTTTCACCACCATTTTTCATATGTTTCGCTCTTACCTTACTCCAGTGTGTGTCCTCCTGCTGTAATTTCTCCATGTGTTTACACATGTGGGCATAGAATGATCAGAGTGTCTTGCATCAACATAGCTCTTATTTCATCTTCTTGCTCTAAAAGATTCTTAAATTCCTCTATGCATTGTGGTAATTGAGAAAGAGCATCAGCATTATGTTCTGGTTTCCTTTTATGTACACTATTTCAAAATCGAATACTTTTGTGTGTTTACTCCAAAGGAAGTGTTCAAACTTTTTAAAGGACCAAATTATAGCCAAACCCACCAACTCCATAACTGAATAGGAATGTTCAGCTTCAGATAAGGTGTGGCTGGTGAAGCAAATTACTTTAAGGATGATTTTTCCCTTCTTTTTGTGCCATTTGTAAAAGGCATGCACACAGACTTTGAGAAGATATGTTGGTGTGTAAACAAAAATCCTTAATGTCTGGTTGAGCTAAAATATTAGCATTTAGTAAGGCTTGCTTGATGTTCTCAAAATCAGTTTGACATTGCTTTTCCCATAATTAAGGTCCGTTTTTTCCAGAGAAGATCGAGTAAAGCATCACTGTTCATAAGTTGGTTAGGGATGAATTTTCTGAAAAATGAGACTAGGCATAGTATGGCATTAATTGCCTCTTATTTTGAGGAACAGAACAGTTCATAATGGCATCAAGTTTTTTAGGATCTGGCAGTATGGCTTCTCCAGAGATTACTTGTCCTAAAAATTTTACCTTTTCTTGTCCAAAAAGAGATTTCTTGAGATTTGCTGTTACTCCATGTTCAGAAAAGTGGCTGAACACTTTTACAATTAATCTTAAGTGTTCTGCCCAAGTGAGTGTGGCGACTAAAAGGGTGTCTATGTATACTGTTACCTTAGTCACGTTCAATCCAAATGGTAATACTTGAAATCCAAAGTTCCTGCCCCCACATATGAAGGCAGTATACTTCAGACTACCTTCATTTAGCTTTATTTGCCAATATGAGGACCAGAGGTCAATTATAGTAAGAAATTTAGCATAATGGAATTTCATAAGCTGTTCCTCTAAACTGTCTGGGCGTGTTTGAACTGGTACAATAATCTTATTAATGTTACGTGCTTCGAGGACCAAGCACACCTTGCCATCGGGCTTACTCATGACCTAAATAGGAATACTATAAGGGGAAAATAATGGTTGTATTATGCCCCATTATAGCATCCTTTTAATATTTTTTTTCTTACTGCTTCCCTCTTTGTCCATGGTATAGGGATGAATTAGAACAAAAGGTTTTGTGAGGATGTACTTCCATTTTGTACACAAAATCCTTATTGATACTGGTCTTTTTTTTCAAATACATGTATATATACAAATATCAGTTCCCTAAGTGATGTTGCTGTTCTTGAGACAAGCACTTTGGTTCACTTACCTATGTGCTTATTGTGTCGATGTATGCATCTTCTATTGCTGACTGTTCCTTATTGTATGTGTTGACAAACACAACTATTGGATTTACCAACTGAACGTCAACATCGTGAGTAGCTTCAGTTTTACGTCTATCAATGCTTCCCCTGATTAGGTCTATTACAAATATTTTGTTATCTAGAGTGAAATGACATTGGCCCTTTCCTATATCAATTTTTATGTGGTATGTCGTAAATGCATCTATACCAATTAAACAATCAACTTTTAATCTCTCTACTATCAAACAATTACGTCCTACAGAAAACTGCCCTAATTGGATGGGAATTCGGGCTTGTATTTTGACTCCTTTTGATTTCTGACCAGTCACAGTTTGTACGTTGCTATTTTGCACTGGTAGTGTGGGTATACGCCCACGTTTATTCAGTTCTTGAAAGAATCCTTGTGACATCAAATTAGTCATAACACCTGTGTCAGGCACAATGGGTACATCAAGCTCAAATATTTTGGCTTTAATAGTAGCCTGTATTTTTCTCTCTGTCAAGTTTTCCCGTGTACCCTCATTACTTTGATACAGGTCACCTTTCATATCACTACTTTGATTGTATCTGATAAAGCAAGTGTCTTTGTCACGGTGGCATCGGCCTCTGGGTTAGGCGTAACTTCTACTATATGGACTGTTGGTGATTGATTCTGCCAATTAGTATCCTGTGAGGCTCTTGACTGAAATTCTCTTTGCCTTTGTATGTTATTCAGCATATGTACATTACCTTGCTGGCCGAATTCCACTGGTGTTGTACTATGAATCCATTGTTCGCTTGTTGATCCGTAAATCTCTGTGGCACTATCTGTGTATTAAAAGGCATGGGTTGTACTGGTCTCTCTTCGTATATCAAATCTATTGAGTCCAGTACAGATAGAAAGTATTCAGTGTCATGTTCTGGAACGGTAATGAGTTTTTCCCTAACGTGGTCAGGAAGACGATCTTTAAAATTTTCAGCACATCAACTTGAGATACCTGGTCTTCTAGTATATGGTTTTATTCAAATATTTTTCAAAATAGTCTCTTAAGCTTCCATGTTTACTCCTGAATGGAGCTGGGTTGAATATTTCACGTCTGAGCCTCTCTTGTATGGCCTCAGACCTATATTTATTTAGAAAGGCTCTCTCAAACTGTTCATAGTAGTGATAACAATCCGCCATGTCTGTAGCCCATAGCAGAACACCACCCTGTGTGTATCCAACAACAAATCTAATTTTCTGGGCTTCAGTTCAGGTATAAGGTAAAACATTTCGAAATGCTCTCATAAAAACTACAGGGTTTGTTCTTTCCCCTTCAGAGGTAAATACTGGAAATTGTCGATGCCTAAGTAATCCCTCATCTGCCAGTAATGTTGACTAACATGCCGCGCTGTCAATAACAGGCGTGTTTATGTTCGCTTGTGGCATAGCGCACAGCAACTGCACTTGCTCAACAGGTACAGCTGCAGCAAGTGTTGCTGCATTCTGCAACCTTCGCTATTTTCCTTCGACGAGCTAGCCACGTATTGTAGTTATGCAGAGAAAGTATCTAACTTCTTTAAAAGTGTGGGATTGTTTTCTGTCAAATGTTGTTTTGGAATATCAGTAGTTTTAGCAATACTGCCTCATAACCTTTCCTCTGCTTCCTTTAAATCTGAATATATTTTAGCTAGAAATTGACTTTCTTTCTCTTTTAGAGCTTCTTCTGTAGTATCTACATAATTTTTGCACTCTGACACTACCTTTTCAGCAAGGGTGCTGCCCTTATCCAGCATCCCGGCTTCAGCTTTTTCAGTTATTTCCTTTACATCTGCACATATCTTACCTCTCTGTTTTTTTGGCAAATTTTGACTCTAAACGTAACTGGTCCACTCTTAGATTTAACTTTTGTACTTATGTAGGTAAGTTTTTGCACACACCTTGCAGCTCATTGACTGCATTCATCACATTTTTTATTGAAACATCCACTTGGGATTGCGTCTCCTGAATTTGAGAATATGCTTCACTAAGGTTCTGTAACTCATCTGCAAGTTGTTCCTGTTTATCGTCTCTGGATGATACTCTTTCTGTTCATGTATTTATATTGCAGGATATGTCAGTATTTATTTCTTGTTTTAGTTGTTTACCTAGCTCTTTCAATTTCCCGGACAATTTGTCAGATAATTCAGTGCGTATAGTTTTGCTCACCTCACTGAACTGTTGACTAATATTATTCTTGAAATCATTAAGTGCCTGATTGTGCTGTGTAAACTGTTGTGCTATACCCGTGAATCTTGTGTTATACTTTCCTGAAACTCCTGTTCTTTTGTAAACTGTCGTGTTATTTGTTGCATGTGTTATTTCAAATTGCGTGTCATCACTCATACTTACATTGCTTTTACGAACTTTTTCCTGTTCTTGCATTCAAGATGTCATGAGCAAGTAATCAAAGGAATTTTCTCTGCTGTGCCCTTCAGTTTCACTATTTGAAAAAAACGTTTCCCAGTGAGAAGTGAGAAATTGTCTCATCGAGCTTCATAAAAGTGAAATCATGATTAGTTATATTACCAGTGTCATCATTTTTTGATAGTGTGATGCCAACCTCATTGTTTTGGTTACCACCGAATCAGTGACAGAATATCTGGAAAAGAAACAGCATTTGTTAAGTCTGGTGCTCCCATGTCTGAAACAGGAAATCTTGTCCACCTGCCTGAAGTCGGCAAATTAAATCATAGTGATTTTATTGTGTTGTTTGGAGAAGCAAGTGATGTATTTAAAAATGAAACTACAAAAACTACTGATGAATTAAACAAGTGTTTAGGATACTTGACTCATACAAATGTCCTGTTAATGACTATTCCATACCCATACAACCTACCACCATGCTCGTGTGTAAATAGAGAGAGAAGTGCTGAAAACGTGTTACTCTCAAAAATTAGCACACAATATGAAAATGTAGAAGCCATTGATCTGAGTGGTATAGGACGTAGATTCCTCACTAGACATGGACTACACTTAAATGGGCTAGGGAAGCAGCTTTTTGTGGAAAAAATAAACATATGCATTGTCAAGAAATCGGGATAAAACATACAGCATCAAAGAAAACAGATACATCATCACATCTTCTCTGTTTGCCAAAACTGCAATCATCTCCCTGTTATGCAGAAGTGGTGCACAGCACATTGGAAGAAAAGAAGCAGACTCCATCAATGCAGAAGAAGACTCCAGGCTCCCACACAGATGGTTTTTTATGGACAGATCCTTACCAAACAAGAATGTCAGTGATACAATAAAAATGCCCGTAGGAATCTCAAATGTAAATGTAAATCCCAGTACTGGTAATCAAATAAATTACAGCAACAAACATCTTTCTGTTTGCCATCAAAATATTCAGTCAATAACAAACGAAGTTTTAAATATAGGGATCTTACTAAATACAAAACTTAACTTTATTAATGTTCTGTGCATTACAGATACTGCCTAAATAATGACCAAATTGGCTCTTTTGCTATACCAGGATACACACTAGCAAATTATTTCTGTAGAAGCAGCTATAAAAATGGGGGTACCACAATTTTCATCAAGCATGGGTTAAAATATAAATCAATCAATAAGTTTCAACATCTCAGTGCAGAAAGAGAGTTTGAGCTGGCACTCATTGAAGTCAGTGAGGCAAATACAGTTGTAGCATGTATTTATCGCCCCAAAATGGAAATTTTGACTCATTTCTAAATAAGCTCCAATATGTACTAAACAGGCTTTATCTAGACAAAAAATCAATAGTGCTTTGTGGGGACTTCAACATTGATTTTCTTGGAACCAGCAAAAGAAAAGAACTGTTGCTCAACCTCACAGATACTTTCAACTTAAAACAGACTTTAACAATCCCAACAAGAATCACAAAAACTACTGCTACTGCCTTGGATCAGATATTTGTGAATATAAATTGTACTGCAAAATGTATAAGTACGTGGCGACTATTGACCAATTCGCGTATAATATCTTTGTTTTGGCAAGCTCTTTGTGATCAGTTTGTGGCCGCATGCGAAACAGTACACACGTGCACGGAGTATTAAAATAGTGCTTATTACATGGGGCATAGTGTACATCATTGGATCCGGCAATCCTAAAACACTAAACCCATACTGGTGACCCCGAATTTTGCTCGCGAGTGCTACAACGAACTCTCGTACCATGAGCGGTACACAATGGATCGCTTGCTGCCAGCTACACAGCACACATGCCAACTAGGTTTTCCAATGGACGCTTCGGCATGGTTTTCCAATTACCCACCTTGTGTTCGCAATAGTTCGATGCAGTTCCCGAACACACCGACTAGCTGTACACAACAGGACAGTGCTTGTACATCCCTACAGCCACGTGTGCCAGCATCAGGTATGAACAATAACTTTTCGTTTCTGTACATGAGTCAGCAGTAGTGTGGTGGCAGTGTTCCATACCAACAGAATGTTTATTGCGCACACAACTTTGAATGTGAACATTTTACACTGAATATGAACTTTCCACATGTTCTGAGTTCTCAACAACAGCCAATACAGTGTGCTCAAACCCCAGTGACTATGTTTACAGGTTTCCCAAATGCCACTGTGAACTTTCCACCCAAATTGGTGATGGTACAAATCGAGCTGGACGCTCAAGACAGCAAATGTCATGTTTACCCCGGAACTCCGGATTTTGCACCAGCCCCCTCTAATAACCTCCCCCCCCAAACTACCAGCATCCACTTTACGAGTGTTTCTGACGGCACACACCATCCTGCCGTGTGTGTTCCACAAAAAGTAGGTTATTTTAACCATTTTAATGCACCTGTAGGGGAGGGGGCCGGAAACTGTAATCCGTCATTCTCCGCACATCGGTCAACTACAGTCGACTCTACCGCACCAGTCCATTCTATGCCTGTTGGCATTACTCCACCGAATGCCCGACTCATTGATTTTTCGACCAAGGCTGAGCCAACCGAGCCTACCGTACCGTGTGCCACTGACAGTATCGGAAGCTGATGCACTGCTACTGCACCCGAGCCAATTTCGGTGCAGAGCTGTGAACAGGGAGTGACGGTTTTTGACAAACAGTTACGTCCACACTTCCCCATCCATTGGCCTAAGCTACCACCCCTTCGCAATGACCACCCACACACATGGTTTGCCTTGGTCGACCACGTCCTGCAGCTATACAGTGTCCCTGGCGACAACTCGAAGTTCCTTTGCTTACTATGTCACCTCCATGATGAACTGGACATGATCTGCGACACTGTGGCTTCGCTCCCCCCCCACTATGGACAAATATACGTTCACCAGACTCACCATCCTTGAGCGACTATCCATATTGACAGAGGAAGTTATCTGCCTCATCAGTCACGACTCGCTGGATTCCAGATCCCCGCCGCAGCTCTGAAATCATCGCTGCACCATGATTGACACACATCGCATGCCGGACGTTACACTTTGGACCATCTGGTTGCTCAAACTTCCTTCGGCCCCACGAGACGCTAAACTGAAGATCGCAGACCAGGTTTACAACGTTCTGCCCCCCCAACCCCCCTCCACATACACTCCCACTGGCAGCAGCCGCCACCGTAACTCCTCTACTACCAGCACTACTGCAACGCCACCGTTGGAGGAATCTACAAACAAGACCCCCTCCACTGCCACTTCAATCTCAGCCAGCATGACAGACGATGCTGCATGCCATCCCACTTGGTGTTATTTCCATTCCTGCTTTGGCCACGCGGCTGAGAAATGTCATTCTCTATGCACGTTCCCAAACTAATAACGCGACCCAATTCAGGTGCTACGGGTCGTGTTGCACTGCATAGATGCCTATCACTTAATACTTCTTCACCTCATGCGCCAGGATGCTTGTACATGAAAGACACAGTGTCTTGCCTTTCATTTCTAGTCGACACGGAGGCCGACGTTAGTGTGATATCTTTTTCCGCAGGTATTAAATTCGAGTGTCAGCCTTGCCCCCCGCTTTGAGCTGCCAATAATTCCCTGATCCAATCTCATAAAATATCTAATTTACACTTTAAACTGCAGGATATTAATACCCCCTTACAGTGGACTTTCGTTATCACAGATGTGGATGAACACGTGCTTGGGGTAGATTTTCTCTTAGCCCACACACTGTCACCCAACCTACAACGAGGTACATTAACCTTTAACTCGATAGACTGTACCACTGATTCAGATGTCTCTTCCCTCTGATCCAAGAGCTGCACTCTATTGTGTGAGCTAGCTAAAACTGCTGTTGCAGTGCTCTCTCTTAGATCACACAACGACGAACTTCGGGACAGCAAAGAAGCCCTCCGCTTATGCATCGCCACCGTGCAAGCCAAGCTCACGGATGCTCATAAGCAGGTCACCCAGCTGTCACACATGGGCACGACCCCAACCCCCACACCGCTTCTTTGCACCCACTGCTGACGCCACATGACGTTTCTACTACCGTACAGAAGTTGTGCCCACGACACTACCAAGTACCCCTCCGAGCTCCACGACAAGGACTACCAGTGGATCACTGCCACTGCTGCTGACCTGCTTCATTTGGTGCCCAAGAAAGATGACACTTTCCACCTCTGCGGTGACTATCAGGCATTTAACACCAGAACAATCCTAGATAATTATCCCATCTCAGATATTCAAGACTTTGCTTCCCAACTGCATGGAGCACAAACTTTCAGTGTAATCAACTGTCACAAGGCATACCACCAACTGCCAATGGCACCGGAGGACATTGAAAAAACCGCTATCATCACCTCGTTTGGGTTGTTTGAGTATTTGTTTATGCCATTTGACCTTAAAAATGCTGCACAGATGTGGCAACATTTTGTTGACTCGTTGGTTGGAAAACTGGACTTTGCATATGCGTATCTGGACTACTTTTTAATTTTTTCTTCCTCCCTTGATGAACATGAACTCCATTTAAATATAGTGTTCCAACGATTAAAAGCAAACAGTGTCGCAGTGAAAAATGCTAAGTCACAACTCCGCCACACTAGTGTCACTATTCTGGGCCACGGGGTTTTGTGCTGATGGCATCCGCACCCTAACCGAACGGGTTGACGCCATTAGTACGGTGCCTTTGCCCAAAGATTTTCAGGGCCTCTGGCGCTTCCTTGGAACAGTAAATTACTACCACAACACATCCCCCACTCTGCCAACATACAAGCCCCACTGATGGATTCTCTCGCAGGAAAAAACACTTCAGGGTCTCGGGCGGTCACGTGCACTCCAGATATGCGTCGTGCATTTGATAACCTAAAGTCACCCTTACAGACGACCGTTACACTTGCTTACCCCCATTCCTCATGCTCCCATTTCATTTACTACAGATGTGAGTGATACAGCAGTGGGGGCAGAACTTCAGCAATCTGTGGGTTCTGTTGTACAGCCGCTTGACCTTCGACCAGGAACTGTTTGCTATTTACGCCGCTACCAAATATTTCCAAGACAATATCGAAGGTCACCATCTCGTGGTATTTACCGATGATGAGCCATTGGTATACACTTTCCATAACCCAGGCAAGGACTCATCCCCGAGAAGTTTTCAGTATATGGACCTCATTTGTCAGTTTATGAACGACCTAAGTTATGTCAGAGGGGCAGACAACGTCATCGCCAACTTTCTATCTCGTGTGTCAGTTTTATCTTCACAACTGACCTCAGTGAACTCCCTAAATTGCAAACAGAGGATACTGAACTCGCTGCATTGCGCTCCAATGTTAAAACAGGACTCAAACTAGAGTTACGGACACTTCCTGGGTTTTCATCACCCATCTGTTGCGACGTTTCAACAGAACACATACGTCCAGTGATTCCTGCACCTCTCCGCCGGGACATTTTTAATAGTATCCATGACTTAGCACACCCTGGCATATGCACCACCACACGTCTGGTATCTGAACATTTAGTTTGGCCCGGGGTGATTAAAACAATGTCGCAGTTGGGCGCGAGCATGTGTAGCTTGTCAGCATGCAAAAGTAGGGCGTCATGCACAGCCCCCCATGGGTATGTGCGATGTGGCAAAAAGAAGATTCCAGCACATACACATCGAATGTGGATCTCACGCTTCAGCTGCCCAGTTTCTATCACCACTGACCAGGGCCGCCAGTTCGAGTCCGCCCTCTTCCAATGGCTTTGTGATCTGTGTGGTGTGAAACGATTTAGGACTACAGCATACCACCCGCAGGGCAATGGGCTTGTCAAGCGCTGGCACCGAACACTTAAAGCTTCCCTGATGTGCCACGGAGGTGAGTGGGCCGACGCCTTATCATGGGTAATGTTAGGCATTCGGGCCACGTACAAAGAAGACATTGGCACGTCCCTGGCAGAAGTACTATATGGAGAAGCCCTCACACTCCCAGCAGAGCTAGTCGAGCCTTCACTTCCTCCAGATCAAATCTGCAACTCAAAATTCGTCGGGCATGTTAAGGAGCTAATCAGTAACATTTGTGTGCCTCCTCCTCGACCGCACTTGCTCCCTTGTGTATTTCTGCATAAGGACTTGGTGTTGTGCACTCACATCATGGTGCGCAATGACACCGTCTGACCAGCACTCAGATCTCCATGCTTGGGCCCGCACAGAGTCATATCGCGGCGTACCAACACGTTCAAAGTGCTCATTAACGGAAGATGGGTGATGAAAACCCAGGAAGTGTCCGTAACTCTAGTTTGAGTCCTGTTTTAACATTGGAGCACAATGCAGCGAGTTCAGTATCCTCTGTTTGCAATTTAGGGAGTTCACTGAGGTCAATTGTGAAGATAAAACTGACACACGAGATAGAAAGTTGGCGATGACGTTGTCTGCCCCTCTGACATAACTTAGGTCGTTCATAAACTGACAAATGAGGTCCATATACTGAAAACTTCTCGGGGATGAGTCCTTGCCTGGGTTATGGAAAGTGTATACCAATGGCTCATCATCGGTAAATACCACGAGATGGCGACCTTCGATGCTTGGGCCCGTACAGAGTCATATCGCGGCGTACCAACACGTTCAAAGTGCTCATTAATGGAACATCTCAAACGGTATCTGTCTGCCACCTCAAACTGGCGTGGTCTCTGGGAGAACTGTCCGATACCCCCACACAGTCAGCACCCACCCCCTGCTACACCCGCCTCGCACGAGCCATCTACCGACGGTCCGCGGATGAGTGACACCCATTACCGCACGTGTGACGTTACCCACTCTCAATCGTGTGACAGTGCTACAGGTGGGTGTGACACTCCCCTACAGAGGGATGCATGTGACAACTCCCCTCCTAAAGGCAGCCTCCTGCCTCGCCCCTGTTAGGATTTAGTGACATATCAGGGGCCAGCCGGTGACGTCGCCGATGATGACTCGTGTGCAGGTTCTGTCAACCCGTATACGGAAGTAGTAGTGAATGTCAACACAGATTTTATTTGCAGCCGTAAAATGTTTTTTTGTTATGCAGCTGGATAATGTGCATGTCTTCTTCGTTCGAGCCAGCTCCCCCAGTGACAATTTAACCCACATTCATTTTCTCCAGTCTGTCCCTTTGCCTGTTGGTACTGACCCATCAACGGCAAAAGTCCTACATACTGCAACAGGCGTTCAGGTCCTCTGCCCCGGATCCTCACAACCCACTGTACCCTCCCCAGATCCCTCTAGCTCGAAGACTTCAGTTACTAATGTAAGGTATAGTACCCCCCCCCCCCTCCCCTGGGTGTCACCTTTACATGTATGCCTCAATATTTATGTTTTGTGCTCCACACCCTAGGGGGGGAGGGGATAATGGAGCGACTATTGACCAAGTCACATGTAATATCTTTGTTTTGGCAAAGCTCTTTCCGACCAATTTGTGGCCACGTGTGAAACAGTACACACGTGCACCGAGAATCAAGAATGTATACAACTGTATATGTGTGCTTCCGAGTAATAAAATCTTATTACATGTGGTATAGTGTACATCATTCGATCCAGCAATCCTACAACACTAAACCCATAAGCACAAGCCTTAGTGATCATGAAGCTCAAGTTGTCACCATCCAAAGCCACTTACTGCCCAACCAGAATTATAAAAGAACGATAATAGCAAGACAGTTTAATACACACAATACAGAAACATTCAACTCCCTGTAATCAGGAGAAATGTGGGAAGAAGTTTTGCAAATAGATAACACCAACAAAAAGTTTGAGAAATTCTCTAGCATCTTCATTGATTACTTTGAAATTGCATTCCCTCTCAAAACACAAAAAATACGAGGCACAACTAAAAAAGCAAAGCTATTTATTAACAACAGGGATCAAAATACCAAGTGCGAGTAAAAGAGAATTACTCAAATACAGAAAAACAATAACATACCCCTTCTTCTAAAAAGTTACATACAGGAATACATTCAAATCTACAGAAGAGTGATATGACAGGCAAAAAAGTCGCCAATGATAAGTTCATAACAGAATCGGGAAATAAAAGCCAAGCAGTATGGCAAGTCATAAAGAAGGAAGCATATGAAGTATGAAGTGTCCCATAAAGTGGAGAATATCACTCTTAACCATGAGAACAAGAGTATAACTGATTCCCAACACATCGCAAATCTTTTTAAATGTTACTTTGCAGAGATCACAAAATAATTTAATAGTCAGTGACAAAACAGATACTAGAAAGAAACAGAAAACCAAAGTGCACCCATGTTCCTCTTCAATCTACATTGATGTAACAACCACAGATGAAATCATCAGTGCTGCATCAGCTCATAGGAAAATGTTCTCAGGGATCGATGGTATTCCTGATTACATCGTAAAGCAGTGTATTAAAAACATTTCACTTCCTCTTGCAGATATAGTAAATTCATCTTTTCTGACAGGCACATTTCCAGACAGTTTAAAAATTGCTGAAGTGGTCCCTATCCATAAGAGAGGAGACAAAATAAATATAGAAAACTGTAGACCAGTTTCATTATTATCAGGCCAAAACTTAGTTCACAACTGACATGACAAAGCTAACAATGAGGCGGCTGCGGGACAAGCCCGCTGCCGACAAACGAGCTGCCTTGAGCACGCGGCACATTTGATGCTGGCTCACATTGTTGGTTAGCAGGCTGCTCATGCCTTTAACACTGCGGAACACCGACAAGTGGCGCATTAAATGAAAGTGGGGGATGGTTTTCAGTTACCTATTTACTTCCCCGATTTTAATCACAATTCTAGGCAGTTTCCGTAACCAAAACACTGCTACACCAGACAAGTAGATAACTAATGCTACCCGTGCGAAGCCAAGGAGGGTCACGGGCTGCACAAAAACATGATCTGGGCAGCATGCTGCCCACGGAACGTAGTTTGACAACCACTGGTCTATACAGTCAATGGCAAAACTTCCATCTGTAATGGATCTGGGAAATGTTATTTTTTTTTTACCTTATTTTTCGATACCGAAGTGTAAATGTTTTCTTATATTTTTGTCAGAATTTATTATAATTTGTCTTATTACATGTTAATTTACCTCTGTTTTTGAGAGTGAAAGCATATTGTTTACTATTAGGAAATGTATCGAAGAACAGCAAAGAGACTGATTACAAATGGAAACTTGTGGATTGTGTAAAGTATCTTTGACGTTAGAGTCGTCTTTGACTATAGTCAGTCGGCAGCTAACTGTTGGTGTGTGATGATGGAAGAACATTTTGAAGGTCGAAGTCCTAAATAATTTTGAATTATGTTACTATTATTTTTGTATTGACTATAAAGAAGAAACTGTATTTAAAACACCAAAATGAGAGAAACACTTTGAACCACGTCATTTCTGCAGCCGACAACGATGCATTGTGGAATCATACTTAGACAACTGAAGCCAAGACTTATATCGCCTTGCAAACATCTAATGGAAAAGGTACTGTCACGAAATATGGCAAATTTAAGTTAATTAAAAAAATAGTGACCATATTTTCAACTTGTGTCTTTCCGGGAAGCCGTATTTCACATCGTGCTCCCAAACTATGGAAAGATTATAATCTTGCTATTCATGAAGTTTGATTTTGGATGTGGTCCACTATTATATATTAATGTGATTGTTCTGAAGCAATTAACAGCCAGACACAATGAAGAAGAATTATTGACAATACACTGATGGTGGCAAAAAAAAAAATTGCAACACTAAGAAGGAGTTAAAGGAGTTGTGAGTCATAAACGAAGGTTGGTAGTCGTGTTTCTACATCTGAAAGATGATGACTATTCTAATTTTGCACCAGTCGCATAATAGTGGTGCTAGTGTTGTCAGTAGGGATGCAAAACAGGTTTGTTTTAAATACATGCTGTAATTGTCATGAGCGTTAGTTACCTTTAAGACTGGACATGATTAGTGGATGTTAGTCAAGAATGTCTTTAAGGCGACGAAGACACCATTATCAACACCTCACTTGAGTTTGAACAAGGTCATGTAATAGGGCTACAAGAAGCTGGATGTAGCGGGACTTTGAATTTCGCCGCGCTACACTCGTTCCCTCAGACATGAGCGCTCAACGGCAGAGAAAATACTAAAATTGTAACTCTTTTTTTCAACCCGTTTTTTATTGTCTCTCGAGAGCGGAAGCTTAATGCAGACGTGATCTGATGCTGACGTAAAAAACTTAATAGCTAGTCTTGATATGATTTTAATGTGCAGACATATTGAGGAAGTTATGAAATTTGGAGGAGGGAAGCAATGTAAAATAAATTGCATTTAATATCAAGACGGTTTTGTGTACATTAGGAATTCCTGGACAATGAAACTTATTGCAAGATTTCGGAGCAGACTTTTCACGCAGAAATGAAGTAGGAGATTTTTGAAGACCTGGACGCCACACGAAACAAGAAGACATGTTAACATGGTAAAGAATTAACTCTAAGCTACGCCATTTCCCCCTGTCAGTTACATTTTGTTATTCTCTGTTCTTCTTCAATAATTTTTGTAGTGGAAATTGGTTTAACTTTTGCTCAAAAACGCCACAAGGACCATCCCAACAATAACTTTTCCGAATCACGAAGTCCGATAGCTTTTCTGTAACACGAAATCCGATTTGCTTTTCATTCTTTCCATTTTTCACGGTCATTTACGATTTTAAAACCCCCTTTTTATACACCATTTCTTCCCATATTTTCAACTTTTTCCTTTTCTTTTCTTCCCGGTTTCTTTTTTATTAAAAATGTTATTCAATCTGTATATAGAGCAAGCAGTAAAGGAAACAAAAGAAAAATTCAGAGTAGGTATTAAAATCCAAGGAGAAGAAATAAAAACTTTGAGGTTCGCTGATGACATTGTAATTCTGTCACAGACAGCAAAGGACTTGGAAGAGCAGTTGAATGGAATGGACAGTGTCTTGAAAGGAGGATATAAGATGAACATCAACAAAAGCAAAACGAAGATAATGGAATGTAGTCTAATTAAGTCGGGTGATGCTGAGGGAATTAGATTAGGAAATGAGACACTTAAAGTAGTAAAGGATGTTTTCTATTTGGGGAGCAAAATAACTGATGATGGTCGAAGTAGAGAGGATATAAAATGTAGACTGGCAATGGCAATGAAAGCGTTTCTGAAGAAGAGAAATTTGTTAACATCGAGTATAGATTTAAGAGTCAGGAAGTCATTTCTGAAAGTATTTTTATGGCGTGTAGCCATGTATGGAAGTGTAACATGGGCGATAAATAGTTTGGACAAGAAGAGAATAGAAGCTTTCGAAATGTGGTGAAGAATGGTGAAGATTAAGGATAGATCACATAACTAATGAGGAAGTATTGAATAGAATTGGGGAGGAGTTTGTGGCACAACTTGACAAGAAGAAGGGACCGGTTGGTAGGGCATGTTATGAGGTATCAAGGGATCACAAATTTAGCATTGGCGGGCAGCGTGGAGGGTGAAAATCGTAGAGGAAGACCAAGAGATGAATACACTAGGCAGATTCAGAAGGACGTAGGTTGGAGTAAGTACTGGGAGATGAAGAAGCTTGCACAGGATAGGGTAGCATGGAGAGCTGCATCAAACCAGTCTCAGGACTGAAGACCAGAACAATGTAACTCAGAGATACTAGTAATCTAAAACTGAAATGTGAAAATCCTGGCTTTGATGATAACTTTAGGGCACATACCAAGTTGGTTATCTGCATCGTAACTGAGTAGAAATGTGTACATTTTGTGATGTGGCCAAAGAAGTCTTTCTTTAACACAACATTATTGTAGTCATGTATCGTGGAAATAAATGGAGGAAGTTTGAATACATAGTTTACTCTTAAAAGTAAACCATCTTTTTCTTTTGTAAGCAACCTATTGTTATCTAAATTTGGCAAGTCTTGTTAGGGTAGAGGAGTAAAAGGTAGTAAAAATTCACAAAAACTAATCATCATTCACACTGCAACAGAGAATGCATTTACTCTTAAAACAAAATGTGGGAGTACTGTATGCTCTTCCACTATCAAAGAAACACTTAGTAGGCAATGTTGTATAGAGCACGGCAGCAGCTTTATGTGTAACTTTAGTGAAATACCACAGACTAGCTCTTAATGGGCATTTTGGAGGTAATTCATAATACACCATCGGAAGAGCGAACACATATTTTGTTTCTTTAGTTTCCTGCCTTTGTGTTATTTTTCTAACCAGCTGAAGTCTGATTTTAGATGTCACGTCTTGCAGGGATGAGCTCAGCAATAATTTTCAATAATGTACTGATTGATATTATTTCTACAGGTAGATTAAAAATAGTAGCCCCTGAAGTGCAAACCTTTAATAACAGATACTAGATGCAGTATAGTTTGTAAACAGTTTGATGAACTCTAAAAACAAAAAAAAAGTTACATTTTTCAAGTAATAAAATGTACTAAAGCAAATAATGTTTATTATGCATTTATATGAGATATACACATATATGAATCAAAAATATTTTTGTACCTGTATAAATTAGTATCACAATAATAACAAAGATATAAAAATAATTAGTATGCTGTTGCTTTATAATTGGCTATAAAGTTTTGAAAGCCCTATGATGTCATGGTAAGGCAGTAATCTCAAATAAAAAAAATCCTATGATAATTAATTAGATATTCTTAAACAAAATACTGCAAAGTGTCATGTCAAGCACGTATAATCGTCATCATCTGTAAAAAGTAAACTGCCCACAGAAAGGTAGTGTTCAGAACAAACATACTACCAATCTCAAATACAAACTGTGTGTTATCTCTGGGTAGCAAAATTAGACAGCAGTACAAATGAGCACAGTTTCCAAAGACACTGCATGCAGTCATGTGGATAACATGCTACACATAATCCCATTCATTGTTAATTTGCTGCTGAGTACAATGTATTGAAGATAGAGAAAAAGGAAGTCAATCTTTTAATATTTACAGTAACAAGAATATAAAAATATTACAAAATATTAACAGCCCCTCATATGTTAATCTTAAAAGGGTATATACATTGAAAATAAAGATCAATATTTACATATTATTATGTATGGGATTATGTGTTATAGGAATGTTTTAAAATGGTTTCTTTGCTCTTAAGCAAAATCATACACTTCAGAGAGCATGTGTGAACTATGATATTGCATGTCACAAGATACACCTCCCCCCCAACCAAAAAAAGTCAGTTTTAAGATGATGCCATTACACAGACTATCCTGCAGGCTGCTTCATTGAACTCCATCATTAAGTAAAGAAACAACAGTTACAAGTATTCCAGATGCTCCAAGAGACATACTGATGAAAGCTGCTTCAAAGTTTGGTGGCCACATTATTTGTTTATAATAATTTGAGACTAGATAAAAACACTACCTTACTATGTGATTACAGCACCTAACATTACATGCTGATCACATTATTTGTTCTGTATTAGTATCTGACGTATTTACTTTCTGTCACTATTCCAGGCTCTTAACATTGAAAGAGTTTTGTTTAGCTGTGAGCACCAAAGAAGTCGATCCTCCTTCGTATCTGCTGACAGGAGGTGCCTGAAACGACAAAAAATATTATTAGGTAAGACTGCTAATCAAACCAACCACCAGTCATTTAATTCTTCTTCAGTCAGTGGAATCTTTACATAAATCGTTCAGTATTTTAGAAAATTCTTTGCATGGTGGCTTTTCTGGTGACAAAATCACAATCTATCAAAAAGGTGCTACTCTCTAAAAATAACTCGTCTGATAAAATATCACATGGTTAGAATATTTACATATCAGATGAAAAAAAGACACTTCCACGATTTAGGAAAGTTAACACTGTGTTGTTCATCACGCAATGGAGTTTCAGTAGGAGCTCAATGTTAGAGGGCAATTATTGAGAAATGGATAATTTAAATTTCTTTAAAGGTGCAGTTAAAAAATAAAAATATAATTTGTAAGCTTTAGTTACCCGAATAGAGAATGCACCCTTACACCTTAAAGAGAAAAGAAAAAGGTTGAAAATCTGTATTAATTTAAACAATTTACCTTATTGTAGTACGATTTTTAGAGCGAACCAGTATGAGGCTTTCCACATCATCGGGCTGTGGTGGGCGTGTTGTTTCCAAAAGGAAGGTGTTAGGTCGTGCACAAATATCTCTTGAAACTAGTCCAACACTTTCTGTTGAACAAGCTTTAAGATCTATCCAACCAATTGGCT
Organism: Schistocerca nitens; assembly: GCF_023898315.1. NCBI lineage: Eukaryota > Metazoa > Arthropoda > Insecta > Orthoptera > Acrididae > Schistocerca > Schistocerca nitens. Next base: position 64,575,051 of record NC_064620.1, on the reverse strand, counting down.
CCTTGAAAATAAATACACAGTTCACAGAAATTCTGCCAAAAATTAGCCAACTCACGACATACTACTTAGTTATGAGTCACAGTATTTATTTACAGATTCTACGATAAAGATAATGGATCAATATGATACCTTCTTTCCTTCATCATCAGGATACTTCCAGTAACACAGAGTTGCACCCTTCAAAAGACACCATCTTCGATGCCATGCCCCAAATCCAGATATATCTTCAAACATTGTTAAAAACCCACGTTCTGTCACAGTCAAACTTAACTCTGACGACAGTTGAACCAATACATTTCCCTCAAGTGGAGACTTGTGTCCAACCTGCAATATAATAATGGTTGAGATGTTATTACGCTGATGACACAATAGGGCTACAGCAGGAAAATATTTATTACCATAAAGATGTTCCAACAGATTCTTGAAATCTATACGGTGAAAAGGGAATTCCTTAATACAACAAGGCTGCCAGCACTTAACTGGTACTTGCAGTTTTTCTCTAGTCCTTGAGAGAGCTACAAGACACTCACTCACTGTTGTTTAACTCTTTGGCAACCAAGCTTGAGCATAACTTGCGCCACAACTCTGTGTTCAAAAGACCACCCAAGTATAGCTCAGGTCACATTTATTTCAACATGTGAGGCACCTGTTGCTCAAAAACTGGGCTCATTTTGTCTGAGAAAAATGTATTGACGTCTTGTTAAGTGTCACTTGACAGGCGTTACCTTCTACTGTCGATTTCCAGAATTATTTTGAAAGAAACAGGAGCATATGTAAGAGCTGCTGTCACGACTGACGGAGGCAATGTGTGCTAGTGTTGTCATGAGTGTAGTAGTCACGTTTTGCAGTTTGCTGTAATTCAGTTACAAATATTTCACACTTGTTGAGTGAGAATGAAATTTTGGAAGCTCAATAGGAAGAATTCAATGATTCTGCATTGGAGTGAGAAATATTTGAAAGGAGACAGTCTGAAGAAAATTGATATTCGGGTAACCTGCAGTCTGCTACAATTTTTCATCACTGATACTGTTGCTGTAAATGCAATTTAGTTCTGTTTTATTTGCTTGAATATTGTCTTTTTTATCGATGACTCTCATGACAAAGCAGTATCCAACACAGGTTTCCAAGGCTTGTTTGGAGAAGTCGAGACAATTTACTAGCAAAACAAGCAGGAAGGAAACAAACTGTTATTGCCTTGATTCAATATGCTTCTCTGCATGTCAGAATACTTCACACTTTTCCATGCAAGAAACAACTACCTGTGAAACTGCTCAATAGCTCACCTCACTCTTAAGGATAGGTCTGCTTTGTCAACAATATTTTAAAATTTGCAACTAAAATAAATACATATGAAAACAAACACTGAAGCTTAGCACTTTTTAGTATGTTATTTTAAGATATATCAAGCACATATGTAATGGTACCATTTTTAATAATGGTGTAAACAGCTGGTTTTCTGGACCCAAAATTCTTCTATGCAACTGGACTTTAAAGTGTTAATAAGTACGAACAAAAAAATTTCACACAAATGATAACATGAGAAGTAATGTAAAATATGCAGTTTTTACAAAATACCATGAAATTTGGCCTTTTTCTTTTTCCTGCACACAGATCTTGTAAATCATAAGGTAGCAGTTTACCCCTATTGGGGTGAGGTACTCATGTAAAATGTAACATTAAAATGACGATTCATTACCTGTTTAAAAATTGACGCCTAGATCTGATGTCAGCTGGTAACAGTTTTATCTGCCGAAGTCATATTTCCTAATCACAGGATACACTATGTTTTGGAGAGCTCTTTAATGCAGTACATCAATTAAACTGCATATTTTCGAAACACCCAAATATAGCACTTAGCAAATATGTAAATCAATATAGCATCTCCTTGTTTCGCTTCTATCAGGTCACTTGGGCTGTGTTACAGATCAAATTGTCATCAGATTTTATTTTTCAAAACAGTAGAAATAATTGAATAAATTTTATGATAAAGGTTGTCAGTGATCTGTTCTACTGCCAGATACGCATTTGCGTGGACATCATGTTCCCTGTGTTCTGGTTGGCTGATGGAAGCAAACCAAGCAGGTTCCATGTTGATTTACATACTTGTGAAGCTGAAGTGCCATATTTCGTTTTATGTCTTATTTATTTAATTATATGTAGTTTAATTAATGAGCAGCATTAAAGATCTTTCCGTACTACATTGTTTCTGGTACAAAAGTGCCAGGAGATATGATAAATCTGTTAACTTTATCCAATCCAAGTTAAAACAGCTTCAAGATATATTCATTGTTGCAGGAAAAGGAATTTTTAATGATGAAACTAGCGAATGTTTCAAACCATTATGCAGAATACTTCGGACAGAGGTGAAGGTAACAGTGAAGTATGGCTGCCAACTATTATGGCCACAGGTATATGCAAATCAGCATCCATTGCAATGAGCCAGTTATGTATATCTGGAATGACAAGTATCTGCTGTGTAGATATTCTGAAGAGATGCAAATCCCTTCTGCAATTAATGGAATATTAACTTTTGATGCAAGCAAAAAGTATCTGCTGTTGTACTGAAAGCAGTTTGGCTTCTGTGTTAAAGTATGGACTCCAAGTGGCACATTTCACACTATATAAGAATGTTGATTGCATATTGTCTCCAAAAAGAAAGATGATGCTATGTGATTTAAAAAAAAAAAAAAAAAAAAAAAAAAAACTTTCAACATTGTTTGGATACAGAGTTATCTGTTCTTTAATTGGGTGATTTAGAAGGTCTGCAGCATGTTTTCCCTAATAATGGAACGAAGTAAGTTGTGTGATGTCAAGAAATAAAATGTAATTGATAAGTATATGTTGATTTTCAACGAAAGACTGCACCCCAAAGCAATGGAATACAACAAAAATAAAGTTCATTATTGAAAACTAAGCCATTATAACAACACCAAAATCACTAAAAAAATAAAACTGATTTTTTCCTGTCTCTATGAACAATCACAGTGCTGAATATTCTCATTGTTTTAAGGGGCTAGACCAGGCTGACGCTCAATTCTGGAACCAACATTCAGAGACTTTAGACCTTTATTGTACACTCTTAAGATTGTATTTTTTAAATAAAAAAACTTTAACCCAGAGGACACTACATGACATCAATGAAAGGCCTTTGCAGAGTGCGAGGGCATTAGTTGGGAGCTCTGAACGCCACTATTTTGAACCTAGAACTAAATTTCAAAAACTGCTTAGAAACTGATGATATTGTCTAACGTAATACATATGGTAAAAAAAAAAAAAAAAAAAAAAAAAAAAAAAAAAAAAAAAAAAAAAAAAAAAGGGGGGGGGGGCAGCACTCTTCAAAGTCAAATTTTTCGGCAAAAAGTTGTTATAAAAACGTGCACCAAAAATTGAAATCACAATATGTTCCAAAAGACCTATGTTCTACAGTAGAAAAAACACCAACTGACATAAAACAAAGAGGGAGGGAGAGAGGCAAGCATGCGCTTTCAAATGTTTGCCATAGATGAATCATGTTACAGAGGGGAATTTTGTTGAGAATAGTATTTCAATCAATACTAATGTCCTCTGTGATAGTATATGAAACTAACAGGGCCTCTATTACATTGGTAACTACTACAGTATTACCTCGGTTGCATTCGAGTGCTCTGATCCATCAGATCCTCACGCAGTACATTCTGGTTTTAACATATTTTAACATTTATAAGACACTTTATTTGAATGAATCTTGAAAATAGACTCTCTAAGCCAATAAAAAAATTAGGCTAAAAATTCTACCCTGGTCTTCCCACCTTAAACGTGCTAGATTTTTTAAATGGAAAGCAGGAAGTAACAAACTAGCCGCAGTGACACAACTTAGCATTTAGACTAATACAGTTCTGAAGAACTGTCAACTAAAGATAAATTCAGGACACTTAGAAGATAGCATGAGAGGAGAGATATATGTAAGCCCCATCCCAGCAGCTGGGGTTGTGACGTTAGAATATATGTCAGTCTACACTTCACATCCCCTCATCCTCACTGTGCACTGCTCTTTGTCAATGCAGCCACCAGTCTTTTCCCTTTCCCTGCTCCTCTCCTCTCTGGCCTCCCCCCCCCCCCCCCTCCATTCTCAACAACCCCCCACGACAGCCTCCCAACACTGCATCTGGCAGCCTTGTCCTGCTGTCATCTAGTTTCTTCACACCCCGCCATACAGCACCCTTCTCTTCCCTACACCAATACCCTGCTTTTGTTCAACACAACAGTTATGCTCTGACCACAGCAGACGGAGACAGTGGTCATATGTGCATGATGTGTGCTTGCTTGTGTGAATGTGTGCACATTTTCTTTTCTGAAGAAGGCTTTGGCTGAAAGCTCTTGGGCAACACCCTGTCTGCAACTTAATTTATCATCTTTACTGTGAGTAGCAACCTATTCTTTTCACAATATTGTTGATATTCCAACCTGTGCTTTCCATTGCTTGATGTTGTCAGTCTAAACAGTTGTTTGATTGTATTGTATAAATGTTACCATTTCTATGCCATCTTGCAAGTGTGGCTAATGTTCTGAAGATCTTGAGCCTTTGTTCCATTTTAATGGCTGTTGTTAATACTCACTATGGAACATTATGTTGTTTTGTAAAATTGCAACTGAATTTTGCACAGTAAGTGTCTTATACATGCTGTACTAAATTATAACACAAATCTATAATTACCTAACCTGTGACGTGCACCAGATGTACTAACAATGGTGTTTAGGTGCAAGTGTTGCCCAATGATGTGGACATCTGAAAAAGAAGGTATGAGTTCCACATGCATAGTACTGTCAATGACCACTTCACTCATATTCACTGTGAGTTCTTACACCTTGTTTTGCACAACCAGCATCCTGGGAAGTCCAACCGTGACACCTTTCCTTATATTCTACGAAGAGTCTGTGATTTTATTCTTAAAATTGCTGATTATATGCCTTTTTTAGGTCTTTTATAAATGTGTACAGAGCTGATGTTAATAGAATATTCTGTCTAAAGGTGTTAAATGATGCACTGTGGAAAACAATGATTTCTGAAGTTCCTCCATCTCCTCTCTCACTGAGCTTGAGTCATTCAAGATGAATGGTATATGAAATGTGACCTGCCACAAGATACACCATGTCCCAAATTGGAATTACATGGCGCATTTTCAACCTGCCCTGAATGTTCGAGAGGAGCGTCAAGCGTTGTCTTATCAGTATTGTAGCAATGACTGCCAAGTAACTATCCTTCGGCAGGTTTTTAACTCAACTTCATTGGTAAATCTAGCTCCAGTATTGTACAGGATTCTTGAATTTTTTTTTTTAGCCACTATGAAGGAGCACTGCACATAACTGTGACATATACTGAGTATATCCACTGAACAGTTCCAAACACCCTCCCGCCTGCCATGCACAAATATTCTATGTCACTCAAGGCAGAGTCGGTGCACTCACTCAAGTGCTGGCTCCAGAACTCACTACCACTGTATGGCACTGTAGTATGTCTTCATGGTGGATGGTGGTAGAATGAAATTACTAGTTTCTGTACTTATTATTATGAGCATTATTGGAAGCATTATGGATTCCTATTATGTGACTGTAACTAAGCCTTACACATACTCCACAGTATATGTAGGTCTTTTCTAGCTATGGAGGTATTCCCTGACTCAAATGTTTGACTTCTGTTTGTTGATAATCTACCTTCAAGCAGAATGTAGATGGTTTTGTGCACATACATTGTCTGTTACTTTCACACCACTTCCTCACCTGCTCCAGCACACCACACGCTTTATTGTCTAGAGCAGCTCTTAAGTTCGCAGAGACCACTACTAGAAGATCATCGGCGTATGGCACAATCCCCCTTATGGCAGTGTCCTCACTCATCAAGCTGAGATGGTGGTCTATCTTAAGATCCCAGCAGACAGTTCCACAAATGGGCCCCCAAGAGCATCTCTTGTGTTTAATAATTTTCCAGTTTCTGACAGGTCACTCCATCACTTGCCCCTTACAGTTATTTCGGAAATTGTGATAGAGCGATATAGGTACTTGTATATTACTCTCCCTGTCGTGCAAAAAAACACAGGCGACCAGACTGATAAAGGCATTGCTGGACAGAAGCCTTCCATAAATTTTTCCATGCCTTACAGTCTTCATCTGCTCAACTTCAATTACATCACTTTCTTACCATTTTTAATCCACGAGAGACCTTTCTTGATCCATCTACCTGCCACCTGTCCGGCTACATGTCTCACCCAATGTAATTTCATTTTAATTACAACCCAATTTACATCTTCTACTCCAATTTTCCCACGATCCGTTTGTTTTTCTGTAATTCCCATCAGACTATCTCCATTGCTCAATGAGAGAATCTCAGTTTTGGAATACTTTCCACATTTAAACCCCACGTCTCTGACATGTCAAACTGCAAAATCATCCACAAATAAGGATTCCTTACTGTAGATGTTATACTGTTTGTGATAACCAAAAGTGAGTAACATTTAAAACACTTCTTTGATGGACACTATTCTCCTGCCCAAAACTAACAGAACTTTGCCAATTCAGTACTTTAAAAATGCACTTTGATAGAAAGGACTGAATGAATACAGGTTACAATATTCATGGAACTGTCCAATATATTGTACCTCCAAGTAGAGTCACATGCCTTGTCTATGTCAACAAATATCTCAATGAAATTATTATATAAAGCAGTCTGCTGCATACTTGCTTGCTGTAGAGTCATGTCATCTATAGGGGACCGACACAGCCTAAATCCACCCTCAAAGCAGCTGAGTTGCCTGGTCTCTAACGTCCAGACCAGATGAAAGCTGACAATTTGCTCAGGTTCTTTCCTACACAGCTCATTACAGCAACTCTTCTGGTAATGATTGGGTATGTTCAGTCCTCCTCTGATTTGCGGATTGCCACATCCATGAGGTAAGAAACTGCCATGTCAGCCATATCAGATTAAAAATTATAAGAGGACATCCTCTGATTCTGTTAGTAAGTCGAGTAGCATGCTATATTAGAGTTGATGGCAACAAGGTGCAGATACACATTTCAGAATTGTTGGATGAGAGACATTGTAAAGAGCTCAGTCTTTGTCTGGATGATGTATCCAGGAGCTGTCTGGAGACACTTCTGTCTCAGCACTGCTGCTATAGATGGCAGTCTGCTTTTACCAGAAACCCTTCTGATGGCCTCCCTTACTTTTGTAGCATGTAATAATAACACCTCCAGCTGTACATTAGTCTTTATTTATTTGTGACCAGTTTCAGTGATATAATTCACCATATTCAGGCCCTTGGGTGCAGCAAAATTATTATTTATCTTACTATACAAAATACATCATAATAGGTTGGTTGGTTGGTTTGGGGGATTAAAGGGACCAGACTGCTACGGTCATCGGTCCCTTTGTCCAAGTACTAAAAAACACCCACAGAGAATAAAAAACGAGTAACAGAATAGAGCACAGACGACACAGAACAAGAGAAACTGAGACAAAGACCAGACAAAACGAACTAAAAGCACACAGTGTGACTGTGGTTGGCCGACCAGAGAATTAAAAAAAGGAAAAGCCAACCACTTGAAACACATTAAAAAATCAGTTTAAAACCGGAGGCCAAAGGCCAGAATCAACACAAAACAATAAGAGAAAAACAGAAACACTCAGATTAAAGAATAAAAACCCCCTGCCCGAATAAAACGTAAAACTAAGTCAGCCATAGCCGAGTCATCTGTTAAAAGGGCAGGGAGCGAGTCAGGCAGTGCGAACGACTGCCTGAGCGCAGCTAAAAACGGGCACTCCAATAAAACATGAACCACTGATAAAACGGAGCCGCAGCGACATAGAGGCGCGTCCTCACGGCGCAATAAGTGGCCGTGCGTAAGCCGAGTGTGCCCAATGCGCAGCCGGCAGAGGACACAGACTCCTTGCGAGAGACCCGCAAGGAGGTGCGCCACACACCGGCAGCCCCCTTGATGGCCCGAAGTTTGTTGCGTGAAGGCAGGGCGCGCCATTCAGTGTCCCAAAGGTCCAGAATTTTGCGGCGTAGGAACGCTCGCAAATCTGACTCTGGGAGGCCAACGTCCAGAGATGGTGCACTAATCGCCTCTTTCGCCAGCCGGTCAACATTTTCGTTGCCGGGGATCCCAACATGGCCTGGGGTCCACACGAAGACCGCGGAGCGGCCGCAACGCGCAAGAGTATGCAGGGACTCATGGATAGCCATCACCAGACGGGAACGAGGAAAACACTGGTCGAGAGCTCGTAAACTGCTCAGGGAATCGCTACAGATAACGAAGGACTCACCTGAGCAGGAGCGGATATACTCTAGGGCTCGAAAGATGGCGACCAGCTCAGAAGTGTAAACGCTGCAGCCAGCCGGCAAGGAACGTTGTTCGGAATGGTCCCCTAGAGTGAGCGCATAACCGACTCGACCAGCAACCATCGAGCCGTCGGTGTAAACAATGCCAGAGCCCTGATACGTGGCCAGGATGGAAGAAAAGCGGTGGCGGAAGGCCTCTGGAGGGACTGAGTCCTTCGAGCCCTGTGCCAAGTCTAGCCGAAGGCAAGGGCGAGGAACGCACCACGGGGGTGTACGCAGAGGTGCCCGGAATGGAGGTGTAACAGGGACAAGCCCAAGCCCGCAGAGAAGCTCCTTGACGCGTACGGCGATCGGACAACCCGACCGGGGCCGACGTTCTGGCAGATGGACGACTGACTGCGGGAACAGGACACGGTAATTTGGATGCCCGGGCGAGCTAAAAACTTGGGCAGCATCAGCAGCCAGTAATTGTTGGCGTCAGAACCGCAGTGGAGGGACACCTGCCTCCACTAGGACGCTGTCCACAGGGCTGGTGCGGAAAGCACCAGTGGCAAGGCGTATCCCGCTGTGGAGAATTGGGTCCAGCACCCGTAACGCAGATGGGGATGCTGAGCCATAAGCCAGGCTCCCATAATCCAGGCGGGACTGGATTAACGCCTGGGAGAGCCGTAACAGGGTAGAGCGGTCGGCGCCCCAGCGGGTGTGGCTCAAACATCGCAGAGCATTGAGATGCCGCCAACACGCCTGTTTGAGCTGCCGGATATGAGGCAGCCAAGTCAACCGGGCATCGAAAACCACCCCCAAAAACCTGTGGGTCTCCACCACAGCAAGCAGTTTGTCGGCAAGATAAAGCCGCGAATCAGGATGGACTGTTCGGCGCCGGCAGAAATGCATAACGCGGGTCTTGGCTGCCGAAAACTGAAACCCATGCGCTACAGCCCAAGACTGCGCCTTACGGATAGCGCCCTGTAGCTGACGTTCAACAGCTGCAATGCCAGTAGAGCTGTAGTAAAGGCAAAAGTCGTTAGCATACAGGGAAACGGAGACAGAAGTTCCCACGGCCGCAGCAAGCCCGTTAATGGCTATTAAAAACAGACAGACACTTAAAACAGAACCCTGTGGCACACCGTTCTCCTGGACGTGGGAGGAACTATACGAGGCCGCGACTTGCACGCGGAAGGTACGACACGACAGAAAATTGCTGATAAAAATCGGCAGAGGACCACGAAGACCCCATCCATGAAGCGTAGAAAGGATGCGATGACGCCATGTCGTATCGTACGCCTTCCGCATGTCGAAAAAGACAGCGACCAGGTGCTGACGGCGGGCAAAGGCAGTACGGATGGCCGACTCTAGGCTCACCAGATTGTCGGTGGCAGAGCGGCCTTTACGGAACCCACCCTGAGACGGAGCCAGAAGGCCCCGAGACTCCAGTACCCAATTCAAGCGCCGGCTCACCATCCGTTCAAGCAACTTGCAAAGAACGTTGGTGAGGCTAATGGGACGGTAGCTGTCCACCTCCAGAGGGTTCTTTCCAGGTTTCAAAACGGGGATGACAACGCCTTCCCGCCATTGCGACGGAAACTCCCCCTCCACCCAAAGACGGTTGTAAAGATCGAGAAGGCGCCGCTGGCAGTCCACTGAAAGGTGTTTCAGCATCTGACAGTGGATGCCATCTGGCCCAGGAGCGGTATCAGGGCAAGCAGCTAGGGCACTGCGAAATTCCCACTCACTAAATGGAGCATTGTAAGATTGTAGGTGGTTGGTGCGAAACGAAAGGCTCCGACATTCCATCCGCTCTTTAATGGAGCGGAAGGCCTGGGGGTAATTCGCAGAAGCGGAACTCATAGCAAAATGCTCTGCTAAGCGATTTGCAATGACGTCGGAGTCAGTACAAACTGCTCCATTCAGTGAGAGCGCAGGGACGCTGACAGGTGGCCGATAGCCGTAGACGCGTCGAATCTTGGCCCAGACCTGCGATGGAGTGACATGGAGGTCAATGGTGGACACATACCGCTCCCAGCACTCCTTCTTGCCTTGGCGGATGAGGCGGTGGGCCCGCGCACGCAGCCGTTTGAAGGCGATAAGGTGGTCTATGGAGGGATGTCGCTTGTGACGCTGGAGCGCCCGCCGGCGATCTTTGATCGCTTCAGCGATCTCAGGCGACCACCAAGGCACAGCCTTCCGCCGAGGGGACCCAGAAGAACGGGGAATGGCAGATTCGGCGGCAGTAACAATGCCGGTGGTGACCGATTGAACCACCGCATCAATGTCATCAGTAGAGAGAGGCTCAAAAGCGGCAGTGGAGGAGAACAAGTCCCAGTCAGCCTTATTCATAGCCCATCTGCTAGGGCGGCCAGAAGAGTGGCGCTGTGGTAGTGACAAAAAGATCGGAAAGTGGTCACTACCACACAGGTCGTCATGCACACTCCATTGGACAGACGGTAAGAGGCTATGGCTACAGATGGAAAGGTCAATGGCGGAGTAGGTGCCATGCGCCACACTGAAGTGTGTGAAGGCACCATCATTTAACAGCGAGAGATCGAGCTGCGACAATAAATGCTCAACGATGGCGCCTCGACCTGTTGCCACCGACCCACCCCACAGAGGGTTATGGGCGTTGAAGTCGCCCAATAGCAAGAAAGGTGGCGGCAATTGGGCGACCAGTGCAGCCAGGACTTGCTGCGAGACATCACCATCCGGTGGAATGTAAAGACTGCAGACGGTAACAGCCTGTGGCGTCCACACGCGTACAGCGACAGCCTCTAAAGGCGTCTGGAGAGGGACAGACTCGCTGTGCAGAGTGTGAAGGACATATATGCAGACGCCACCAGACACCCTTTCATAAGCTGCTCGGTTCTTATAATAACCCCGATAGCCACGGAGGGCAGGGGTTCGCATTGCTGGAAACCAAGTTTCCTGGAGAGCAATGCAAAAGAAAGGGTGAAGGCTGATAAGTTGGCGGAGCTCAGCTAGATGGTGGAAGAAACCGCTGCAGTTCCACTGGAGGATGGTGTTGTCCATGGCTGGCAAAGGCGTGACGGGACTGGGAAGGCAGATTACGCCGCTGGGTCACCTGCTGCCTCCGATGGAGCACCCGTGCAAATGCCATCCATTGCGTCCGAGGGACCGGCAAAAGCGAGGTCCTCAGCGGACGCCAGAATCTCCACCTCGTCTTCAGAGGCAGAGCTTGTAGGAAGCGGTGGGATGGGTGCCACCGCAACATTGTTGGTCTTGGGGACTTTCTTCTTTTTCAGCTTGTCGCGCTGTGCCTTCGGTGGGTCAGGCTTCATGGGCTTCACTGGGTCAGTCCCAGGGACAGACGACGACCGCGAGGCCCGACGACCAGGGACTGGCGGTTGTTTCAAGCCCTTGCGGGCGTCCGCTTTTCCACTGGTCGGGACTTGCGAAGGGAGGTCTCCAAGGGATCCCTTCCTGGCGAGAGTAGCCGAAGAAGTCTTACGATTCTCCGGCTGGGAAGGGGGAGCTGATGTCCCCGATGGTTTTGAGGGTGTTGCTCCTGGAGAAGATGGAGCAGGAGCAACAGGGTGTGAAGTGCCCCCCACAAGCAAGGGGGGTTTTGGATGCTGACCAATCACAGAACCAACCGTATGGGACGACACAGGAGATGGAAGAACCGTCGTAGCAGCAGCGGCGTACGTTGACGTCATTGGCACAGGATGGAGTCTCTCATATTTCCGCCGAGCCTCAGAGTACGTCAGGCGGTCCAGGGTTTTATATTCCATTATCTTCCGTTCTTTCTGGAAGATCCTACAGTCCGGCGAGCAGGGGGAATGGTGTTCTCCGCAGTTAACACAGATAGGAGGCGGGGCACATGGAGTATCAGGATGCGAAGGACGTCCACAATCCCGACACGTGATGCTGGAAGTACACTGAGATGACATGTGCCCGAACTTCCAGCATTTAAAACACCGCATCGGAGGAGGGATATACGGCTTCACATCACAACGGTAAACCATCACCTTAACCTTTTCGGGTAAGACATCACCCTCAAAGGCCAAGATGAAGGCACCGGTGGCTACCTGGTTATCCCTCGGACCCCGATGGACGCGCCGGATGAAGTGAACACCTCGTCGTTTTAGGTTGGCGCGTAGTTCATCGTCGGACTGCAGAAGAAGATCCCTGTGGAATATAATACCCTGGACCATGTTTAAACTTTTATGGGGAGTGATGGTGACGGAAACATCACCCAACTTGTCACAAGTGAGCAACCTCCGTGACTGGGCAGAGGATGCTGTTTTGATGAGAACCGACCCAGAGCGCATTTTGGACAAGCCCTCCACCTCCCCGAACTTGTCCTCTAAATGCTCCACAAAAAACTGGGGCTTGGTAGACATAAACGATTCGCCATCAACCCGCGTACACACGAGGTACCGGGGTGAATATTCTCCACTGCCTTCTTTAGCAAGACGTTCCTCCCATGGAGTAGCTAGGGAGGGAAACGATCGCTGATCAAATTTCTTCCCGTTGAGGTTAGACCTCGATCGCTTAGAGACTGCTGGTGGAGGCCCACCAGCGAGAGATGATGTACCACGCTTCATTGCGGGTCATCCGCCCTGATGCCACCTACTCCGACCAAGGGCCCTCCCCACAGGCGCCACCCAGCCGCAGCAATAGCCACCTGGCAGGACGGCCATTGCCGGGAGTCCTGATGCCCCAAGGAGATGGGCATCTACTCCTTGGCATACGTGGGGAGTTAACGGCGCAGGCATCAGTAGAGCGATCCCTGCGTTGTCAGGGGGCTACAACCAAGAGGGTACATGGCGGCCCCACCACAACGGACTGGCTACCGTGCTGGATCTTAGGTGCAAAACTGTCCAAGGTCGTCGTCGCAGTTAAAAGAAACACTGCAGAGTGCAGCGTGGTAATCGCCCAAGAGATCGAAAACGAGCGGGACACCATTGCAATGACGAGAAAGCCGGCTAAAGGTCTAATTGCACGACGGATACAGTGCACCATGTAAGGCGCCCTTCCCCAATTGGCTCGCTCTTCGGAATAATTTAGAAAGATGGAGGTCAAACCCGAGAGGGGACCATCACGTTAAGGCCGAAACATTTGAGACTCCTTTTAGTCGCCTCTTACGACAGGCAGGAATACCGCGGGCCTATTCTTACCCCCGAACCCGCAGGGGGGATACATCATAATAAAATGATGATATATTAACTGTATTGGACTGGACTAATTTCCATTCCATTTGTGTATGTAACAAGCATAGCATTAGAACTGCAAAGACAACAAACTATAGATGGTGTCATCACTGTAATAAATTTGCAATAATTATCAGAAAAACAAACAGCCTATACTGGTAGGTAAATTTAGTGATTCAACAGGGGTCTAAAACCTATTAGGCATTAATAACTTAGGAGAACTGTATTGCTATAACACCAGGAGAAAGGATGATCTTCACTATGCAGGGTTAAATCTGACTGGCACAGAAAGGGGTACATTACGCGGCCACCAAAGTCTTTGGTCACCTACCAAACAGCATCAAAAGCCTGACAGATAAAAATAAGTTAAAAGAATTTCTAGATGACAACTCCTTCTACTCATTGGCTGAATTTTTAGATATAGATTAAGGGGGGCAAAAAAAATTTAAACATTAGTGTCATGCAATATTTTGTGTAATGTAATATCTTGTACAGACATCTTTTATTAACCGACACGTTCCACATCATTACGAAGTGTCGTATTCATGATCTATGGAACAAGTATTAATCTAATCTAATCCTCTTCGGTTGATCACTTAAAACTATCAGATGCTGTGGTGTGCAAAGTGTCATTTTCATAGTAAGATAAATGGAATGTCTGCTGTTTCTAGGGGCCTGAAGACAGTGGATTGTACCACTGATACCATTCACAAATAAGTAAAAACTAATACATACACCCACAAGATATTACATTATTGCACATAAATATACAGCTGCTGCCCCATTACCCATCAGAAGAGGAATGTATAGAAATCCATGAAACTTGTCATGACTTTTTTTGAATGCTGTCTTAGTTTTCAGTAACAAGCATTTCGTCATGCGGTGATCAGTTTGCTCTATGTATTTCCCTTCTCAGCTGCTTCCTTTCACGGACTGACCCATCAGGTAGAGGGATCCACAATGGAAATTTGTCAGTGGAATGAAGGTCATTAGTAGCTTCCCACCAAGGAGAATCTAGGATTACTGGAGAACAGCCTGAGAAGGTCTATGGCTGAGGATGGCCCAGTAGCAGTAGATAAAAGTGTGTGGTTGCCGGTGTTGAGCTCCTAAGATATCATGAAGCTCTCCAAAACTTGTCCATTGGGGGCAGGTACATGAGGAGTCCCACAACACAATCGTTGTATTTATGTCTCCAAGCAGAAGTGTTTGACAGCCTCATTATCTAATGCTTTTTGCAGTGATAGACAAAGCATACTTTAAACCTTGGTCAGACATAAATTTCAACAGCAAAGTTTAGAAGGCTAGTAATCAGTTATTTAGTAGAGGAATGGTATGTGTTATTTTCAAACACAGCCATCCTCTTCCCAAGTAATGTCATCCTTGCAGTGGTAGGTTAGTCAGTCATGGGACAGGGGTGACAGTAAGTTTAAAATGGGTTTCATGCAAAACAGGCATAGACGTCTTCCCTAAATTAAAAGTTTTAATTCCTCCATGCACGTCCTGAACCCCTTTCAGAGCAATATGGAAACTTGGGAACTGTCTCAGTGCTGAGGTTTGTCTGGCCTTTCCCCTATTCTTCTGCTAAGTTGGTGAATCTAAATTGGATGGTGGACTGGATGAGAACATGATGGTTCCATCAGACAAATTTCATAGAGAATCTGTTTATTCATCAGATAAAACCAGAGTTGACTTTGGAATCCTGTCTCTTAGGTTTTCTACTTTCTGTGTCTTACGTAATTTTCGATGATAAGGGACTTTCTGTGTCTTACGTAATTTTCGATGATAAGGGTAGTGGTTTAACAACTCCACCGATACTAAGTTTGTATTTGTTCTTTTTGTAAGTGTGATTTGTTGTGTACTACTCAAATGTGGTCTTTGCTAGCTGTTTAGAGGAGGAAAGCTGCTTTGTAACTGCTCCATTTCTACAAGGGCATTTGCACGTTTTTTCCCCTCCTTTCTTGTCACTGCTTGTCTTAGTCTGTGTTGACATGCTAGGTTTTTGAGCCAGCTTTTTTACTGTAGTCACAAGTGACATAAAGGTATGTGTCTGTTGTACCTTTTACATCTTTTTCACTCCACTGTATGCCACTTGTTTGGTCACTAATTTCCTGAATCACCATCTCATCCACGTAAAAAGCTCTATCTCGACTCATCACTGAATACCTCTCCCCACAGTTAAAACACACTCTTCTGCTTCATGGATTGTTTCTTGACAAGTTGGCTGATACTTACATGCCAGTGTAGTGTGTCAAAATGCCAACATTTTAAACACCTTAAAAGGTACAGTACGTACGGCTGGACTTGAGCAGGTAAACCACACTGTAATGCATTGAAGGAGAATAAGCATATTAGATGTAAAAGTAAGTACAACTGTCTTTTGCAGTTCCCCACTGACACTTTTCGAGCTGTTACTCCATTAGCCTCCCATTCTTCCTTCAATTCATCAATTCACTTGTGTCTAGGATTTTGTTTAGGACTATGTCCTTATACACCACAACACCTTTGCTAACATTTAGGGTGTTGTGTAGTTACGTAACAACTGAAAATTCCCCCTAGTCATTTCATATTCTGCAGCAGTGTTGCTTCATATGAAATAGCAGTTTCAGCAAGCACCATCTAATATTAGAGCCATTTCACTGAATTCACGGTTCCTGCTACACCACACAAAGCCTTCTGAATATAAAAAGGCAACAACTTCTCCACGTACCCCCCTCTCTTTTCAATTACACACACATTCTGGCTGTTGACCAATCTTGTGTTCCCATCATTTACTCACATCTTAGATTGTGCATTTTCAGGAGGGCTGAACCTGACTTCTCTTAAAGAGCTGGGTATTAGGACTACACTATGCTGGGTGAGCTTTTACTCACATTCAGTGAGCAAATGGAGCCTTGTTTGCCAGAGGAAGTCCTACACAACTAGGACATCGCAGGTTCCCTAAAGGTTACTTGTTAATGAGTATTCCACGTCAACAGCCACCCACCCAATGAGCATGTGGTATACCTTTGAGTTTTTATTTTATTTGTTAATAGAAGGTTGCACCACTCTCAAGGATCTGGCCAATCAAGCAAAGATCCCCCACTACCTGTGACACACAACATTCCACTGCTCTTCCGTACAGTGGACACTGAAGCATGCATAGGGCCTGTGGTTACTACATCTAATCTAATGACATGAATGTGGCAAGCATTACTTCCAAGTCCATAATTACCATAGCTCCAAAAATTATTGGTTGTCTTAAACATAAAATCAGTTTAAACTTCTTACTATGAGTTAATTGCAGAATTCTAATTTAGATGTACAAAAGATGTTTTATTAATGAGTCAGAGGTCATCTTGAGTATATATTTTAAAGCACTATTTGCTACAAATCTTTAGTACTTACTAAAGTAAAAGCAACACAGAATACAAACAATGCTTCAAGAATACCTTGTTGAGTGTGAACTGGGTGCGATGCACTTCTTTCAGAGAGAACACAACATAGCCAGCAAGTTGAAAGCTTGAAGTTCGAACTGCAGATGGACCCGCAGGGGATTGGACCGTTGGCATGATCAAACGCGACTCCTGTTTCACTTTCTTTGGCGTTAGTCTTAGTTTATTGCCTTCCTGTCCACAAAAGGAAAAATTACAGGTATGTTATAATTCTGACAAAATATGGTAAAAAAGTGAAAACAACAACAACAATAATTTTCTCCCTTTGCCAGTATAGTGTACGTGAAGGAAGTATCAGTTTTTTCTTACAGTAATTGATGGTGCTGCCCACTCAGATACTAACATTTACAGACAATATAATCAAATTCATGCTTCAACATTTATAATTGTTTTAAGCTGTATAAAACAATTTGATTGACAATAAAAGTTCCTCTTGATAAAGAAATGGCAAACAGTTTCATTAAATGCCCTGAACACTGATTATCAATTCAGTGAAATAAAAGAGGTTTATATTCACCTTTCAAATGTGTACACAAATCATACTACAGGAATATTCAGTTTTATTGCCTGATTAAAAAATGCAGAATGTAGATTTCACATTTTCGTAAGTACAAAAACAGAGCTGAGAGCAGTAGTTTGCTGTATGTTCCTCTACAAATTCAGTGTGCTGTATGTTTTAAAAATCTCTATTAATTAACTTTAATTCTGCCCATCGTTGTTGTTACTGTTAGGGATCTGAAAATGTGGTATTTATTATTGGCAAAATTTGCAAGTGTTTTTGTAAAAAATTAGACATATGCATTTAAAAGTATGTCATGCAGCATTTTGACTGGAATGTTTGCTTTTGCAAAAACAGTTCTTTATCCAAAATGGTCTTTGCTTATTTTCTTCTTTTGGCTCTATTTAAGCTTTCAACAAATGATTGTTTCTGTTGAGAAGCAGCAGCATTTTCCCGCCGGTGAACAGAGAGCTGCTCAGATTTAAAGTTTTTCTTGACTACATTTTTTCCTCCCACCCAACTGGATACTTACAGAATCTGCAGAATATTGATATTCACCTTCTGCAGACACTCACAGCTGTGGAACTTAACACCTGACAATGCTTAAGAAGAATTGGCAAGGTACTTAACATAGAAGTAGAAGCAAAAAGATCTGTCCTCACATTAGGGGAAGACTTTCAGTGTGGGCACATTATGTTAACAGGTTTTGTTTACTGTTGTTATAGAGCATAATACAGACACTATTAACTGGCAACTGACCGTATCTGAATCTGTCAGTTGATCCACACCCATTACCTTGTACAGTCTGAGTGTTGTGCACGGTTCTATGAGCAGGTGCTGCTGATAACCTGTCTGAAGTGCTAAATATCACATCAATTTTCTAAGACTGCTTTACAAGGTCTCTCCCTACCACGTCTAGTCTATTCTCAATCAAAACCAATACTCCTTGCCATGCTGTGCGAAGGACTGAAGTGTCATATGGTGATCAGAGCCTGACTACAGTGATATAATTACTCTGACATTATATTGTAGCAGTTGGCCGCGAGTGTAAACAAACAAGGTCTACGGCCGGTAAGGCAAGAAGAGAGGTGTGGGAGGTACAGGCCCCG
Source organism: Schistocerca nitens (assembly GCF_023898315.1). Lineage (NCBI taxonomy): Eukaryota > Metazoa > Arthropoda > Insecta > Orthoptera > Acrididae > Schistocerca > Schistocerca nitens. Next base: position 64,556,529 of record NC_064620.1, on the reverse strand, counting down.
GCTCCCTCTCACAGGAATGCCAGCCTACACCTGTGTTTCATCTGAAGCATGGTGCTGAAACTGGTGAAAACATCTATTGCTACAAAGCACATACCAGTTATCAGAGATGATACGAAATTACAGATAAACACTATTTCTGAAAGAAAGCCCATGTAATTAAATATTAAAACATGTTTTAATGATTTATTTTAGTCACTTTCACGGTCACTCTCAGCCGTGTCAGTTATATAAAGACTCATTATCAGCTACATCCATGCAGGGTGAGCTCTCATGTTCCATTGTCTCTGTATTAGACCAGTCCTCACTAGAGTTGTTGGTACGTATTATAATGTGATCAGTTCCAACTTCCATAACACCATCGCACCTCCTGTAATCATATTCCACTTTGTAAACTTTTTTGCAGTACCCTTCCCAGTCATTTGGAGTGACAGAACTGATGGCATTGTTTCTCAGTTTCTTGTGGTTGGCTGCTCACTTGTCACCAGAGACGTTATGCTCCATCACGTACAGTTTAATTTTTGACCATGCAAGTTCAATTGTGTTCGGGTTGCAATCGTATGGTGGCAGGCGAACAATGGTGTGGCCTGCACTCTTAGCCAGTGCATCTACTACATAGCTCTTTTCACTTAGTTTATTGTCTGCACAAGAGCGTACAGTTCAGCCTTTGTCATGCTGTCATTGCATTTAACTTTACTTTTTTGTAGCCATCTATCACCACCACCTTTGGATAGTACAATGATGGTGTTTCGTTCACCTGTCTACAGTGATACGACAAATTGTCCACAACAATGACAGAATTTGGCAGAAGATTTGGGAGTGCCATCTCCGAAAACCACTTCCATACATTCTGAGTTCGTTTGGACACGATAATCTCCTTGCAACGATTTTGTCCAGAACTTAAGTTCTGCTTGCTTCACAAACCTGTTTCTCGAGCCATCTGGAAGCACTTTCCCAAGCCATAACACCCAAACCATCTTGTAGCTTCTGCCAGCATTTGCATCATGTCAGATTGCTTTCAATCCATGACTCATCAAGACGATAAATATTTTGTTGAGCTTCCCTAATGCTCTTCGTGTGTGCAAGGAAACGAGACTGCCAAAGAACAACGTCACCATGTTCTAGCAAGAGATTTCATTTGTGAATTACAGATTTCCACACAAATCCCATCGACTTAAGTGAAGTTTTAAATGAGGCACTGCTCCATCTCCAATTTATCTTCTCGCACTGTGGTGGAAGAACTTCTGCCACGTGAACTACTTTCTGTTGTGTGTAGAACTCTGCTATGGTATTCCTTATAACTAATTTACTGAAGTCATCAACTTCCTCTTTAATATTACTATGTCTCTTCCTAAGTGAAACAAAATGAAAAATTAAAACTAAGCAGATGCCACGTTGGAAGCATTGTTGTATACAAACAGATTTACACTTGTACAGTACAAATCAGGACTGAGTATCAGGCTATTCACATGGATGAGAGCTTGCAAACGTTCTAACCCTATCTATGGTTCATATACTATTACAGGTGTAAGTGGCAGCTCTCTTACAGGCCTGAGTGATAGGGTGTAGCAGCTTTTATCTTTCCTTTTCTGCCTCGCAGCATTCCAGCACATCACGCATTATTTTACGAGCACCACTTCGTACTACAAATCTCCCTTTCCTTTTAGAGGATGCAGGAGTCATACTTGACTCCTGTGATGGACCTGGAGCAGTGTCTTCACTGATTTCAAAATATGAAACAAGCAACAAGCAATGCACAACACAAAGCATAACGGAGGATATACGAGGCATTCGGCAATGGCTGGCAGCGCTGTAAAAATGGGGGCACAGCCCCGACCTCTACTGGTAACTTTAACAATGACAGATCAAAACACCCCCACCTACAACTGTCACAATATACTATACGATCAATGCTGGTGATAGTGCTTGTGTCATGTGAAAGCCTTTGCATATGAAGAACTTTAGATGAACAAAACGATGTGGATGAGGCTTCTACAAAACTTCACTCAGTTTGCTGGAATAGTAAAATAGAATGGCCAGTCACATTAATGTGACCAACTGGCAAGAGCCTGAATAAACATCTTTTGCACCATAAACGTGCAAGAAGAATGTCAATACGATTTTGGAAGTACAGACACAGATGTGGAGCCATGCCGACTCCAGTGCTGTGGCCAGCTGCGATAGGTTTTGCAGTTGAGAGTTCTTGGCATGAACAGTCAGATGTAGGTGGTCCCACAGAGTCTTTATTTCATTTAAATCAAGAGTCTGGTGTACATGGGAGTACAGTAACCTTATCCTGATGCTCCATGCATGTACACTGCGAGCTGTGTAACACGTTGGAAAGTCCTGCTGGTAGATGCCATCGTGCCGAGGAAAAAAAACTGTATTTGGGGGCAGACATGGTCTCCAGAGATACATGCATATGTGTGTTGATCCACTGTGCCTTCCAGAAAGACAAGATCACCCAAGGGATGCCAAGGAAACATACCATGATGCTCCTTCCTCTGGGACCATCTGTATCTGAAAAGCCTACCCGCTGCCACTCAACAAATGTCCAGTTGCATATTGGCGTGTAAATTCTGGCCTTCATCACTGATGAACAGCAGTCAGCATTGGTGTGTGAAGCAGGTACCAGCTTCAGAGGCCCATAGGCATCAAAATTTGCTGAACAGTCATTGAGGAGACAAACTTGATAATTCCTTGATTCTTCTGAGTGGCCAGTAGCTCAACAGTTGCACATCTATTCACCCGTACACATCACCACAGCCATTGTTCCCCTTGTCACCTACGGCCCGTGGTGCACCACACTTGCTTTGGTGCCAGTTTTGGATAGTGCTATTCTGCCATATACAGTGTACTTTAAACACGGGAGCAGGCAAACAGTTTACAAATAACTGTTTTGGAAATGCATCCACCCTTGGCCCAAAAGCCAATGATCAAATACATTGCTCCATTTCCACATTATGACAAGAAATGTACCTTTTCCTGCATCCCTTGAAACACTTTATATACCCTCCACTGCTAATGCTGTCACCTGGTGTTTGTGAGTGGTTATTGCACCATTGAAACGTAGAGTGGAGTGTGTAATAATGGTACAATTATAAATGCAAAAGTAATGTCTTCAGTTTATCTTTATCAGCAGATATCCAAATCCCTTTAACGCAATCAGCATCTATTGTGCCTGTAATAAGAAAACATGAATTGTAATACACTCAAAAGCTAGTGGAAAACAGCAAAAATAAGGAATGAAAGAAGGAAGATTGGAATTCACTGCTCTATCAATGAGGTCATTAAGGATGGAGCAAATGTTTGGGTTGGAGAACAAAAATAGCTGCATCCTTTTCATAGGAACAATCCTGTAATATGTCTTACATGATTTAGGGAAATCATGTAATATGACAGAGAGTAAACACAATCACACAAATTATTAGCTCTGCATAAATCAAAGCTATTACCTTCTTCCCACTACTCCCATCAGTAATGTGATACTTGACATTGTGAGGCAAAATCTCCTTTTGTGTTTCAAGGCTGTAGACCTCAAGAGTAGCCTTAAAATCAGTGTAGAGGCCATTTAACTTCAATGGTCCCTTCCACATAAGTCCAGGTGTTCCCTTTAGCGCAGTAGGTGATGCAGCTAAAACAGGAGTGCCCAACACTTGTTCCTGAGAGCGCAGCAGACACATGAAATGGTGGCAAGTATTACCTGAAAAAGACAGATTCTTTAAGTTGTGTTTACATAGACCATGTTTTACAGAAAAATGCGGCAGCAATAGTGTTGCCCCCAACATCAACGCAATACATGGCAATTTCGGTGATTTGTATTGTTGGGTCATATCTACCTCGACATTGTATCAAACGTATTCTTCAGTTTAAAAGATGTGAGACTATTGCGCAATTGTGGAAGTGTGCATTTTGTTGTCTCTGTTGTTGTGTGTATGAATGTGTGTACTTTTATGAGAGAAAGGGCAAGAGCTTGAAAGTAAGTTGAATACTGTGTTCTGTTACATGTTTCATGGACCACGCATCTGTCCATTATAGACGAATGGTTGCTTTTCCCTTATTTTGTGTATTTTTCCATCCAGGAATTCCCATTATTGTTAACAAACACATGATCGGTATTTCAAATAACTTTTATGAATTTCTTAAGTTGTTCCAACAAAGTGTTGCAAATACCTGGTATGAGAGGTGCATTGACGGGAACTGCACTTTGAGACGCTACACTGCTGTCTGAATCACAAACAGCCAAAAAATGAAAGGTGATCACCAGTCTTTTTGCAACTGTTATACAGTCTTTTATATCAGTGCTGATCATACCAGTGAAGAAAAAATACAGGTTGGTGAAGAAATACCAGCTATATCAGCTAGAAGGCAAGAAAAATGGTGCTATCTTATGACACAGCTCAATATCAAACAAAATAGTAGAAAGGCGTGACAATTACTGAAGAACCTTGGAAACGACCTAACACCTACTCCCTCGGCCATCTCTGATATAACACCCCAAGGAAGAACTTGCTACAGGTCATCATCTCCCATACACAACATGGAAGGTACTCAATAGACTGAGAACTGGAGTATCTCGATGCAAGGAGAACATGAAGAAATGAGGATTCATCTCAGGGGATGAACTATGTGAGTGTGGTGAACCCCAAGACCATCGGCACCTACTCAGCTGCAGGAAACTGTCGGAACCTGTGTTCATGGACGATCTGATTATCGCCAATGATAAGGCAGTCTGTGCAGCGGAATTCTGGGCAGCATATGGAATATAAATATGCACATATTCTCTGTAATATATATGTATGATATGCTATGTGTAATAAATTATATTTAATGTTATGTTCTGGACAAGTATAAATAAATTAAATACCAGTCCTCAGTCGAGTTACTTTTAAAAGATATATTCAGAATCATATTCTAGCACTCTGAAAATGGTATGTATCCAGCATCAGTTCACGAGTTTCAGAAGTAGTCCAATTAAAAAAAGGGAAAGCGTCCACGATGTTTGATTTCTCTTTTCCTCAGTACTACTTTTCTCTGAAAAATGCATATGCAAGAGAGCCTCACCCGCTTCCACTAGCTACCTTTTGTCCATTTCATGCTTCTGGCCTGGAAATCTATTTCTGCAAACATTGTCAGGCAACAATGGCCAGCAATGTTAACAAACTGTGGCTAAAATTCTTCTGGCTTGCAAGGTTGCAAAACCTGTGGCTGGAATGTTGCCAGGCAGCAATACCAGTATCTGTTACTGGCAGCATGTAATTTTCATTGCCTGTGTAAGCACACCTTTAGTAATGTGTATCGCAATTATAGCAGCAAAAAAAAAAATGGCTCTGAGCACTATGGGACTCAACTGCTGAGGTCATTAGTCCCCTAGAACTTAGAACTAGTTAAACCTAACTAACCTAAGGATATCACAAACATCCATGCCCGAGGCAGGATTCGAACCTGCGACCGTAGCGGTCCTGCGGTTCCAGACTGCAGCACCTTTAACCGCACGGCCACTTCAGCCGGCAATTATAGCAGCAATAAAAGACAATTTTAAATAAATATTGTTATCAGCAAACATAACAAATAAACTGAGTAATGCTCTCACTTTAAGAGACTGAACTGCAATTAGAGTTGTTGCACAGTACAACATTCTGATGTCATGAACAATCTAACACATGTGGTAGTACGGGAAATGAGAAATATCCCTTGTTTTAAACACAATTCTATATATTAGGGGGGAAAAAAAAACACCAGAGCCTCCAATTTGAGTAGTGCTGTTAATGAGCTTTTATTGTATTCCGAGGCCTACAGCTCACCATTCTATGCCAAACTCACTCCAGGGAATGGCATAAGACAATTTCAAATGTAAGTTTAATACAAATTAAGTAATGTTTAACAGGTACCATCAGGATGGGGACCCTTCAAGGATGTAGAGTGATGCAACAAAGGAAACCCATAAAAAATCTGTATACTGAATGAACAATAAGTATCACTATAATGTTTAGTGCTACTCATGCTTATGCCAGCTGAATTTAACCCAGTAAATTGGAATGAAAATTTGTACTTCAAAAAAAGCTGGTGCCTCCTTAGTTTTAATAGATAGCTGCTGTGTAACTGCTATTGATAGCTAATATTATGGTATTTTTCTAAGAAAATATTTACCTACATCTGGAAGTACTGAGTCCTATTGAAACTACATTACTATTTGTCATGCAGCTTTACAACAAACATTGATTTTAGCTTGATTTAAATTAGTCTTGATTCTCAATTACTTGCTTTATGTTAGTCCAGGAACTTATTGAATGGCTTCCCACCAGAGTACATGCTCCATTCTGAAACCTATACAAAGAGGCAAAGTCTACTTGAAAATTATCTTTGTCTTGTTTTGTGACAGTGTAAAACACAGTTCAGCTGAAACTGATTTTTATTAACAGCAACAAAAACCTTTGAGGAGTATGTGGACTAGGAAGCGAGTTTGACAACTCCACGGTCCTCAGAAAGGCTTCTGCAGGATGTACAATAATCTACATTACACAAGGTCCTTATACTGAATAAACCCTTTATTTAGTTTAGGTGCCCTGGCCCAGGATATATAATTCCGTAAGTAAACAGGAAGTGAAAATGTGCAAAGTAAGCCAACACAATAATAGGTGTTTCTAAAGACTAAAATGCTGAACACATCTATTACTTTAACTGTGTGTTTAGCCAGATTTAACATCTGTTGCTAACAGGTAATGCATCAGGATAGTTTTTCATGTTAAGTTCCGCTCATATTATGCTTTTTATTGCCTTCTCAAAGGAGAATCCTTTACAAAAGTCAAACTGAGAAGAATTAACAAGTTCTGCTTGGTTAAAGAAATTAGTATTCTTTCATAAGCCACTTTTTCAATCACGTTTGAAAAGACTAAAATGCTGAACACATCTATTACTTTAACTGTGTGTTTAGCCAGATTTAACATCTGTTGCTAACAGGTAATGCATCAGGATAGTTTTTCATGTTAAGTTCCGCTCATATTATGCTTTTTATTGCCTTCTCAAAGGAGAATCCTTTACAAAAGTCAAACTGAGAAGAATTAACAAGTTCTGCTTGGTTAAAGAAATTAGTATTCTTTCATAAGCTACTTTTTCAATCACGTTTGAAAAGATTGGTAAGAGTAATGTGATTCTGTAGTTAGACGTCGTTTGCTATCTGCTGTTTTGTAAGCAAGTTTTACTACAGCATATTTCAGGCTGTCAGAAAATATGACCCAAGTCATCTATTCAGTATAGGATAATCTTAACTCAGCACAAGGTTGTAATACTAAGTTAGAAGTACTACTATAATTACTGCTTTTTAGTTAACCTAAATGGTTCAAGAATCATAAAAGAAGGTTGTATACGTGGAAGAATCCTGGAGATACTAGAAGGTATCAGATAAATTATATAATGGTAAGACAGATATTTACGAACCAGGTTTTAAATTGTAAGACATTTCCAGGGGCAAATGTGGACTCTGACCACAATCTATTGGTTATGAACTGTAGATTAAAACTGAAGAAACTGCAAAAAGGTGGGAATTTAAGGAGATGGGACCTGGATAAACTGAAAGAACCAGAGGTTGTACAGAGTTTCAGGGAGAGCATAAGGGAACAATTGACAGGAATGGGGGAAAGAAATACAGTAGAAGAAGAATGGGTAGCTCTGAGGGATGAAGTAGTGAAGGCAGCAGACGATCAAGTAGGTAAAAAGACAAGGGCTAGTAGAAATCCTTGGGTAACAGAAGAAATATTGAATTTAATTGATGAAAGGAGAAAATATAAAAACACAGTAAATGAAGCAAGCAAAAAGGAATACAAATGTCTCAAAAATGACAAAACTCTACCATCTGGTGAGCAAGATGTATGAGACAGGCGAAATACCCTCAGACTTCAAGAAGAATATAATAATTCCAATCCCAAAGAAAGCAGGTGTTGACAGATGTGAAAATTACCGAACTATCAGTTTAATAAGTCACGGCTGCAAAATACTAACGCGAATTCTTTACAGACGAATGGAAAAACTGGTAGAAGCCGACCTCGGGGAAGATCAGTTTGGATTCCGCATAAATGTTGGAACACATGAGGCAATACTGACCATACAACTTATCTTAGAAAATAGATTAAGGAAAGGCAAACTTACATTTCTAGCATTTGTAGACTTAGAGAAAGCTTTTGACAATGTTGACTGGAATACTCTCTTTCAAATTCTAAAGGTGGCAGGGGTAAAACACAGGGAGCGAAAGGCTATTTACAATTTGTACAGAAACCAGATGGCAGTAATAAGTGTCGAGGGGCATGAAAGGGAAGCAGTGGTTGGGAAGGGAGTGAGACAGGGTTGTAGCCTCTCCCCGATGTTATTCAATCTGTATATAGAGCAAGCAGTAAAGGAAACAAAAGAAAAATTCGGAGTAGGTATTAAAGTCCATGGAGAAGAAATAAAAACATTGAGGTTCGCCGATGACATTGTAATTCTGTCAGAGACAGCAAAGGACTTGGAAGAGCAGTTGAACGGAATGGACAGTGTCTTGAAAGGAGGATATAAGATGAACATCAACAAAAGCAAAACGAGGATAATGGAATGTAGTCGAATTAAGTCGGGTGATGCTGAGGGTATTAGATTAGGAAATGAGACACTTAAAGTAGTAAAGGAGTTTTGCTATTTAGGGAGTAAAATAACTGATGATGGTCGAAGTAGAGAGGATATAAAATGTAGACTGGCAATGGCAAGGAAAGCGTGTCTGATGAAGATAAATTTGTTAACATTAAGTATAGATTTAAGTGTCAGGAAGTCGTTTCTGAAAGTATTTGTATGGAGTGTAGCCATGTATGGAAGTGAAACGTGGACGACAAATAGTTTGGACAAGAAGAGAATAGAAGTTTCGAAATGTGGCGCTATAGAAGAATGCTGAAGATTAGGTGGGTGGATCACATAACTAATGAGGAGGTATTGAATAGAATTGGGGAGGAGTTTGTGGCACAACTTGACAAGAAGAAGGGACCGGTTGTTCTGAGGCATCAAGGGATCACAAATTTAGCATTGGAGGGCAGTTTGGAGGGTAAAAATCGTAGAGGGAGACCAAGAGATGAATACACTAAGCAGATTCAGAAGGATGTATGATGCAGTAAGTACTGGGAGATGAAGAAGCTTGCACAGGATAGAGTAGCATGGAGAGGTGCATCAAACCAGTCGCAGGACTGAAGACAACAACACAAGAATTTTTTAATCTTCTTCTTCTTGCTAGATCAGCAGTTGCTCCATGGAGGTGCGCCCTTCTCAGAGACAAGCAGCACTCCAGTGAATGCTGAAGATAATGACAATGAAAGAATGATGTCACAAGGATGGCAGCAGATTCATTTTGTTTCCATCCTAGGAAGTGGAAGACTGCTGAAGTAATGTAACGAATGTAAATGTTTATCAAGAGAAGTGTTCCCTGCTCCAATATTCAATTACTATATAACATTTTATGAAGAAACTGTATCTCGTATTTGGTGGATTTGCGAGATAGTTTAGACTTAGTTTTATAGATTCAAGATTTCAGTCTATGAAGACGAAGTCAACAACAAGAATAAGCATGGTGCATAAGAACAGCAAAGCAAAAGAAGATCTCAGGTGATCGTATTATGGTTCCTGTACCCTTTCAGCTCTCACTCTTAATCTAACTACAAATCAGCTGCGGCATAACACAGTTAACACTTCAGTACAAGCTGCTGTAATTTACTTTGCAATAGTGGTTTCAAGTGTAACTACAGTTGAAATTTCCTATAATGACATCAGTTACTACCACAACTCCACTATAACATTGTGATTTCTGTGGTATGGCCATTTTCCTTGAGAGGAACATACTTCTCATGCCTGCTTAATACGCCAAATGTATATAGGTGTATCTATCTCGTGCATAATGTCATTTTCTTGTCCTAGTGTACTCACACTACAGTGATGGTATCTATCACAGAACTTGTCAGCAGTACATGTGATGTCAGTTTCCATAACAATTTGTTACGAAGTGCATACATGTCAGAACAACATGGCCAATAAAAGGTAGAAGAAAAAGTAAAAGTGACTCATGAAATCAAGAATGGAGCTAAAATGGTTGATGAGCGTCATCAATTTGGCCTTCGATTCTTCAGTCCAAACAATTGGAAGAACAAGTGTGAAACCGTTTCTGCATTTGTACACAATGGATCTGAAATTAAGGTGTTACGAAAAGCTCAGCATAGGCGACATGGATGAAAAGCTGTTTAAGTGGTTTAAGTAAAAGTGAAGCATCAGTGTACCCTTTAGTGGGTCTCCCCTTATGGTGAAAGCAGAATTTGCCAAGAAATTAAAAGATGAGGAGTTTTTGTGCACCAGTAGCTGGATTGACAGATTCGAGCAATGTCATGGCATTACTTTTGAGCGGTGAAGCCAACAGTGTAAGTACTGAAACAATCCAACAATGGCTTGCTAACATATGGCCTACAATTCGTGAAGGATATGCAGACTGTGACATCTTTAATGCAAAGACTGACATATTTTTTAAATGGACACCTGACAAAACTCTGAAATTCAGGGGCGAAAAACCTGTTGGTGGTAAGTTATGAACAAATAACAGTTCTGGTTTGTGTTAATGCAGATGGAACTGAGAAGAAAAAATTGCTCATAAAAGGTAAATCAAAAAATCCTAGGTGTTTTAAGCATGTAAAACATCTGCCAGTGCACTAGAATGTTAATAAAAACTTCTGGATCACCTCCAAACTCTTTGTAACTGAAATAAGGAATCAGGATTGGGAGCTTAGAAGTCAGAAAAGGACTGGTTCTTGTTGACAACACATCCTACACACTCTGGTCTGAAGAATTTTCAGCTTATTTCTCTTTCTGCAAATACAAGCTTATTGCAGCCCATGAACCAAGGGGTAATTAGGGGGCCAAACTACCATTATTGTAAGCTCATATTACTGAAAATGAAACACTGCATTGAAAAAAGCAGGTTTTTTTCTATTACACAAATGGATGTGATCAGAGGCATTACCAAAACCTGAAGCCGGGTCACAGCCTAAACATCAAGAACTGTTCCCGCCATGCGGGAATCATATCTGAAGAAATAAATGATGTCGAAACTGAAGACACATTCGATGACACTGATGATCTGCTGCTGTCTGCATTGTTGCCAGAAATCAACTGTGATATTCTCAACCAGTGTGGCTATGAAATGTAGGTGAGAATAGATGATGACATTGTTACATCTGAAGCGCAAACTGAAGATGAAATTGCAAATGAAGTGAAGAATCAGGTCCACAGTGACCACGAAGTGCGTGAAGGAGATGAAGAAGAAGAAGAACAAAATAAAATGCCTATCCCTACTGTGATTGACACTTTATAAGCCATAAGAGTTCTGATCACCATCTATGAAACTTGGGGAGGGAGCAGTGTTATTGCAAATGAAATAATGAACACAGCATGTAATTTAGAAAGTGTGTATTGGGCACACAGACAGCAGAATAAAATGACTGATTACTTCTCTCCTAAGTAAAGAAGTTTGATGTGTACTCAACAGGCTTAAGAATGAATACTTTATGTAAAATAAAACAAGGCTAAATGAATTTGTTGTTTTCCGTTTGCTACCACAATATATTGAAAATATGGATCTCAGTTAAGATGACACGCTTTTATAACAACATAATTTTCGAGGTCCTCTGAATGTCGTTATGGCCAGGTTCCACTGTACTATCTGTCCTACAGTTGCATTTTCCACATGAATTAATCCTGGGAAAAGCCTGGGGCCCATGTTGTAATTCACTGGGATTTGATGATGCAGCTCTGGTCAAACTGGATGCTTTTAGCAATCAGTTTTGCAAATAGCCACTTACAAGAAGCATTCAGATACAGCCCAGGCTGTGTGAAATGTGACCAAATTAGGAATGATGGATCACTCACATCCATGTGTGATCTCCTTTTCCCCTGAGTGATTATCCTATTTCTGTATTAACCCATTCCACAGAGCACTCCTTCCAGGACCTATCACACAAAATAAAGAGTGACAAGGTGTTAACACTAGTGTAATGTTCATTCTCTGCAGTATGCTTAATGTGTTCCTAGCTGTACAATTAAGATTACAGCCCAGAAAGTTACTTGCACCTGAGACTGTAATTACATGGTCTTTTCCAAGATCCTACCCAAGAGAGCACAAATAACAAGTGACATAGCTGAGTCTTGCATGTGGCTGCAAATACTAGTTACCTGGTACTGACTACCTGGATAGTTTTGTACCAGTGGTGACATACCCCACCCATGGATACTACTCAGCAATAAGACTTTCATGACGATCTTAAAATGGAGCTGCTCTGTGACAATGATGTAAAAGATATGATGATGCAGTATCAAATACTCTGCCTCTCTTACTCAAGTAGTGGAAGAAACCAGAACCCACAACATTACTGTATATGGCAACAGGTGTGTAGCTGTGCGAGCAAAGAGAACACACAGTCCAAAAATCAGAATGCCTCCTGAATGATCAGAACGTGTCAGGAAAGGAAATAATTCAAACAACAAAATGACTCTTCAACAACTGTAACCAACACAGTAAAGATATGATACAAAAAAATATGGTGAAATATGTAAATTAAAATTAAGAAATATATGTCATGGTTAACTTAGAACTTAAGAAAATTCAAAAGAATTTACAGGAATGGGAGACATCAGCCAACCAATGGGAAAGCTTTCCCCTGGTGAACACACAATGCAGAGTGCTCCTGAGATTGAAGACAGATGCATGTGAGATATGTTTACTGAAAGAGCACATTCAAAGTGTCAATATTATTTAATCAGTGTAACATAGATAAGGTGATGCTACTGTGTACCAAGTACTCTTCCCAGAAATAAACTATGTGGATAATGCCACAATTACCATATTTACCCAATTATAAAAAGGTTTTTCCCCCAAATTCGTAATTCAAAAAATAAAGGGTCATTTTACATTTACGTAAGAAGCTTTGGCTTGAGGTTTCACACAAATTTATTTTGGAGAATTCCAAAGGGTAGGGCTTAACAAACAAGCTTGCATTCAAATAGACTAGGGATTTCCTGGTATGCAGAAGTGCTCCTGTGATTGATACAGAATCATCCTTGCTCGAACAATCACATGACATTTGACTGATGGTGCCAGTGCAAGGGACAGTCGTGAAACTACGAACTAGCCACTACAACAATCTAATGAGCTGCTTAAAAATCGACAATTTTGTGAAACACAAGAGGAAACTGCATTAAATACTATCAACTTACAAACTTTTGTTGCATTTGAACAGGTTTGCAATAAAAGTTCTTATATATGTAGAGATACTGTATACATACATTTATGCTGCTTTTCAAGTAAAGGTAACATTCAAAGGTGAAAATCTTGTTGTTCAAAAAACCATTACTTGATTCTGGACCTAAGTCAGTATTTCATTTGGTTATGAGAAACTGTAATGATTTACCAAGTGGGTTGCAAATGAGAAATTCGGTCACTGTTCATGCCTTAGAATACTGCAAGTAAACATTTCCAGCTTTAGGGCAAGATGGTGACATTCAGATAACACAAGAAAGAAAATTAATCAATAATTAAACATCTAACAAACTAAATTAATCACATTAAACTGACTGGAATTATTATCGCAAGAAAAAGTTGTGGCAGAAAGACCCATTATGGAGATAATGCAAACAGATGCCACTATATCGCAGGTTGAGCAAAAGTTCAATTACTGGACTGAGTCGTGATACAAGCTTTTATTTATGTATTGTCTAGATGGGGGTAGTGTTGCACTTATGTGTTTTGTGCAGCAAAGATGTCGATGCTCAACTTATGGCATGACAGGAATGAATAGGGTGTGTGTCAGCTGCTGGTTCTACACAGCCAATGAGAGAGCAGTGGGCAGATGAGGTATTTGGGAGCAAGAGACATTGTAGCATTCTCATGTCAATATAGAAGTGAAATCCACTATTTATTCAGAGAGAGAGAGAGAGAGAGAGAGAGAGAGAGAGAGAGAGAGAGAGAGAGAGAGAACACCAGCAGCTGTGTTCTCAAGTCCCACTGTAAGCACAACCTCAGGAATTGCAACATATTCGGAAGAAACAGTCATATGTTTGTGACAATGACAATATAAGGCTCACATTTTGTCACTTGTTATAACCCCTCTTTAGAAGTTCTGGATCATTGTAGACTTCCTCCAGCAATTCTTAAACATTATTATGCAATGTCTCTTTTGATCGAAAATCAACAAATTTGGAACAAACATTGCTGCTACACGTTTCATACCCAAAATATATGAAAAAATTGCTTGGCATGAGGCAAAGGATACGTCGACACTGTCAGCACCCGCTCTTATGGTGATCTAGTGATTTTCGGAACCATTTTATTTACTTCTTCCACAGTCTCGTCAGTAATTGATATGCTATGGCCTCCAGGGCAGTCGTCGTCTCCAATGTCTTATCAATCCTCTCTCAAAAGTTTATACCACTCAAACTCTTGTGTTATTCGTAGTTGATTCGTCAAAAGCTACAGCCAACATTTTGAATGTGGTGCTGCACTTTATTCCATTTTCAAGCAAAATCTTTCTCAAAAGTAAAAATTTGCCAAACAGTTGAAAACACATACAACCTTTTCCACTGTCAACAATAAACTAAATATTCAAAACAGCTGAAAATGCAAATGTACATCAGGAAAGGGGGGGGGGGGGGGGGAAGATTAAAAAATTTAAAAATTGGACGTATAAAGCAAAAGAAAAAGAATTCCTATTATCTTTTGATCACACCTCATATCTATTAGCCCAAATCACTCTAGCTCTTGTACGAGGTGCATTCAAGTTCTAAGGCCTCTGATTTTTTTTCTAATTAACTACTCACCCGAAATCGATGAAACTGGCGTTACTTCTCGACGTAATCGCCCTGCAGACGTACACATTTTTCACAATGCTGATGCCATGATTCCATGGCAGCGGCGGAGGCTTCTTTAGGAGTCTGTTTTGACCACTGGAAAATCGCCGAGGCAATAGCAGCACGGCTGCTGAATGTGCGGCCACGGAGTGTGTCTTTCATTGTTGGAAAAAGCCAAAAGTCACTAGGAGCCAGGTCAGGTGAGTAGTGAGCATGAGGAATCACTTCAAAGTTGTTATCACGAAGAAACTGTTGCGTAACGTTAGCTCGATGCACGGGTGCGTTGTCTTGGTGAAACAGCACACGCGCAGCCCTTCCCGGACGTTTTTGTTGCAGTGCAGGAAGGAATTTGTTCTTCAAAACATTTTCGTAGGATGCACCTGTTACCGTAGTGCCCTTTGGAACGCAATGGGTAAGGATTACGCCCTCGCTGTCCCAGAACATGGACACCATCATTTTTTCAGCACTGGCGGTTACCCGAAATTTTTTTGGTGGCGGTGAATCTGTGTGCTTCCATTGAGCTGACTGGCACTTTGTTTCTGGATTGAAAAATGGCATCCACGTCTCATCCATTGTCACAACCGACGAAAAGAAAGTCCCATTCATGCTGTCGTTGCGCGTCAACATTGCTTGGCAACATGCCACACGGGCAGCCATGTGGTCGTCCGTCAGCATTCGTGGCACCCACCCGGATGACACTTTTCGCATTTTCAGGTCGTCATGCAGGATTGTGTGCACAGAACCCATAGAAATGCCAACTCTGGAGGCAATCTGTTCAACAGTCATTTGGCGATCCCCCAAAACAATTCTCTCCACTTTCTCAATCATGTCGTCAAACCGGCTTGTGCGAGCCCGGGGTTGTTTCGGTTTGTTGTCACACGATGTTCTGCCTTCATTAAACTGTCGCACCCACGAATGCACTTTCGACACATCCATAACTCCATCACCACATGTCTCCTTCAACTGTCTATGAATTTCAATTGGTTTCACACCACGCAAATTCAGAAAACGAATGATTGCACGCTGTTCAAGTAAGGAAAACGTCGCCATTTTAAGTATTTAAAACAGTTCTCATTCTTGCCGCTGGCAGTAAAATTCCATCTGCCATACGGTGCTGCCATCTCTGGGACGTATTGACAATGAACGCGGCCTCATTTTAAAATAATGCGCATGTTTCTATCTCTTTACAGTCCGGAGAAAAAAAATCTGAGGCCTTAGAACTTGAATGCACCTCGTAGTACATCCACAACGATAAAATTCAACCTAGCCAATTTTCAAAGTATTATGTAGTTTACGAAACAACAGTTTATTCTTACATCAGTCTTTACAAGGCCATCTCGGTCCAAAACTGGCAGTCAGCAGTCAGAATTTATATGCATAAATATCTGTGTCAAAATATGTGAAAAAGACTGTATCTTGTGGAAGAAATACTATTTAAAAAAAAAAGGACACACCTGTGTTTATACGCTGATTTGGAAACTAAAGACTGTGCCACACGTAATTATTTTACTTGGAGTGACTTTCAAAACTATGACCAAATTATGGACAGATTACTGAAAAATTGTGCTTCAGCTGCATGCCAAGAGATTTACAAAACTTCCTCATAATTCCAGTTAATTACTGTGAAGGCTACCCTTGTGTGGACACCAGTTACTTTTTGTATCAGATAAATTGGCCATTGTCTCAACAGAGACAACTAAATTGAATAAATGTGCAAATTAGTGAAACTAAAATTGTTGAGTCATCTGCATTATTGAATGGAAACCTTTCAGGAGTCAATAACATTTCTGTAGTTCTGTTTTATCTACAGAGTGGAGACCACCACTAGAGAGAACAGTTAGAGCTAAAGTACATTGGGGTAATGACCTTATCACAAGATAATGAAAATAACCCACAGGTCCATGAAGAGATGCGTCAGCAGATACCTAGGTGTCTTACTGGATGAGTGACAAAGCTGCAATGTACATATTCAAGAAATGAGCAAGAGAGGCAGGAATATGGTGAACAAAATCTTAATCCCTGCTAGTTCTGGTTACAAACAAGTTATGGTTACAAATTACCAATGCAGACAATAAGAAAAAATCATAACACCGTCCTAATTGCGATTATGGGATACTGTCCAACTACCTGGGCACTCATAACACCAGCACAGGTAGTTAACATGGTGTAATGCGGAATACTTCAGTTGATGGGAACTTTTGGTACTCTGTCAGTTGAGATGTTGCAGGTAATGCTTGGCTGTCACAGGGATGATGCCAAACAGCAAGATGCAGCACATATGGTTTTTTTCCAAAATATAAAACAGAGACTATGAATGAGGCACTTGAATCTCTCAAGAGGCCTGGTATTTCCTGACTGGTGATTAACCTTGCACAACCTACTGACATCGAAGTGTTCAAATACAAACCTCCAAATGTGCCTGTAGTGAAAAGGGCATGCCAGAATGTACTATCAGGAGATGTCCACTGTATGCCAATGTTGGCAATACTGATAGGCAGCAATTGAACTGGGACAGAAGACTTGATACTAAGGAAATACTACTATGCAAGACGGAAAGGCAGTTCCTGTACAACACTGGCAAAGCCATTTCAAAAAAGGCTTGGGCAGTGTGTTACCTTACCAATCAACTCCTGTCTACTGCACTACATGATGATGTGACAGAAGATCGAGATGCAGCACAGTGAAGACAGCCGAGTTCAACAGTTACAGCAGACGAACAGCCAACACTACACATATGGTGATCATAACACCAACAGAACAGTCAAAACATAGCCATGGGCCATGTCTAGCTACCCCAGGAACTGGAATCTGAGTGGCGTGGGCTGGTACATGGCACTACCACTCACCAACAGCAACGATCCTCCTTTGAACTAGAGGAGTTGTCTCCTGTCACCAGGTAGCTGACAGACAACAAAAGAGGCAAATGCAACCACAACGCCTTCCTCGGCACACAAGGAACTGGTAGGATATGCCTACAGACCATGGAGCGATGGATGCATTGTTGAATGTGACAGACAAGAACTGATGTTATAGCAGTGGTAGACACATTTAGATTTTGCAGTAGGCGTGATTTTTATTAATAGTAGAATTAATTATGTTGATGAGAAGTGGTATTGTTTTGAATGTAATAATGTATTTTGTATAATTAGGGGCCAATGTACTGAAAAAAAAATTGCTGCTGATAACAACAACTTGTGTACGAATGAGTGCAGCCTAGTTTAAATTACAGGTAATAGGATAAAATGTAATAAATAAATGTCAAAGGTTATAAACAATATGCCACTTTTCTGCAATAGTAAAATGAGTGGTCAGTAGGTCACATCTGCCATGAATGAACATGGCAACCTCTTAACATAGAGTCAGAGCACATGATGCATTGCAGCATTCTGCCTGCATAAGCCAAGCCCATTACAGTCTCGCACCATATGCCCAGTTCTGTCGGATCAATTCTGAACTTTGGTTGACTGAATACTTTTGTCCTCCAACTTCCAAATCACGGAAGCTATTGGCAACTGTTAGACGGAAGCTAGCGGGCTTGCAGTCTCTCTTATCTTTCCACCGACTTGGAAAGTCTGATTATAATCCTGTAGCCTTAACGTTACTACTAAAGACTGCAGCTTGCAAAACTGATGGCTCTTCTTGCGATTCAGATAAACATCCCCAAATTCCAAGATGAGCTTCTTTCTAACCAAATTGAGTACAACAGTGATGATCAGTGCATCTCCAGAAGTGGCCAACATATTTCCTTGTGCAGGATGTTACACCACATGAAAATAATGCCAACATTCCTCACTCTGACTGCAAGACCTGACAATTCTGAGGCAAACTCCACACTTTACCATTTTGAAAATTCAAGGTATTTGATTAAAAACTTTTGTTCAAAGAAAGAAAACACCCAACAGATTTCTATATTTGCTTGTAAAATAAAATCATTTAGAATGAAAATTATTTTGTAGTTATTACGTTATATAGTTGAAATGTAGCTTTTAAGACTGAATACTTTGCGTAATGAATTTCACTTATGAGTGAAACTAAAAATTATCCACAAAAAATAACTTTATTTACAATAAAGAATTAAAATTATTTGCAAGAGATCATGTTCACATGATTTTCAAGAGCAATTTATTTGATCTTAAGTGTCAGTTAAGTTAAGAGATGCCAACATTACCTGCCACAGAAATGGGGATTAGGTTAGTTCACAGGCATTACATAATCAAGAAAAATCAAAATAATTTGTCGGATTATATTCAACTTATAGGTTTGTTAATAAAGGAGTTATATAAAACAAGTAACTGCATGCATTTACTGATATTAAGACTGAATATAATGTTGTTGCAAAGTATTTTCTCACTTTAATACTATCTCCAATGTTATTCCATCTCTACACTGAGAAAGCAGCAAAGAAAACCAAAGACAAATTTGGTAAGGAAATTACAGTTCAGAAAAGAGAAATACTTTTAGGTTTGCTAACGACATATTAATCTATCAGTGGCAGCAATGGAGTGCGAACAGCAATCTGTGAATGGTCTCATAAACATGGTTAACACCAACAAATGATAAACAAGGATAACTGAATTAAAGTAGGCAATGGTGAGAAAATTGGATTAGGAAATGAGGAATTAAAAGTGGTGGAGGAGTTTTGCTGTTCAGGCAACAAAATAAATAAAGATGGCAGAAATAAAGAGTTACTAGTTTCTCCATGTGCTGATTCTCGACTATTTCTTTAATTAATAAAAACTGCCTCAGTTGCTGTTGATAACTTCACTGATTCCACTAAAAGTTTCAAGGGATTCTGAAAGATTATGATGTAGAGAAGCACTGTCCCAATGACAAAAGTGCATGTCAGGTGGATTTAAAATATCAAGTGCCCAATGATCCATTGCACAAGTAAGATATTTGTTGAAAGATAAAATCGAAGTATTTGGTGCATAGTATGGACTTCCAGGAAAGTAAAGAATGGTTTATTTATCAATCAATTAACAGAATTGTGGGAAGCAACATGTTACAAGAGGATATAAACAGGGTGTATAAGTCAACAAGAAAAAAATTCTAGGATGAAAATTCCCCACACTTCCCATTTGTCCCTGGGCGTATACAGTGCAAGCAACAGCAAGATAAGCACTTCTGAAACAAATTTGTTAACATTGTACTAGGGGCGTTTGAAAAGTCTGAGAGATGGCACCACCGGCACGTATCGAGGTCATATTTAGTTAGTAGCATGTTTGGAAAGAACGCACACCAAGTTTCAGCCATATTGGTCAATTTCTTTGTGTTTGGCATTTGTTTGAATCAAGGAAGTCGAGCGATTGTCAAAAAATGGCCGAAAAAGAGTTTTGTGTGGTGATTAAACATTACTTTATGAAAGGCAAAACGCCTCAGGAGACTAAAGAGAAGCTTGATAAATGTTACGGTGATTCTGCACCTTCGATTAGAACAGTTTCTAAGTGGTTTCAGAATTTTCGGAGTGGCCATATGGGCACAAGTGATGCTGAACGTTCTGGACGCCCTGTGGAGGTTACGACTCCAGAAATCATTGATAAAATCCATGATATGATGATGCATGACAGAAGAGTTAAGGTGTGTGAGATTTCTAGTGCTGTGGGCATCTTGAATGAACAGGTACATAATATTTTGCATAAACATTTGGACAGGAGAAAGCTATCCGCAAGATGGGTTCCGCAATTGAGCAAAAACGGAATCGTGTGAAGTGTTGCAGCTGTTCAGAAAGAATCCAAAGGACTTTAAGCGTCGTTTCGTCACTGTGGATGAAACATGGATACATTACTATACTCCTGAGACCAAACAACAATCTAAACAATGGGTTAGCAAGGGAGAATCTGCACAAAAAAAGGTGAAGACCATTCCTTCAGCCAGAAAGGTTATGGCGACTGTCTTTTGGGATTCGCAAGGGATAATCCTCATCAACTATATGGAAAAGGGTAAAACCGAGCTTCAAGAAAAACTCCGGCAATTGGACAGCAAAAAATTCATTTTCCATCACTACAATGCACCAGCACACACCTCAGCAGTTGTGGTCGCAAAATTAATGGAAATAGGATTCCAACTCGTTTCACATCCCTCCTATTCTCCAGACTTGGCTCCCTCGGACTACTATTTGTTCCCCAATTTGAAGAAATGGCTGGTGCGACAAAGATTTTATTCAAACGAGGAGGTGACTGCAGCAACTAATAGCTATTTTGCAGACTTGGACAATTCCTATTATTCGGAAGGGATAAACAAATTAGAACAGTATAGAACAAAGTGAACAAGTCTAAAAGGAGACTTTGTCAAAAAATAAAATAGGTTTACCCCAAAACACGTAAGTAGTTTTTATTTTTGCATGGACTTTTCAAACGCCCCTCGTATACAAATTTAAGTGTTTGGCAGTCTTTTCTGAAGGTATTTGTCTAGAGGGTAGCCTTGTGCAGCAGTGAAATGTGGATGACAAACAGTCCACACAAAAAGAGAACAGAAGCATTGGAAATGTGGTACTATGCGAGAAAGTTAAGTTTAGATGGGCTGATCAAATAACTAATGAGGAGATACTTAAATACACTGGGAAAAAATAAGAAAATTATGGCACAGCTTGACTAAAAAGTAGGATTGGTTGATATGAGACATCAAGGAATTATCAATGTGGTAATGGAGGGAAGTGAGGGGGTTAAAAATTGTAGAGGAAGGCCGAAGCTTGAATACAGCAGGCAGGTTCAAATGAACGTAGATTGTAGAGGTTTGCATGGGGTGCATTTGCGTCGAGAGCTATATCAAATGTCTCTTCGGACGAAGAAAACAACACGCATTATATCCTTGTGACAAATGTATTAATATTCTATAGCTGTAAATGCATTAAAATGATATCTATGAAGCTATGGAACAGTAAAGTCAGAATTATTAATTTATCTAATTGAAAAACAAGACGTTCTTTAACACAACAACAACTGTCGCACTGATGTTTTATATACTTACTAATCTGCATCATTCTACACCTGACACAGCAATTTATTTATAACAGGGCATTTCTGGAAGTCAATATACTTTTATCACAGAAGTAAGATACGTTTCGGACATAATATGGACTTCCAGGAAATCAAACAATGGTTTACTACTGATCTATGCAAAATCTTGTGTGTATAAACTGAATCCTCTGTAGACTGATTCGCCTTTTTGTGAGGATATTGCCTTTTTATTGGTTATTTCTCAATACATTTTGCTTCTGCTTAGGTCTAATAATAAAAGCCAAACCTAGGGACTTTTTTTCAATGCTTTGTATATTTTTAATGAACCTGTGGCATCTCTCCACTCCCATGTTAATACTAAATAATGTAGACATTTGCTTAACTATCTTTATTATTTGTCAATCTTTTCTTTATCACTATGTTTAGCTACTAGCAACCATACAGATCAAATAACAGCAATACTGCATTTACCACTGTAGTAATAAACATAGTACATTTACATCTACATGGATACTCTGCAAGTCATATTCCAGTGCCTCATCGACCCACCTTCACAATAATTCTCTATTATTCCACTCTCAAACAGCATGCGGAAAAAAACAAACATCTATATCTTTTTGTGCGAGATTTGATTTCACTTATTTTTTATGAGGATCATTTTTCCCCATGTAGGTTGGCACCAACAAAACACTTTCGCATTCGGAGGAGAAAGCTGGTGATTGAAATTTCCAGAGAAGATCCTGCTGCAAAGAGAAAACCTTTGTTTAATGATGTCTGTCCAAAATCCTGCATCATGTCCAAAACACACTCTCCCCTATTTTTCAATAATACAAAACGTGCAGCTCTTCTTTGAACTGATAAGGATTCCACATCATGGAGCAATACTCCAAAAGACGATGCAGAAGCATAGTGTAGGCAATCTCTTTAGTTAAGTCGGTTGCATCTTCTAAGTGTTCTGCCAATAAACTGCAGTCTTCTGTTTGTCTTCCCCGCAACACTTTCTGTGTGTTCTTTCCAATTTCAATTTTTGTAATTGTAATTCCTAGGTATATTGTTGAGTTTATGGCATTTAGATTTAATTTATCATGTAACCAAAGTTTAATGGATTCCTTTTATCACTCATGTGGGTGATCTCACACTTTTTATTATTTAGAGCCAACTGCCAATTTCTGCACCATACAGACGTCTTTTCTAAATCGTTTTGCAATTTGTTTTGATTTTCTAATGACTAGATGATAAATGACAGCATTGTCTGCAAACAAATTAAGACAGCTGCTCAGATTGTCTCTTAAATCTTTCATATAGATAAGGAACAGCAAAGAGCCTATGACACTACCTTGGAGAACAAGAGAAATCACTTCTTTTTTTGGTTTATGACTTTCCATCGATTACAACAAACTGTGACCTTTAAAATACGAATCCAGTGCATTAATTGAGACTGCCCATATGCACGCAATTTCATTACAAGCTGCTTGTGAGGTACTGTCAAAAGCCTTATGGAAATCTACAAATACGGAATCAATGTGAAATTCCTTGCCAAGAACGCAACACTTTATGTGAGTAAAGAGCTAATTGTGTTTCACAAGAATGATGTTTTCTAAATCCATTTTGACTGAGTGTCAACAGACTGTTCTCTTCAAGGTAATTCATAAGGTTCAAACACAATATATGTTCCAAAATCCTACTGCATATTGATGTTAATGATATGGACTTGTAATTTAGTGGATTACTCCTTTTTCCTTTCTTGAATATTGGTGTGACCTGTGCAACTTTCCAGTCTTTGGGTATGGATCTTTTGTTGAGCAAGTGGTTGTATATGATTTTTAAGTATGGGGCTATAGCACCAGCATAGTCTGGAAAGAATCTAATTGGTATACTGTCTGGATCAAAAAACTTGCTTTTAAGTGATTTAAGTTACTTCACTACTCTGAGGTTATCTTCTTCTAAGTTACTCATGTTGGCGGCTGTTCTTGATTCAAATTCTGGAATATTTACTTCTACATAGGACAATGCTGTGTTTCCTGTAACAAAATGAAGGATTAATCAATTCTGAGTCCATTGCAGGTACTATTCTTGATCCCTCACAATCATAAACCTTTTTTCCTCACTTCTACTTTCACTGCTGCTGCTCAGAACATGGCACATGTTCAGCAACATGTCAATAAGATGGTGCTTACCAACCCTCCAATGTTGGTCTCTCTCTCTCTCTCTCTCTCTCTCTCTCTCTCTAAATTCCTGGACAATGTTGTCTCCCCTGCCTTTGCATCACCTTCTATTAGTGAAAAAGGAATGTTTGACAAATAGAAGTTGTTCTTGGCTTTTACCAGTACTGTATAAACATTTCTTTTCTGTGGAAGTATAAATTACCTGTTCCAATATTGTGAATGTATTCTTTTTTCACCGGTAAAACAATATTTGTTACAATTAGTGTCCCCTGCTCACTAGGTTGTATCACAGATGCAGTGCTTCCACCAGGTCTTAGAGTTCCTTCAACTTCGAGCCTCTGGATTTCGTGCAATGCTGCCTGTCTGCGATGTGCTGAAAGATAATTCACAGAAAATTAAGCAGAAATGAAGACCTGAGTATAAAAGACAAAGAAATCTTTAAATAAAGAGGTATGTCAGGAGTTCAATAGCATCAAAACTATACTTATTTTGAATGAATAGCTCTATTACACTTCATTGTAAAATGCACATAGGGCCAATATTCTGAGAAAGGCAGTAACTTTACTTTGGTAGAATGAGACAATATAAAAAACGAGACCGGGGGGAGGGGGAATAGCTTTTACGTAAAGAACTTTTTTAATGAAGAAAATTTCTAGAAGTTTAAGAAACTAACTTGCTAGCAGGAGGAGCCGCTCTCCTTCCACTTGCTCAGCTGAACCAGAAAACTCCACTGTTGCGCAGCACAAATTAAGTGCCTGGCTAGCCTGTGATATTACTGTCTGTTGTTTCGTTACCTGAAAGCCATATTATGAAGGTATAGTTAAAAAATGAACATACATAAAGTTTGTATTTCACATTTCTTCAAGCTTTACCTCATCTAGCAAAGTTGAAATCTTACTCCTCACAGTATTTCTATCATCTGCTGGAAAACTGATACTCTCTTCAGAATCGTATGAAACGGTGGATCTGACTTCTGGTCTCCGGATTATTTGTCTAACTGGTGTTGTTTTCACTCCCTGTAAACACAATACTTCTGTAAGAATTATCAGTAGAATCAAATTGAAACAAATGGGTAGTTTCTAGTGGTGCTACAATTTTATTGACTTCTATTGCTAAGAAATTTGTTTTACTAAATACATGCTTAAGAAAATGCAAAATACTACTTTAAAATGTATGTCCACAAAGCCAAGTCGAGGGAAATCATGAACTACTCTAATTCTCGCATGTTTAGAAGGACTTGTATATGACAACAACAACAACAACAACAACAACAACTACTACTACTACTACTACTACTACTACTACTACTACTACTCCTTGATAACATCACATTTCTAATGTTCTGATAAGCATTCTTGCTAAATGCATTAAACAGAAATAGTTGCACACATTTTATATTGACATTCAAAAAGCAGTTGACAAATCTGATGCTAACAGACTGTGAGCACATTGTTGTGCATAGCTGTAAATTCTCTTTGAAAATATTAATGAACATTATCATTTGTACACACAGTACAAAATTTAAAGATACTTCTCAGGCACACAGTGTAAATTTGGAAGATGCGTTTAAACAAAATAATTATGTCTATATTAACCAGATGAAAGTAGGCTATCTCGGAATGGAAAAAGGCAAATATTGTTTCAAAAGGCTACAGGGGAGATTAATGGCATGAGGATTGACATGGCTGAAACCAAATGACAATAATCAGAACAAGCATTGTTGGTTTAAAATTGCCTCCACAATAAAAAGCCATTTACTTTATCATTTTAAGTCCACGAAAATCACATTTAAACCAGGTAAACAATTTCAAAGCAAAACTGTACATACCATGTTCTGCTGTCTTCTGTAAAAACTAACAGTGTGCATAAGAGGCAGCTGCTGATCACCATCGACCACATGGTCTGGTAGGCAGCTCTCTTCATCCATTTGCTCAAAGTGACCACGATTATATCTGAAGCTTTGACAGTGGGTTGACGTAGGACTGTAGTCTTTCTCTGGTGTCCTGTGCTTACTTGGGCTGTTGCTTTTTACTGTTTGCATTAACTTCTGTAAGGATTTGGATAGTATGGTTTGATTTAACATTTGGGTTACAGAGCACTTATTCAAGAAAATATTTTATATTTGTATCAAGCAAATCAATACATAAAGGCAGTGATAATACTTCATAACTTACATTTGAAACTTAAATGGAGTTTGGGGGTTACTTCAGTTTCCAGAATAAAACCTGTATCTGGAGTTATACGACGGAACTTCCGATGTAAAAAGAAACTTTTCTACCACTGACATGATCAGGGCAAAACTCTACCAAGCTGAAGATGTGGTAATGCAGACAAAAGACTATTCGATAGCTACCAACCACAAAAACAGAATAGGTAATTGTATTATCACAATCAATCTTGCTTCAACATTTAGTTAGCTATCTTTCTCCTCATTTTTAAGTCCATTTCCTCCTGACAGATGCTTGCTGGAATAGGGCTGACGCCTTTGCAGACTGTTTCTTCACTATTTTGTGATAGCATTTTACATTATTGCACCTTTTTATGCGCTAAATCCAAAAGATCTTTATAGTCTTCACTATATTCATGTCTCAAAAGAGACAAAACAGCAGAAAAAATAGCTATGCAATAACACTGTTAATTACTCTAGAGACAATTTTACACTCTTAATACAGTTCTGCACTATCACCTAGTGAACAAAATACAAGGTTACATAATATCAAACCAAATTCTTATTGCATTACAGATTTATTAGCAGACAACCTGGCATATTTAAGAAGAAATTGTCTGAAGTGAAAGTATCTTTTGTTATACCTCAAAGGAGTGTTAAGCTTTTTCTGTTCACTACATATATGAGCATGTAATCGGAAAAATTTAGAGGGCAACGACAAAATAAACCTAAGCACATCAAAAGCAGCTTATTTCAGTTCTGGAAATCATATGCACGTATAACAAATGCTAAGTTGCATTTTTGTACAGACTCAACTTTAAATACCAGGTCCTCATAAGGCTAGCTAGTTAAGACAGTACAGAGGTCACAGTAATGTGTGGGCACACCACCTCCAATAGGACTTTATCTAGATCAGCACTGTGCTGTTAAACAAAAATTCAGGTTAAGGACTGGTTTACCTTTAGGAAAAGCAGATTCCAGAATAAGGTCAATGGAGAGCCTTGGGAAAGCTAATCAACCCATAAAGGACATAGCTTACTAAACACTTATAGGACCAAACTTTTGGTATGGCCAATCAGTGCAGGACCCTTACCAGGTAACATTAATACGGAAAAAGGAACATGCAAATACATAATGATTTTTAATCTTGATTTCAGTTAATAAATGTGACAGTATCACAGAAATGCTCACATTGGTGACATAAGTGCATCAAAGGAAGGTTTACCGTCAAAATTTTAAAAAGGTCAGTCCAAGAAGAATAAAGTTACATCCATCCGCATATATCTTAAAAGATGATCATGATGTTAAAGTGAAATACTCAAGCTCGTGCAGAGGCTCACTGACAGCTGTTCTTCCTGCACACCATTTGTAATAAACTCTACATTTTTAATGTACTTTAAGTATCTTTTGTCATAGCATAAGATGGCAGGCAAAATTGGTGAAGAACATTTGTAAATAAGCCATAGTTTTGTAAACAACAAAGCTTTATTAGTTTTTGTCCAATGAAAACTGTAAATTCACAAGCAGCACATTTATATGGGTTAGTTGAATTTTCAACAGTACATCTATTACTCTTGTGACTGCAGACAACATAACGAAGCTAAAGTTATGAACAATGACCAATGAAAACAATGGAAAATCCAGAATAGAACAACAACATGAATTAAAATAGACCACTACTCACCACACAGGAGAGAGGCCACACCCCCCCCCCTCCATCATATTGAGAGATGACTGTGTGTGTGTGTGCGTGTGTGTGTGTGTTGGGGGAGGGGGAAGGAGAGAGAGAAGGGGGGAGAGAGAGAAGGGGGGAGAGAGAGGGGGGGTGGAGAGAGAGGGGGGAGAGAGAGGGGGGAGAGAGAGGGGGGAGAGAGGGGGGCAGAGAGAGGGGGGCAGAGAGAGGGGGGGAGAGAGAGGGGGGGAGAGAGAGGGGGGAGAGAGAGGGGGGAGAGAGAGGGGGGAGAGGGGGGGAGAGGGGGGGGGAGAGGGGGGAGAGGGGGTGAGAGGGGTGAGAGGGGGGAGAGGGGGAGAGGGGGGAGAGGGGGGAGAGGGGGAGAGGGGGGAGAGGGGGGGAGAGGGGGGAGAGGGGGGGAGAGGGGGGAGAGGGGGAGAGGGGGAAAAGGGGGGGGGAGAGGGGGGGAGAGGGGGGGAGAGGGGGGGAGAGAGGGGGGGGAGAGAGAGAGAGAGAGATATCAGTTAATGTTATAAGCACTTTTTTGTATATTCCAGGATAACAGACAGTATGTGCCAACTTAAGACCTGCAGCGAAACTGCGGAACAAATCACTGCGGAACAAATCACTGCTCATTTTCTAACACAGCAACAATGCTGCAAAAAGAAATTTGTTTGCAGCAACTAGGGCTACAGTGCTGCCACTTTCACTCTCACTGAAAATCTACTTTTGTGACCAATCTCACATCGTCGGTATGCAATATACGCCTTTGGTTATGACATTATGCTGTAGTAGTTTTACTGTTCACAATGGCAAGTAATTTTAAACTTCCTGTTCTCAATGGTTCCAATAAATTTAAAATTAAAAAAACTCACTGAGGAATGGTGTTAGTGGATCAAACTTAGCTTGGGAATTTATGAAAAGGAAAGTTGCTACTCACCACATAGCGGAGATGCTGAGTCGCACATAGGCACACCAAAATGACTGTTCCAAATAAACCTTTCGGCCTGTAAGCTCTTCATCACACACACACACACACACACACACACACACACACACACACACACACAGCTGCAGTCTAAGGCAACTGTAGCCACACTGAAAGCAGCAGCACCAGTGCATAATGGGAGTGGTGACTGGATGAGGTTAAGGAGGAGGCTGGGGCAGGGAATTTCTGAATTGTGGAGATGGGAACTTTCTCAACAACATATCTCACGTTCTTGTAACTGCCCTGGCCTCAATCTTTGTTTGTCACTGTCCTCACCCATTCAGCCTATCACTGCACCCAATCTTTTCACTTCTCTCCTTTTCCGCTACCCCATCTCCCCACCTCTCCCCTGCCCTCTGTCTAACCTCCCAACTGCACAGCCGGCCGAAGTGGCCGTGCGGTTAAAGGCGCTGCAGTCTGGAACCGCAAGACCGCTACGGTCGCAGGTTCGAATCCTGCCTCGGGCATGGATGTTTGTGATGTCCTTAGGTTAGTTAGGTCTAAGTTCTAGGGGACTAATGACCTCAGCAGTTGAGTCCCATAGTGCTCAGAGCCATTTGAACCAATTTGAACCCAACTGCACATAGCCGTCCTACCCTCTCCAGCTCGTCCCTCCGCGCTCCCTAGCAGCACTGCACTACCCGCCATCCCTTCCTTACTATTCCTCCCCCTCCCCGCCCCAGCCTCCTCCTTACCCCGTCACCACTCCCATCACGCACTGGTGCTGCTGCTTGCAATGTGGCTGCAGTTGCCTTAGACTGTAGTCTTGTGTGTGTGTGTGTGTGTATTTTTGACAAAGGCCTTACAGACCGAAAGCTTTATTTGGAACAGTCTTTTTCTTGTGCCATCTGCAACTCAGTATCTCCGCTTTCCTTTTCATAATATCGTTACATTCCATCCTGGATTTTCCATTATTAGCTTGGGAATATGTAACTGAATATACAAAAATTATGGACATGAAAAAATAACACCGATTATATAACACAAAACAGTGCGTATACTTGACGACGAGGATGGAAACTTGCAAATAAAATTATAAAAATGGCAGAAAATGGTTTAGATATTGCAGTTTACATATGGTTCATCCACATCTACAGCCTCATACTACCAATAAGTGGCCTTTGGATTTGTGAACAAAAAACTGGAAGAAAGGGGCTGACACTTATGGGTTTTTAATCTAGCACAGAAAAAACATACTGGACATTCAGTGAGAAAAACTATCAGTAGATACTGAAACAGCTGAACTAAAAAAGCTGTCTCTTAAAACCACTAAAAACAAGATAAATAATGAGGGTTGTAATAAAAAAATCTTTTACTGAAAAAATACTGACAAAATCCCTAGTTTCAATTTATGAAATTGCATCATTGTGAGATGAAATGAAACATCATGTGGCTAGGGCCTCCCATCGGGTAGACCTGTTGTCTGGTGCAAGTCTTTCGGGTGCGGAGAAAATCTCCGACCCAGCCAGGAATCGAACCCGGGCTCCTTGACATGACAGTCCGTCGCACTGGCCACTCAGCTCTCGTGGCGGACATCATTGTGAGATGATTCTTGGATGGGTGAAGTGAGATAAGTGATAAATAAATAAATAAATAAATAAATAACCAGGTTTTAAAGCATCCAAGTCTTGTGTCACTGGTATGATATGTGGAAATGCTACAAGATCACAGAGGTTAACTTCACTCATCATAAGCAAGCCTAAAAATCTGCAATACTTTAAGGGAACTGAAAAATCATTGGTCACCTACAAAAGACAGAAGAATACATGGATGGATACAAGCTTTTTTACAGAACGGTACACAGTATTTAACCCTTAACCCTCGGTTAATTGGGCGGAGTACAAATGTACTCCACTGTTGTTCTAAACGTTATTTTCTTATTTTTGGCAAGAGTGGCAGGGCTAAAATTCTCAGAGTCTGGCATTCTTGTTCTAACCTGTACCTACGGTAAGGCCGTGCCCTACGTGAGAGACAGAACCGACTGACAGTGAGCGACTTCTGGATATGCGACACTCCAGCGACAAGCAGCAGCATCGGGCGAACAGCTCGGGTGTCCTGCGTGCGAGCGACCATGTTGCGCTACAAAATGGCTGCTTAGAGCCAACCGGCTGTTTCTATAAAACTGTAGAATACTGTAGATGGAGAGTAAGGCTACAAAATTAGGTTTATTGAAGAAAAGAAAGCGAAAAGAAATGTTGTGTATGAAATTTACAAAAGGAGGAATCTCCATGGAGAATTTCATAAATATCATCAACTACGATCACCAGACAAATTCTTCGAATACATGTGAATGAGCAGAGGAGCATTCGACTATCTCATCAATAAATTAAAGACGAATGTTTTTTACATGATCAAGAACTTTCAATAGCCAATAAATGCGGAAGAATGACTCACTACATGACTGACTACCCTAAATACGCACATATACATACAGATTGGCAATGGCAAACGAGAGCTAGCTGTGGTGTAGCGGCAGCGTTGCAGATTGTGATTACGGCTTGGAAAGGTCATGGATTTGATCCCACGTACTTTTTTAATATTTTAACTGACTCAGTTACAATTCTGTATACTAAGTTCTTTGTATACTGTTTACACTGCATCGCTAAGTACATTTTTAACATATTGCCAAAGAACTTCATCTTTAAGAGTATACACACCTATCCCAGTATATTACACACAGATTAAATTCCTAATAAATTACAAGGAACCATGAAATTTTACAGATTTTTGATGTTGGGAACGTAATTCATCAGCAGTCAGTGTTAAGGCCAAGCGTTTCAATTAATCTAAATAGTCTGTAAAAGTAGAGCATACAAAATTTTTGAAAAGAAAGTCAAACGTTTTGTGAAATGATTTGTCTAAAAGAATGAAATAAAAATATTTGGGAAACGTTTGGTGCACCTCATTTTCTGTTCATGATTTTGAGCATCATTCAAAGACACGTAGAAAGTGTCTCTGATCTACATATTTCTTTTATACAGATCATTTCATAAACTATTTGACCAATTTCTTTCATTTTTTTATTTTCAAGTTTTATTCAGAAAGCATGATCTTACTGACTCCTTGTTTGCCTTCCTAATGTTTTCTGTTGTCGAAAACCCTAACTTTGGTACTTGATTCGAAGGAAGTCTTTTCGACATTTAAATACCGCACCAATGTATCTTTTTATGTGCAAAATAGCTTGGCCTTGAACAGATGAAATTTTTTACTTTTCATTTACATAGCTTGGCTGTAGCTTTTCATGAAATACTTCAATTTTTCCTCAACTCATTAATTAAGTTTTTGTTAATTACCATGATTACTTTCAAGCAGTTAAATATTTTCATGCACAACTAGACCTCATGCTGGTCACTTTGATACCACGTTTACCTGTTTTTCTCTCTCTGTTTGGCTATGAAAATTCGGAAAATCCTCATGGTGTAATTTATAGGGAGTCTTGTTTTTGCTCTGCTCATGTAATTACAAAACCGTATCAAGTGTTAATCATATGATAAAATACTCCTTTCTGTGTGCTATCATTTCCAAAAATCGTTGTTTCGATATCTTGATCCGTTGATGAGATATGACGATTTTTACGACCACTTGATACCCGAAGCGCAGTAAAGGTTCGGACGTGCCGCGAACGACCTGTCTGCGGATATAACAACCAATACCTCAAGAATGAAGAGAGATGTCATTCCGGTCTCAACTTTAAATACAGTTTAGATATATTGGTTACATTTCATACACAATAATGTATGACCTTGAACGAATTATATGGAAAGTCTACACAATGTGATTTTACCTCTGCAAATTCTTAAAAATTTCGTGCAGCCCTGTACTCAATTTCGTGCAGCACAGTAACTATGACGAAAAATGAAAATAAATTCAGATCTTTATCGTTTAAAGATATCAAGCTATAAGATGCGGAATAATCAAATTTTTTCGCTGAACGGTTTTCTTAAAATTGGATGTTAAGTAATTCATAGCTGACATCGCGTCTGCTCCACTGCTTTGCCGAGAAGACACATGGCTGTCGCTCTCTGTCGCACGTGCTGCAGCAACAAGATTCAAACATGTTTGGATTCAAACGTCGCCAGTTGCAGCGGGAGACAGGCAGCGACACAGCTGTCGCTCACGTAGGACACTTCCGTAACTATACCTGGGGTTCTGTTTTGTCGCCTGAAGCTGTTGCGCGTTGTCGGTTGCTTCTGTCGCTCACACAGGATGCGGCCAAGTGGCATGCGCTGTCCTGCACATATCTTCTCACAGGAAAGTCTTGAGTGTTCTCAGTCGTGTTTGGCGTACACGTCAAAGATTTACTGTCCTACACTCGTACTCTCTGCTGGAAATATCACTTTGCCATGAAGAAAAATGATCCTAATCCTACTCCTAATGATCCAACTTCCTAAGACACTATCCAAATTGAACCCTGCCTGGAACAGTTCCGTCCTCCATCATAGTGGGACCCACCTCCTCTACCTCAAAATCACCCTCTCCAAACCTTCCAGGAATTTCTGACTTCCAGCCTTGCCTCTCAATCCTTCTTAAAAAACCTTAATCCTACCCCCAACATCACCACTGCTGAAGCCCAGGCTATCCGTGATCTGAAGGCTGACCGGTCCATCGTCATTCTTCCGGCGGACAAGGGTTCCACGACCGTGGTACTTGATCGTCGGGGAGTATGTGGCCGAGGGACTGCGTCAGCTTTCAGACAACACCACATACAAAGTTTGCCAAGGTAATCCCATTCCTGACGTCCAGGCGGAGCTTCAAGGAATCCTCAGAACCTTAGGCCCCCTGCATAACCTTTCACCTGACTCCATCAACCTCCTGACCCCTCCGACACCCCGCACCCCTACCCTCTACCTTCTTCCTAAAATTCACAAACCCAATCATCCCGGCCGCCCCATTGTAGCTGGTTACCAAGCCCCCACAGAACATATCTCTGCCTACGTAGATCAACACCTTCAACCCATTACATGCAGTCTCCCATCCTTCATCAAAGACACCAACCACTTTCTCGAACGCCTGGAATCCTTACCCAGTCTGTTACCCCCGGAAACCATCCTTGTAACCACTGATGCCACTTCCTTATACACAAATATTCCGCAAGTCCAGGGCCTCGCTGCGATGGAGCACTTCCTTTCACGCCGATCACCTGCCACCCTACCGAAAACCTCTTTCCTCATTACCTCAGCCAGCTTCATCCTGACCCACAACTTCTTCTCTTTTGAAGGCCAGACATACCAACAATTAAAGGGAACAGCCATGGGTACCAGGATGGCCCCCTCGTACGCCAACCTATTCATGGGTCGCTTAGAGGAAGCCTTCTTGGTTACCCAGGTCTGCCAACCCAAAGTTTGGTACAGATTTACTGATGACATCTTCATGATCTGGACTCACAGTGAAGAAGAACTCCAGAATTTCCTCTCCAACCTCAACTCCTTTGGTTCCATCAGATTCACCTGGTCCTACTCCAAATCCCACTCCACTTTCCTTGACGTTGACCTCCATCTGTCCAATGGCCAGCTTCACACGTCCGTCCACATCAAACCCACCAACAAGCAACAGTACCTCCATTATGACAGCTGCCACCCATTCCACATCAAACAGTCCCTTCCCTACAGCCTAGGTCTTCGTGGCAAACGAATCTGCTCTAGTCCGGAATCCCTGAACCATTACACCAACAACCTGACAACAGCTTTCACATCCCGCAACTACCCTCCCGACCTGGTACAGAAGCAAATAACCATAGCCACTTCCTCATCCCCTCAAACCCAGAACCTCCCACAGAAGAACCACAAAAGTGCCCCACTTGTGACAGGATACTTTCCGGGACTGGACCAGACTCTGAATGTGGCTCTCCAGCAGGGATACGACTTCCTCAAATCCTGCCCTGAAATGAGATCCATCCTTCATGAAATCCTCCCCACTCCACCAAGAGTGTCTTTCCGCCGTCCACCTAACCTTCGTAACCTGTTAGTTCATCCCTATGAAATCCCCAAACCACCTTCCCTACCCTCTGGCTCCTACTCTTGTAACCGCCCCCGGTGTAAAACCTGTCCCATGCACCCTCCCACCACCACCTACTCCAGTCCTGTAACCCGGAAGGTGTACACAATCAAAGGCAGAGCCACGTGTGAAAGCACCCAAGTGATTTACCAACTGACCTGCCTACACTGTGACGCATTCTATGTGGGAATGACCAGCAACGAACTGTCCATTCGCATGAATGGACACAGGCAGACAGTGTTTGTTGGTAATGAGGATCACCCTGTGGCTAAACATGCCTTGGTGCACGGCCAGCACATCTTGGCACAGTGTTACACCGTCCGGGTTGTCTGGATACTTCCCACTAGAGATGGGAACTTGCTCTTCAATATGTCCTCTCTTCCTGTTACCCACCAGGCCTCAATCTCCGCTAATTTCAAGTTGCCGCCACTCACACCACCTGTCATTCAACAACATCTTTGCCTCTGCACTTCCGCCTCGACTGACATCTCTGCCCAAACTCTTTGTCTTTAAACATGTCTGCTTGTGTCTGTATATGTGTGTGTGTGTGTGTGTGTGTGTGTGTGTGTGTGTGTGTGTGTGTGTGCGCGCGCTCGTGTGCGCGCGCGCGCGCGCGTGTGTATACCCGTCCTTTTTTCCCACTAAGGTAAGTCTTTCCGCTCCCGGGATTGGAATGACTCCTTACCCTCTCCCTTAAAACCCACATCCTTTCGTCTTTCCCTCTCCTTCCCTCTTTCCTGATGAGGCATTCAACAACTAGCGCTGCTTGTAAGAACTGTACATCATTTCTTATTGTACGTATCTAGTGTGATTACTTTTTTAGTGTATTATGAGCTTTTTCATTAAAGTTATTTTGAATAGTTTAATTACTTCTTGTGTAATGTAGTATGTTGTGAGTAATAAATGGGTGAAGTGACAAAAACTCATTCTGCGTGTAAAAAATTAAATGTTTAATTCCTACCCTCGTTTCAAAAGTATTAGTAATGAATTTACTCATGCATCGTAAAGGATGTAAAAAACAAATAAAATAATGAAATAGAGAAGAAATGTATTTTTAACACAAAAAAGTGGTGGAGTACATTTGTACTCCGTGCGAGTATCTGTGTCCTCAAATCCCCTGCGAGTAGTGGAGGGTTAAGGGAAAAGTAGGAACTTACACCTGAGAATTATGGAAATGTTTTTTTGTTTATTGATAACTTCCTAAGTTATGCCTAGTACATTTAACTGGAAAGAGAAAATATATAGTTTAAATATATAGATTAGGTTTTCCCCATCTCGCCATCCAGAAATTACATTTGCCTCCCAATTGATGAACCAGAGAATTAGTGAAAGCTTCAAATGCTATTACATAAGGGCACTGTTGTGTATAGTTCCCATTAGGAAAATGTGATTAGCAATATGTGTTACCTGATGAGCACTGTCAATAAAACATTTGCTATACATCTTCAAATATAGTCTACAGAATCTCTGACATGTCAGAAAAAAGGGCCCATCCAAAGCGAAGAAAAAGATCCTATTCACGCAGTATCTTCCTCTCGAAACACCAAAACTCAGAAAAGGAACATTAAAATACAACTGGAATGGTGGCAGATATGCAATTACTGTGTTTGGTAGTCAAAACGGGTCCAGAAAAGGGAGGAGGAGATATGATAATTATGCACTTACTCAATTCGATGAACATTTTGGCTGTGTTTGCAGCTTCCTCATAGCAGTTATCTTTGCTATATCTCAGCTGTCAATGAACACCTACATAATCCTACACAAAGACATACAGTTTACATTGTTAGAATAAAGAAATTACTTCAACCTATGGGACGGCAAAAGCTGAGGTGGAGAATTTCAACGTATTAGTTGTTCACTGCTGACATATTCACAGAAAAAGTCCCAGATCTCACCTGTCTCACAGGAGGCACTCATCTCCATGTCATATTAGGAATACATAGTTGGTTCATACCCAAAGTAGAGAGTAGAAAAAAATTTGACAACACATAGAATGGGATGTACCTTCTCTCATGACATGCGCAATTTCAGAGATTGTGCGTCTATACAGTTCACAGGCTTGCTTAGAAAGGCCACCTGGATCAGCCCCCTGAATGCTCTAGTGAACAGCCAAAAAAATATTATTATTTAAGCATTTGCAAACAAGTGCATGGTCTATTCTGTAACCTATATTACTGTTGCCCCGTCAATGCATTCAGTGCTACACACAACTTCTACTCATTGTGGCTTACATATTGCCCAATAAAGTACCATGTTCCATAAATTGTGTTTGTTTTTGCTATAGCAGAATGTATATTAGAAAGATAGAAGAGACTCTAGGAGGAGAGTTTATAGCAACAGGAAAAAGCATTAGGTATAGAGGGGTCCAAAATCAGATGACGATGACGAGTCTTGTTTGTGGGGTGCTCAATGCTGTGTTTATCAGCACCCATACAAATTCCGAATCTTTTCACTGTCCAGTCTCACCATTTTACCAAATGATGTTGGAAACACAAACAACCAGTCCCCAGGTGGCAAAAATCCCCGACCCAGCCGGGAATCAAAGCTGAGACCCCGTGATCCAGAGGCAGAAACACTAACAATACACCATAAACTGCAGACCAGGTCCAGAATCAATCAACTGCAAACTTGTACAGAGAAGAGCAGTTGTAACTGATGGGCTTAAATTTATAACATGATTTTCTACCAATCACCAGACTCAGTAACATCAGTCGGAGACATTCAGAGCCATTCTAAACTCAGTTATGCTTAAATACTGTATTTACTCGAATTTAAGCCGCACTCGAATCTAAGCCGCACCTGAAAAATGAGACTTGAAAGAAAGGGGGGGGAAGGGGGGGGGGGAAGAAGAAAAAAAAATTAAAAAAAAAATAAAAAAAAATCCCCCGAATCTAAGCCGCCCCTGAAATTTGAGGCTCGAAATTCAAGGGGAGAGAAAAGTTTTAGACCGCACCTCCAAATCGAAACAAAGTTGGTCCATTGTAACATGAGACCCAATTTAGATCGAATGGATGAAGATACAGCTACAGTAGTTTGGTTCGAGTTGTAAGCTTAACATTTAAGCTTTACCAAGTAGCCATTGCTATGTGTCAGGAGCTCCATCCGTATTTATACGGGTACCCTTCCTTTTTCACGTGCTTCGTCTGGTTTGAATCGATTGCTTATTTTGCTTTGATCTGATGGGTGCAGTTCTCTTTGTTATAGGTGTTTACTTCACTCTAAGCTGAAAATGCATTATTGTACTGTGTCATGCATTGTTTGTCGCATTCTGATAATGAGTGTTTACGGCCTGTCGCCCCTCGCGGCATGGCTTGCTTTTGTGCGCGGAACAGCCGCTTACGATAAAGAAAAGAACGAATTGTCTCATAAGCGAAACAATGGCAAGAGACTGCTATTTGTTGTTACTTACACTGCTGCTTTCTTTGATAATGATCAACAAGAACCAGATAATAGACTGCATATGATAGAAGATGTTCTGAACGAGAGTTTAGCGAACATTTTTCTCTGTTTGAAAATCGTTGCAGACGCCCCTTTAGTACATTACAGTCTGCACAGAAATTAGAGTCATCGTAGATTTAAAAATCTAGTCAGTTGCCGTGCTTCATTTCTGACTGTATCACTATACAGCATAAGAATAATACGAATATAAACATGACATGATATGTATATTCTTCTGTGTTTGCTCTTGTGTGACTCTAGTTTCGTAGTTTATTAGGCAGACAGGATTTAAATGAGATAGTAGCAAACACGAAATAATACATGGCATAATGTTCA
The DNA here is from genome assembly GCF_023898315.1 of Schistocerca nitens. Taxonomy (NCBI): domain Eukaryota; kingdom Metazoa; phylum Arthropoda; class Insecta; order Orthoptera; family Acrididae; genus Schistocerca; species Schistocerca nitens. Next base: position 64,517,924 of record NC_064620.1, on the reverse strand, counting down.
CATTCTTCTACCTTTTCTTTTAATTTATTTACTGACGCAGAGGTTTTGCTGCCAGTATTTATCTTTGTGCCTGCAAAGCATGCCTGTGTAGCGCTACATATATTTGACGGCAGAATTTAGTTGTGGCGGCAGCTACCAACATTTTTTAGAATTTCCGTTTACTCTGCACACGATTCTAAGCCGCAGGCGGTTTCTGGATTAGAAAAACCGGAAAAAAATGCGGCTTAGATTCGAGTAAATACGGTACCCTGAGCAAACAGTAGTTGCAGGTGGTGACTTAAGTCTGCTCAGTACTGACTGGAAAAACTTCACATATGTTACCAGCAGTAAGAACAATTCTGCGAATTAACACTGAACACTGTGACAACTGCCTCTACAACTAGTTTAATGACCCATAAGCAAAAATAGCCCTGATCTTTTTGAAAGTGTCACCACTGAGAGAGGAATTACTGACCATGATGTCCTCAAAGGAACACTGGTCCCCAAAGACAAAGATTTTTTTCAAAAAAGCTACAATTGTGTGTGTTCGGCTGAATTGATAGTCACTATCAACTTAATTAAACAACAAAATGAGAACAATATTATGAAAAGGAAAGTTGCTATTAACCACACTTCACACTGTGGCTTCAGTTGCCTGAGACAGCAGTCGTGTGAGAGTTGCATTTGCACATGTGTGTGTGTGTGTGTGTGTGTGTGTGTGTGTGTGTTTTTGATGAAGGCCTTATGGGCCGAAAGCTTTATTTGTGACAGTATTTTTGTTGCACCTATCTGTGACTCAGTATATCCGCTATATAATGAGTAGCAACTTTCCTTTTCGTAATATTGTTACATTCCATCCTGGATTTTCCACTGTTTGACAAAATGAGAACATTTAGTTCAGATCTGGCAAATACGGAAAAATTGTGGTTAAAGATGAAAGATGTTATAAACAACTGTGGGAATAGTATGTTCCAAGTAATGCAATAAATGACAGCAACAACACACACTGGTTTAAAGCAACCATTTGGAGAATATTGTTAACACAGACTACTACACTTTCATCGCAAAAGAGATGCTAGGGAAACAGAAAAGTTATAGCTAACAGTGCATCCAAAGGGCAGGACGTGTGCAATATCTAAAACAATTATTATGATCATGTCCTGGCAAAAGGTCAGATAATCCTATGAACTATTGGTCATGTGTAGAGCCAAAGTACAGGTAAAACCCTTCCATTCAATCTCTCACGGGTCCACCGGGTGTTTAAACTGTAAACCATAGCAAGAAACCAGAAATTTAAAGTTCAACATTTAAAAATGAATTTTGGCATGTGCGCGCGCGCGCGCACACACACACACACACACACACACACACACACACATATATATATATATATATATATATAACAGAGGGAAACATTCCACGTGGAAAAATATATCTAAAAAGAAAGATGATGAGACTTACCAAACAAAAGCGCTGGCAGGTCGATAGACACACAAACACAAATATACACACAAAATTCAAGCTTTCGCAACAAACTGTTGCCTCATCAGGAAAGAGGGGAAGGAGAGGGAAAGACGAAAGGATGTGGGTTTTAAGGGAGAGGATAAGGAGTCATTCCAATCCCGGGAGCGGAAAGACTTACCTTGGGGGGAAAAAAGGACAGGTATACACTCGCACACACACACACTTGTTAAAGGGTGGAGAAATTCGGGAAAATTTCGAAAAAAACTACGTGAGGATGTATTAAAAGTAGTGGTATGGTGGTGGCAGATTATGGAAATGAGGCTAACAATTGTCTGGTGGAGAAATAATGACGTTAAAAACTGTGGGAAGCGGCTAAAAATGATCGGTGATGTGAAAAAACGGAAATCGAAATAAAGCAAAAGTTATTAAAACTAGCCGAAAAGGTTGTTTAATAGCTGAAAGGAAATGTTTGTGAACTCGAAACGGTGGATTTTAGCAGTAGCGGAAGAAAAAATTTTTTTGGTTATGTTTTGGAAGTGGGTTACGTATTATTACGTATTGTTGAGTATATATCGGCGGGATAAAATTGTATAGTGGAGTACGGTAAAAAAGAGAAGGTGAATACAAAGGGAAACTACTGGCAAAACCAGAAGGAGGAAATAAGACGACAGAAAAGACTTCGAAATGTAACAGTGACAATAACAAACGTCATTGTTGGGTTCAAATTATGATATGAATATAACAGAGGGAAACATTCCACGTGGAAAAATATATCTAAAAAGAAAGATGATGAGACTTACCAAACAAAAGCGCTGGCAGGTCGATAGACACACAAACACAAATATACACACAAAATTCAAGCTTTCGCAACAAACTGTTGCCTCATCAGGAAAGAGGGGAAGGAGAGGGAAAGACGAAAGGATGTGGGTTTTAAGGGAGAGGATAAGGAGTCATTCCAATCCCGGGAGCGGAAAGACTTACCTTGGGGGGAAAAAAGGACAGGTATACACTCGCACACACACACACTTGTTAAAGGGTGGAGAAATTCGGGAAAATTTCGAAAAAAACTACGTGAGGATGTATTAAAAGTAGTGGTATGGTGGTGGCAGATTATGGAAATGAGGCTAACAATTGTCTGGTGGAGAAATAATGACGTTAAAAACTGTGGGAAGCGGCTAAAAATGATCGGTGATGTGAAAAAACGGAAATCGAAATAAAGCAAAAGTTATTAAAACTAGCCGAAAAGGTTGTTTAATAGCTGAAAGGAAATGTTTGTGAACTCGAAACGGTGGATTTTAGCAGTAGCGGAAGAAAAAATTTTTTTGGTTATGTTTTGGAAGTGGGTTACGTATTATTACGTATTGTTGAGTATATATCGGCGGGATAAAATTGTATAGTGGAGTACGGTAAAAAAGAGAAGGTGAATACAAAGGGAAACTACTGGCAAAACCAGAAGGAGGAAATAAGACGACAGAAAAGACTTCGAAATGTAACAGTGACAATAACAAACGTCATTGTTGGGTTCAAATTATGATATGAATATAACAGAGGGAAACATTCCACGTGGAAAAATATATCTAAAAAGAAAGATGATGAGACTTACCAAACAAAAGCGCTGGCAGGTCGATAGACACACAAACGAACACAAACATACACACAAAATTCAAGCTTTCGCAACAAACTGTTGCCTCATCAGGAAAGAGGGAAGGAGAGGGAAAGACGAAAGGATGTGGGTTTTAGGGGAGAGGGTAAGGAGTCATTCCAATCCCGGGAACGGAAAGACTTACCTTAGGGGGGAAAAATTGCGGGTATACACTCGCACACACACATATCCATCCACACATATACAGACACAAGCAGACATCTCACAAGCAGACATATTTGAAGACAAAGAGTTTGGGCAGAGATGTCAGTCGAGGCAGAAGTGAAGAGGCAAAGATGATGTTGAATGACAGGTGAGGTATGAGTGGCGGCAACTTGAAATTAGTGGAGATTGAGGCCTGGTGGGTAACGGGAAGAGAGGATATATTGAAGAGCAAGTTCCCATCTCCGGAGTTCGGATAGGTTGGTGTTGGTGGGAAGTATCCAGATAACGCAGACGGTGTAACACTGTGCCAAGATGTGCTGGCTGTGCACCAAGGCATGTTTAGCCACAGGGTGATCCTCATTACCAACAAACACTGTCTGCCTGTGTCCATTCATGCGAATGGACAGTTTGTTGCTGGTCATTCCCACATAGAATGCGTCACAGTGTAGGCAGCAGGTCAGTTGGTAAATCACGTGGGTGCTTTCACATGGGGCTCTGCCTTTGATCGTGTACACCCTCCGGGTTACAGGACTGGAGTAGGTGGTGGTGGGAGGGTGCATGGGACAGGTTTTACACCGGGGGCGGTTACAAGGGTAGGAGTCAGTGGGTAGGGAAGGTGGTTTGGGGATTTCATAGGGATGAACTAACAGGTTACGAAGGTTAGGTGGACGGCGGAAAGACACTCTTGGTGGAGTGGGGAGGATTTCATGAAGGATGGATCTCATTTCAGGGCAGGATTTGAGGAAGTCGTATCCCTGCTGGAAAGCCACATTCAGAATCTGATCCAGTCCCGGAAAGTATCCTGTCACAAGTGGGGCACTTTTGTGGTTCTTCTGTGGGAGGTTCTGGGTTTGAGAGGATGAGGAAGTGGCTCTGGTTATTTGCTTCTGTACCAGGTCGGGAGGGTAGTTGCGGGATGCGAAAGCTGTTGTCAGGTTGTTGGTGTAATAGTTCAGGGATTCCGGACTGGAGCAGATTCGTTTGCCACGAAGACCTAGGCTGTAGGGAAGGGACCGTTTGATGTGGAATGGGTGGCAGCTGTCATAATGGAGGTACTGTTGCTTGTTGGTGGGTTTGATGTGGACGGACGTGTGAAGCTGGCCATTGGACAGGTGGAGGTCAACATCAAGGAAAGTGGCATGGGATTTGGAGTAGGACCAGGTGAATCTGATGGAACCAAAGGAGTTGAGGTTAGAGAGGAAATTCTGGAGTTCTTCTTCACTGTGAGTCCAGATCATGAAGATGTCATCAATAAATCTGTACCAAAATTTGGGTTGGCAGGCCTGGGTAACCAAGAAGGCTTCCTCTAAGCGACCCATGAATAGGTTGGTGTACGAAGGGGCCATCCTGGTACCCATGGCTGTTCCCTTTAATTGTTGGTATGTCTGGCCTTCCAAAGTGAAGAAGTTGTGGGCCAGGATGAAGCTGGCTGAGGTAATGAGGAAAGAGGTTTTAGGTAGGGTGGCAGGTGATCGGCGTGAAAGGAAGTGCTCCATCGCAGCGAGGCCCTGGACGTGCAGGATATTTGTGTATAAGGAAGTGGCATCAATGGTTACAAGGATGGTTTCTGGGGGTAACGGATTGGGTAAGGATTCCAGGCGTTCGAGAAAGTGGTTGGTGTCTTTGATGAAGGATGGGAGACTGCATGTAATGGGTTGAAGGTGTTGATCTACGTAGGCAGAGATACGTTCTGTGGGGGCTTGGTGACCAGCTACAATGGGGCAGCCGGGATGATTGGGTTTGTGAATTTTAGGAAGAAGGTAGAAGGTGGGGGTGCGGGGTGTCGGTGGGGTCAGGAGGTTGATGGAGTCAGGTGAAAGGTTTTGTAGGGGGCCTAAGGTTATGAGGATTCCTTGAAGCTCCGCCTGGACGTCAGGTATGGGATTACCTTGGCAAACTTTGTATGTGGTGTTGTCTGAAAGCTGACGCAGCCCCTCAGCCACATACTCCCGACGATCAAATACCACGGTCGTGGAACCCTTGTCCGCCGGAAGAATGACGATGGACCGGTCAGCCTTCAGATCACGGATAGCCTGGGCTTCAGCAGTGGTGATGTTGGGAGTAGGATTAAGGTTTTTTAAGAAGGATTGAGAGGCAAGGCTGGAAGTCAGAAATTCCTGGAAGGTTTGGAGAGGGTGATTTTGAGGAAGAGGAGGCGGGTCCTGCTGTGACGGAGGACGGAACTGTTCCAGGCAGGGTTCAATTTGGATTGTGTCTTGGGGAGTTGGATCATTAGGGGTAGGATTAGGATCAATTTTCTTCGTGGCAAAGTGATACTTCCAGCAGAGTGTACGAGTGTAGGACAGTAAATCTTTGACGAGGGCTGTTTGGTTGAATCTGGGAGTGGGGCTGAAGGTGAGGCCTTTGGTAGGACAGAGGTTTCGGATTGGGAGAGAGGTTTGGAGGAAATGTTAACTACTGAATTAGGGTGTTGTGGTACCAGATTGTGTTGATTGGAATTTTGAGGTTTTGGAGGGAGTGGAGCTGGAAATGGGAGATTGAGTAGATGGGAGAGACTGAGTTTGTGTGCAATGAGAGGTGGTTGAGGTTTGCTGGAAAGGTTGTGAAGGGTGAGTGAGTTGCCTTTCCGGAGGTGGGAAACCAGGAGATTGGATAGTTTTTTGAGGTGAAGGGTGGCATGCTGTTCTAATTTGCAGTTGGCCTGTAGGAGGATGCTTTGAATAACCGGTGTAGATGTGGGAGAGGAAAGATTGAGGACTTTTATTAAGGACAGGAGTTGACGGGTGTGTTCATTGGCTGAGTTGATGCGTAGGTGAAGGATTAGGTGGGTGAGGGCAATGGATTGTTCAGTTTGGAACTGGTATAGGGACTGGTGGCAAGAAGGGTTGCAGCCAGAGATGGGAACTTTAAGTGTGAGGCCTTTGGGGGTTATGCCGAATGTCAGACAAGCCTGAGAAAATAAAATATGCGAGCGTAATCTGGCTAGGGTGAAGGCATGCTTGCGGAGGGAATGTAAATAAAACTTAATGGGGTCGTTGTGGGGGTGTTGTGAGGGTGACATGGTATTAGAAGGTGGAAAGAGTAACATGAGGTTGAAATGAAAATGAAAGATAAAAATATGGGGAGAGAGAAAGGTGAACTAGAAAGCAACTGGAGATCTGGTATGAAAAAAGGCGAAAAAGTGTTGGTGAAGTTGATCCTGTGGTGAACTTGGGTTGGTAGACAGTGATGTGCATAAAGGTTAGGTGCTTGTGTTGCCACTAAAACACGTTAAAGGATGGAGAAATTCGGGAAAATTTCGAAAAAACGCGTAAATGTAAATGTATTAAAAGGAGTGGTGTTGTGGTGAAAGATTACGAAAATGGGGCTAACAATTGTCTGACGAAGAAATAATGACGTTAAAACCTGTGGGGAGCGGCTAAACATGATCAGTGATGTGCGAAAAACGGAAGTGGCAATAAAGTGAAAGATATATAAACAAAGATGATGTGACTTACCGAACAAAAGCGCTGGCACGTCGATAGACACACAAACAAACACAAACACACACACAAAATTCAAGCTTTCGCAACAAACTGTTGCCTCATCAGGAAAGAGGGAAGGAGAGGGAAAGACGAAAGGATGTGGGTTTTAAGGGAGAGGGTAAGCAGTCATTCCAATCCCGGGAGCGGAAAGACTTACCTTAGGGGGAAAAAAGGACGGGTGTACACTCGCGCACACACACACACATATCCATCCACACATATACAGACACAAGCAGACATATTTTGAGAAGCTTGAATTTTGTGTGTGTGTTTGTGTGTCTATCGACCTGCCAGCGCTTTCGTTTGGTAAGTCACATCATCTTTGTTTTTAGATATATTTTTCCCACGTGGAAGAAAAAAGGTACTGAAAAACCATTAGAACTGCTAAAAGTAAACAAGGAACTGTACCCTACTGCATGGTTTCCCAAACCGTGTTTAGCAGAACACCAGCGTAGTGCAGGAAATGAATAAGTGCTCTTTGAAAAACTATTTCTTTTATTTGACATTTTGACGACCCTAATTTTTTTAAAAATTTTGTTAAGGTTTCTGTGTTGTTAGTTATGATTTAAAACTGAGGTAATCACTGAATAAAAGAAGCTTTTTCCTCATTTTTTAAAATTTTACCAACCTGCAAAATAAACAAGGTTTTCCATCGAAGTACCAGACTTCTCATAGTGTTCTGTCAGAGGAAAAGTTTGGGAACATTGCCCTAATGGAATAAAAGTTAGATTTTACACGGAATACACCCCAGATTTCATTCATATCTCATATTTATTGAGAATATCTTGCACAGCGTGTAGTCCCATGTGAAGACTGCACATTATTCCTGTTTATAAAAAGGGCAAAAGATTGGATGCAAGGATGTGCTAACCAATTTGGCTGACATCCATAGATTGCAATATTCTAGAGCACAGTCTAAGCTCAGACATTACAACATTTCTGAAGGAAAACTAGTATCCCTCAAAGAGTCAGCACAGACTCAGTAAAAATGACTCGTGTGAAATACAGCTTGCTTTATTCATACACATCTCGCAAACAATATATGCAGGTGAGCAGGCAGATTCCATCTTCATAGATTTTCGAAAGCCATTCCAACACCATACCACATCAGTACGATCATAATAAATACTGTCAGAAATACACTCTACGGTGAAAAAATGATGCTCTACGAAGGAGTCGATATTCATACAGATATTAACAGAAAGTCCAAAACTGTAAACTTTGGAGGCCAATGGATGAATGTGTGACATTTCAGCGCAATTTCACCACACAATTGGCACAGATAGTGTATAGAGGACATATCAGTAGGGGAATTTAATTTCGTGTGCTCAGTTGGGCAGTAACTATACCTCACAGACGGGTGCGTGAACAATATATACAGATGTCAGCATTTTGAGAGAGGATGGCGTAGTCAGGGAAACGCTCAACATTTGAATGGGAGCAATGCCACTATTCAACGATGTCGGTAGGAATGGATGAACCATGGCCAAACACAGCATGAAGAAGAAAGTGATCAACCTAGAGAGATGACAGAATGCGAAGACTGAACAATCATCAGAGAGGCACTCAAAACTCCAAATCCATCATTATCATGAATCCAAAATGCAACTGCTGCTTCAGTGACCTCAAGGACCACGCAAACAGTTCGCAGGGAGGTGGCTGAGCTCATAGTGCCCTGTGTGCCAACTATTACTGATATCCCCACACCAACAAGCCCGCCTGCGGTGGTGTCTGACACATTCACCCTGTAATCTCATCAACTGAAGTAGAATTATCTTCACTGACGAGTCCCGCTTCAAACTAAACCCCAATGAACAGTGAAGACTTACCTGGAGACACTCCAGCCAACGGTGGGATACCAACGTGATTGTTACCCACCATACAGCATGACAAACAAAAGTGATGGTCTGCGGTGACATTTCATTTCATAGCAGTACCTCTTTGGTTGTCATCTGTGGCACCCTTACACCATAGTGGTACGTCAACAATATTCTAAACCCCATTTTGTTGCCCATTGTGGCAAGCAATCCTCGGCTTAGATTTCAACAAGAAGATGCCCACCTGCACACAGCAAGAGTTTCTACTGCTTGTGTTCATGCTTTGTAAATGCTACCTTGGACAGAAAGGCCGATGGATTTGTTCCCAACTGGGAACGTTTGGAGCATTATGGGCAGCTCATGATATTAACAACCTAACACAATCAATCTGACACAATTTGGCACGAGATCCCTCAGGAGGGCATCCAATGGCTACTAATCAATGCCAGGTCGAATAAGTAATTGCACGAGGTTGTGCCGTCCCCAGTGAAAGTATTGAAAAAACCTCGAACGCATATATTTAAAACAATTAATATGGATGAGAGCGTTTATCTCGATGCTAAATATTATACTGAGTGTGATACTGGCCTCTCAGGCGGCAGATAATTTGTATTATTATATAAAATGTTGACATAAACTTTTGAGTCCAAAGAGTAATAATTATGCACCACACCAACAATGAAAATTAATGTAAAGAAGGACTGTATTCAATTGGCTTCTTTTTATCAGTTCACTCTCTCTCTTGTCTGCCATGTTAAAAGTCGGACCTATTGGTTCACTGCTGTTGAATGTAAGTGCATTTGTAATATTAATTTGACAATATAGTAGTTTAATGTTATTTTTCACTTTTATTTGTAGAAGGTGAGCCCTGTGTCATGTCGGTTTCCTTTAAAGATCAATATTCTGAGTAATTTTCGGCACAACAATTGCAGCCGTTGCTGCAGCTACAGATGCCATTACGTGGCAATCTTAATTCATGAAATTCATGGAAGCGAAGAAATCGCCCTCTTATAATATAATAAATACTTTTTCCACAGCCGTCCGACCCAGTGGACGAAGATGTAGTTTTTAAGATTTTCATTTTCAGTTATTGGCCGAGATCCAGAGCCACGATTCGGGCTACAATTAATTGTTAAAATTGGCAAGAACAATTCTCTCGCGTCGCGTGTGTCAGCAATTACAAATGATAATCAAAGATGTCGTGCTTGTTAACAATATTAACCAAGGCAAAATACAAAAATATTATTTCAGATCATAACTTAAATGCAATATGTTTCAAGATTGGCTCATATTACAGTAACTAACATGAACAAAAAGTTTGCTCATGATTAATCATTATTGACCAACTAGTTGTGAAAAGCATTAAAGTCAAATTCAAAAAATAATTTAAATCCAAACCAAATGTCAAACATTTTAAAGAGCTCATCACACACCATTTAATGATTATTTTATTAATGTACATAATAGATATAACTACGCGAGAAGGTCCACAGGTTGACCAACACGTTACTGACTTGCTCGATTTGTGAATAAATGATCCAATTTTTCTGAAATTGCTATCATTTGCCTGTAAATGTATATTAAATCTACAGATTTCTGCCCATTCGAGTAATTCCTTCGTGGTGCATCTTTTTTCCCTTAGAGTGTATGAGACTGGCTCAATGAATTTTTGACTAACGGGACCCAAAATGTTATAAGGACAGCAAAGATTCCACAGAAACAAAAGTAACATGGTGTGCTCAAGGAAGTATCATCACTGGACGATGGTAAGGAAAGCAAGATGATCTGACAAAATTCCCAATGAATGGGAGTTCTCTTTAAATATCGATAAATGTAAGATAAAGCCTATAGCAAAGAGAAAGATATTGATTATTTATTTAGCGTATGGCTCATAACATCACAGTAAAAATTACAGAAACAACATGATTAAAAAAACATGCATAAACAGAACAATAAATAACAGTTTGTATATAAGGACACCACCAATTGTAAATTTACACTCACAGAAGAGCAATCACAAGCAGACGTCCAGCTTAGATAATATGTAGCCGATTGCCTCTTGGGTCGCCATTAGAAAATCCTGTGGGTCACCCTCATATGCCCTTAGGGGGCATTCCTGTACGATGTGTTTGACCGTCTGTCTCTCAGCGCAACAGTCGCAAGCGGCCGAAGGAAGTTTACCCCATCTGTGTAAGGAGTGGGCGCATCTCCCACAGTTGATTCTGATGCGATTAAGAGCTGACCAAACTTTGCGAGGGCAATCAAATCCTTTTGGTTGACTAAAGATGCATGGCATACTGCTGTTCTGCTCTCCCATTCCTCTTTCCATCGGTGTAAAGTTAGTTCACCTCCACATGATGCACCCTGGGTAAAGCTAAATGAAGTAACACAACTGGCGGCAGACTGAACGAAGAATTCCTGCCCCACATCACAGTGAAACAAAGATATTAATAATAGCTGATTACAAGATTAGTGGCAACCTTTATGAATGCGCGACATCATATAAGTATTTCGGGGTAATATTAAGAAGCAACACAGATTAGGAAAATGGTATAGAGACAGTATTGGCAAATGGAAGATGTAGACTTGTTGGAACGATTTTTGGAAAGTGCAGTGCATCAGTAAAGGAAATTGCATATACAATGTGATCAGTTCTACAGTATTGCTCTAGTGTTTGAAATTCTTATGATTCAAATATCAAACTAATTCAGATAACCCTGCCAGGACCATAACAAATGCTCAGAGAACTTAAATGGGAATCCTTGGAAGAAAGACAATGTAGTTCTTATGAAACCTTGTTGACTAAATTTAGAGAACCTGTTTTCAAAGAAGAGTGGGCTACCATTATGCTGTCATCAGTGTATATCTCATGTAGTATCATGAGGATTAGAAAACATTAGATAACTTACAGAAACATTTAGACAATCATTTTTCAGTATGACATTTTCAGACAATCTTGTTCAATATGTTAATGGAATAATACAGAAAACCGATAACACTGGCAACATATATCCTCTGCCATGTACTGTAGAGTGGCTTGTGAAATATTTATGTAGATGCACATTTCCAAATATCTTAAAAATATCCACAGGATGCTTCATACACTGATTATACAATGGCTTTCATATGGTAAACACAAAATGATGTTTAGATATGGTCCTATTACTTGAAAGACAGTTTTAAGAATTCCATGATCATTATGGAAACCTGATTTTCTAATATGAGGAAACTAGAATTCCTACTTAGTATCATGCATAAGGTAAGTATCTAATTGTTATACTGCTGAAAGGAAGAGAATACTTAATTGTAATAACTTTCTGATGTTGAGTCGCATGAACTAATTAGAGTGTTTCAAATGCTCATCTATTGTGATAAGTAATTAAGTAGCTGTGATGAAAGTACATACATACGACAAACGTCAGGTGAGTCTAATTTATGTCCTTCTGAAAGCCATACTCTGGAGGACTAGGTTGTAAATTTTAGTACTGATAGCCTCTAGGGCACTGTGTGTCTTCCTATTATTCTATCCATGCTTTGTATGCCTTCACTATAAGATTAGGCTGAACTGAAATCTGGGTTCAGCAAGTGTGTATTATGTATGTAGTGGTGTTAGTAAGGTGGTTCACATAACTATTTTGTTGGATGCCTTGATGTGCTGGTACCAGAGGATGTTCATTAGAGTTCCATATTGCTATAGTTTGGCCACCTTCTGTATTATGTTCAAAAGATAAATGTTGTCTTTCCCTATTGCTGGGCTGTTCACAGCTGATAGTACAGGTAATGAATCATATAGGATCAGGATCTTTATTTCAGATCAAGCAGCCTGACAAACTGGAGAGTTTGTATGACAGTCCCTGTTGCTTTCTTCACTGGTGTGTTCTGAAGGAATGCGTACAACCATTCTGTCTGGAGACTGGAACAAAATATTGTGATATTCACATTTGTTTGAGCAGCTATTTTCAACACAACAGTTGTAAATACTTAAACTGAATCTGCTCTTTGCATTTTTTGGGTTGTCACGAATCTGGTGTTAATGTCCCATGTTTGGGGAGCAGATGGATGTTTCATAAAGCGAGTAGCCGGGAAAAATGAATTTCAAGTGATCGATGCCTAGCGCACTGGATATTATTGTCCAACAGCATATATTTTCTTTCAATGAAAAAAGAAAAAATATAATTTTTTCAAAGATTCTCTTGTAGGTCTGCTAATTTCTAAATAATTTGGGGGCTCCACAGCTTTGATTCTTCACTGCATCATCTTTATTCACTGGGTACTAGTGCCTAATGAAGAGCAGCATTTCTGCTGTTTGCTAGAGGAGAGCATTGGCCAGTGTTATGAAACTTCACTCAGACTTTCATTGTAACACAGCAGTTCTGTGTTTTGTCTAAGTAAATGCTAATTTGATGCCACTGAGGTAAGAGTGCACTATAATATTACTGAGGCTCAGACATTATGATTATTGCTCCCATGTCAGAGGGATGTGTGTGTTGAGTAGAGGGATATGCCTACATACGGTGATAACCTAACAGTTTTTACTATTTCTTTAATTTTTTCTCAGTTATTTAAGATAGTGGCAATCAGTTTCACATATACTTGTTCATTTTCTTACTTTTGCCTCATTTTAATAAGGTAATGATTTGAAACAGAACAAATATGTCTTAAACTAGTCACCATTAACTCACATGTTAATTTAATTATGACAGAAAATTACAGAAACAGTAAGATTAAGTAAAGATGTTCATCTTTATGCCAAAACATTGCTGGAATTGTACAAGTCTAAGAGTTGTTAACACAGAAGTAAGAATGTCTTGTATACTATGTTAGGCTGAGAACTGTCATTCAAGGGATGCCTCACAATATTTTTCGTGGGTTCACAATACCATTTCTCAACGAACAATGATCAGGCCATCTCATTAATACTATATTTACCTGATTGTAGGACAAAGTTTTTTCCTATATTTGGCATTTGAAAAGTACAGGGTTGCGTTACATTCATAGATTTAATTATTAATGCTGAGGTAAATGATTTTATGTTGTGTAATAGATTAAATACACAGGTTGTCCTACAGATGATGATTATGAATTTAAAGGGACAGCTTGGTTATCAATCGCTCGTTGCACAGGAATCTCTCACAAAATGCTGTGGGACAAGAAAGGGGAAGTGACAGCCCTATAGTTTGTGACCTAATCGTCATGGTGGAAAACTTGTCTGACACAGCTTAAGTCAAATGGTTAAAAAGAGAAAGAAACCCAGGCAGCTAAAAACTGTAGGATACTCTATGAAGGATCGTCATAGTCAGTATTATTAAAGAGAGGTAAGAAAACGAAGACTGTAAGTACAAGTTTGTCACGTAGCTCAAACTGTTAGATAAATAAATTTCATACATAAAAATTCAAAAATACAGGACAGTGCAGATGTAGAAAGTAGCGGGAGGCCACTCAGAGCACATGCTGCAAGGAGAGCGCCCCCCCCCCCCCCCCCAAATCTCCACCCCTGACACCAAACACTGAGATGCATTAAATTTTATCATAAAATCCACTTTCCATAATGAAATGTATAACTTTTCAGCTGCAATCCCAACTGCAAGTATCTGGGGTAGTGAGGCCGACAGGTTGAGCACTCATCTCAAGATAGCCCAGAAGGGTACACACTATGAGAAAATGACGCTATTGTGAGATGACTTCCGTAACTGCATTGAACGGAGCCCTCTTGACACAAAAGGAACTTTTGAGTAAGTCTGGAGTGGTAGTAATGCGGTCGACACAGCACAATGACATCTTTTTCGAAAGGCCTGGAGAGAAGAACGTCACAACTTGGTGGTCCCCTTGATTGTTTTCAACTTGAAGATCATGGTAGCCTGCCACTCCATATCCCATGTTTGCAAAATCTGATGTTTCAGTTGTAAATGTAGGTCTGTGCCTGGTACTCTGAGTTAAGGTTTGTCTCCTGCAGTTGTTTCTTTAGTTAATTTCTTAATGAGTCCATTTCTCGAATATGCACATGACTCGGTATCCAGAGCTGTGGGGATCATGTAACAGGTCTGGATGCTAGCGACCAAAAAGTTTCTAGGGCAACACAGAACTATTCCTTGCAAGCAGCATATGGAGCTTCTACAAACCAGGAAATTCTTTACGGCGAGAATTTTAATGTACTGCACAGCCCGTGATATAATGGCCAACTCTAAAATGTATACACAACATCCACTCAGCAGAGAAACTTTTCGTGTCCCACTGCATGTGTAAAAGCATAACCAACTCTGTCACTCACTTTTGATCCATACACGTAGACGCTTGTCAAATTTTAGTAGTCGTGGAGAACCAAACAAAATAGGCACCTGAGAATGGTGCAATCAGCATTTTCCTTACGATCATAAAAGAAGTCCACCGGAATTGTAGGACTTGGGTACACAGCATGGGAGGTGCCCATGGGGAACTTTATGTACACAGACCAGAGGGGATAGTTGCAAGGTTCTTCCTTAGAGCTTCCAATTGCATCCCTGTTAGTCTACATATTTTTGGGGTATTCATACAAAGTCTGACCTGTTTGTTGTGAAACAGAGTCAAGTAACACACATGTGTACACATCTCAGAGACTATGACTGCATAAACCATCAAGAATTGTCTAGGTGCCAACTGCACACCACTGCAGTGGAAAGAGTCTAACAAGCTCAGTACTTATGGTGCAGCTGATTTGTAAGCAACACATCTGTAGTCCAGGCAAGATTAAATCAATGCTTTGTAGAACCGCAGATGAATCATATGGTCTGTGTCCCAGGAGATGCTGCTGAGAAATCTAAATAAGAAGGTATTAAGTTTCCACATGCAATTTACTTTAGCTGACATACATGTGGTAACAATGTCAGCTTATTCACACACAAAACACCTAAAAGTTTGGAAGTTTCAATGATTTCAAGTAACTGGTTATCAAAGAAAAGTTAAGGTTTGGGAACAGATGCAAATTCCTGAGTCAATAAAAGTGTATGACATGTCTTTTAGTGGAAGAAAATTGATATCCATGATTCAGAGCTCAGTTGTGTACTTTCTGTGTGGCTCTCTGAAGTTGGTGCTTTTTGGTGCACTATAATGTAGAACTGTATTACGTGCAAATTTTTCCCAAATACAGCAACAGTGAAACCAGTGGTCCCACAGTAGTCATGATACCATTAATTTCTAAGGCAAAGAGGGCTACACTCAGAACTGATTTCTGAGGGTTCCCAATTCCCTGTACATATTGTTTGCTGAGGCTTGAACCCATCTGGACCTAAAACTGTCGGAGAGATAGGAAATCAACTTAAAAATGGGTAAGCAGCACAGGAAGCCCCACTCACGGATGTGATGGCACCAGATGGTATCATATGCCTTGTGTGACTCGGAGGGCACAGCAATTGTGTTGGCGACGCCCAAAAGTTTGTGCAATGCAGATTTCAAACAAATCTGGTTAGTCTGTGGGTCCAAATGCCTAAAAGCCACTTTGAAATTGTGATAAATGTTGTCTGGCTTACACGCACTAACACAATTGTTGATTGATCGTCCTTTCAAATAATTTACGCAGCCCATTTATTAAAAGATAAGTCAATAATTAGTCAAAATTTGAGGGTCTCTTCCCTGTTTCAAGACAAGAATAATATTTTCAAAATATTTGAAGTATCTCCTTGTGCAATTGACACACTCAAGAATAGGTTTCATGCTACCATTGTTAAGATGTTTAAGGATTTTATTATGGATTTTACTGGTTCCAAGGGCTATGTTGCAACACTCTGCTAAAGCACTGTAGTACTCCTGTTCACTAAATGGAACGCTGTACAAATGAAGAGGATGTGCACAGAAAGATAAGGGTAGCGCCGTCAGGCGTTTCTGGGTCAGGAAATTAGGATGGTAGTCACTGCAAGCGAACAGTTTGGTGAAGAGTGCCATGAAACATTCAGTAATGACCACAGGATCAGTAAAGATGTCACCATTAAGGGAGATGCCAGGAAGTACTGTGGATAGTGGGCGACAGCAAATGTGGCAAAGTTAAGTCCGTACTTGAGGCCGTGGGGTATAGGCTTTCATAGATGATACTTGCCTTTCCCAACACTCCTGCTTTCTTTTTCTTTATTACAAAGCATGTCTTCACTCTTAGTCTCCTGAATGCTATTAAATGTTCTGCAGAAGGAGCATGTTTGGGTCGAAGTGCCCTCTGACGTGTTCTGACAGCTACAACTATTTCTTCAGACCACCATGACACAGGTATCCAGCAAGAAGAGCCTGAAGACTAGGGTATTGTTGCTTCTGCAGCATGTATAATAGTGTTAATATTATATTGTACCACTCTCTTGATATTCTCTTTGAGTGGTTTCAAGTGTCGCTTTGGAACTAAAACCTTGCCAGTTGGCTTTCCGAAGCGATCAATGTACTGCATGTTCCATTGGTTGATGGTTTGAGTAAGAGAGTGATAGGCAATTGGATTCTGTCACAGAGGTTGCCATGGGTGTGCCACTGGATTTAGCACGAGTCACTTGGGTTTTACGACTTAAACATTTATAGCTGACTTTGTTCCATAGGATGCACTGAAATGTGTTACAGCTCCAATGTTAGGTAGGCGGACTTCCAATTCCAAAATTAACTGTCCTATTACTTGAGAGGGGAAGAAAACCAATGTGCACTCCGTGTGCATACGGGGGGGGGGGGGGGGGGGGGGGGTTGTCATTCCAGATGTGGAAAGGGTCCTTCCGGATGCCATGAAGGGTACAGGGTGCACCCATCTGCAGGTGGTCGCTCATGTCGGCACCAATGATGTGTGTCGCTATGGATCGGAGGAAATCCTCTCTGGCTTCTGGCGGCTATGTGATTTGGTGAAGACTGCCAGTCTTGCTAGCGGGATGAAAGCAGAGCTCACCATCTGCAGCATCGTCGACAGGACTGACTGCGGACCTTTGGTACCGAGCCAAGTGGAGGGTCTGAATCAGAGGCTGAGACGGTTCTGCGACCGTGTGGGCTGCAGATTCCTAGACTTGCGCTATAGGGTGGTGGGGTTTCGGGTTCCGCTGGATAGGTCAGGAGTCCACTACACGCAGCAAGCGGCTACACGGGTAGCAGGGGCTGTGTGGCGTGGACTGGGCAGTTTTTTAGGTTAGATGGCCTCGGGCAAGTACAGAAAGGGCAACAGCCTCAAAGGGTGCGGGGCAAAGTCAGGACATGCGGGGACCAAGCAGCAAACGGTATTGTCATTGTAAACTGCAGAAGCTGCATTGGTACAGTACCGGAACTTCAAGCGCTGATAGAAAGCACCGAAGCTGAAATCGTTATAGGTACAGAAAGCTGGCTGAAGCCAGAGTTAAATTCAGCCGAAATTTTTACAAAGGCACAGACGGTGTTCAGAAAGGATAGATTGCATGCAACCGGTGGTGGCGTGTTTGTCGCTGTTAGCAGTAGTTTATCCTGTAGTGAAGTAGAAGTGGATAGTTCCTGTGAAATAATATGGGTGGAGGTTACACTCAACAACCGAGCTAGGTTAATAATTGGCTCCTTTTACCGACCTCCCGACTCAGCAGCATTAGTGGCAGAACAACCGAGAGAAAATTTGGAACACATTTCACATACATTTTCTCAGCATATTATAGTCTTAGGTGGAGATTTCAATTTACCAGATATAGACTGGGACACTCAAATGTTTAGGACGGGTGGTAGGGACAGAGCATCGAGTGACATTATACTGAGTGCACTATCCAAAAATTACCTTGAGCAATTAAACAGAGAACCGATTCGTGGAGATAACATCTTCGACCTACTAATAACAAACAGACCCGAACTTTTCGACTCTGTAAGCGTAGAACAGGGAATCGGTGATCATAAGGCCGTTGCAGCATCCCTGAATATGGAAGTTAATAGGAATATAAAAAAGGGAGGAAGGTTTATCTGTTTAGCAAGAGTAATAGAAGGCAGATTTCAGACTACCTAACAGACCAAAACGAAAATTTCCGTTCCGACACTGACAATGTTGAGTGTTTATGGAAAGAGTTTAAGGCAATTTTAAAATGCGTTTTAGACAGGTAAGTGCCGAGTAAAACTGTGAGGGACGGGGAAAACCCACCGTGGTTCAACAACAAAGTTAGGAAACTACTGCGAAAGCAAAGAGAGCTTCACTCCAAGTTTAAAAGCAGCTAAAACCTCTCAGACAAACAGAAGCTAAACGATGTCAAAGTTAGCGTAAGGAGGGCTATGTGTGAAGCGTTCAGTGAATTCGAAAGTAAAATTCTATGTACCGACTTGACAGAAAATCCTAGGAAGTTCTGGTCCTACGTTAAATCAGTAAGTGGCTCGAAACAGCATATCCAGACACTCCGGGATGATGATGACATTGAAACAGAGGATGACACGCGTAAAGCTGAAATACTAAACACCTTTCTCCAAAGCAGTTCCTTCTCTAAATCCTCGCACAAACGAAAAAATGGCTGACATCGAAATAAGTGTCCAAGGAATAGAAAAGCAACTGGAATCACTCAACAGAGGAAAGTCCACTGGACCTGATGGGATACCAATTCCATTCTACACAGAGTACGCGAAAGAACTTGCCCCCCTTCCAACAGCCGTGTACCGCAAGTCTCTAGAGGAACGGAAGGTTCAAAATGATTGGAAAAGAGCACAGGTAGTCCCAGTCTTCAAGAAGGACGAGCAGATGCGCAAAACTATAGACCTGTGTCTCTGACGTCGATCTGTTGTAGAATTTTAGAACATGTTTTTTGCTCACGTATCATGTCGTTTTTGGAAACCCAGAATCTACTCTGTAGGAATCAACATGGATTCCGGAAACAGCGATCGTGTGAGACCCAGAAAATATTAGATACAGGCTCCCAGGTAGATGCCATTTTCCTTGACTTCCGGAAGGTGTTCGATACAGTTCCGCACTGTCGCCTGATAAACAAAGTAAGAGCCTACGGAATATCAGACCAGCTGTGTGGCTGGATTGAAGAGTTTTTAGCAAACAGAACACAGCATGTTGTTATCAATGGAGAGATGTCTACAGACGTTAAAGTAACCTCTGGCGTGCCACAGGGGAGTGTTATGGGACCATTGCTTTTCACAATATATATAAATGACCTAGTAGATAGTGTCGGAAGTTCCATGCGGCTTTTCACGGATGATGCTGTAGTATACAGAGAAGTTGTAGCATTAGATAATTGTAGAGAAATGCAGGAAGATCTGCAGCGGATAGGCACTTGGTGCAGGGAGTGACAACTGACCCTTAACATAGACAAATGTAATGTATTGTGAATACATAGAAAGAAGGATCCTATATTGTACGATTATATGATAGCGGAACAAACACTGGTAGCAGTTACTTCTGTAAAATATCTGGGAGTATGCGTGCGGAACGATTTGAAGTGGAATGATCATATAAAATTAATTGTTGGTAAGGCGGGTACCAGGTTGAGATTCATTGGGAGAGTCCTTAGAAAATGTAGTCCATCAACAAAGGAGGTGGCTTACAAAACACTCGTTCGACCTATACTTGAGTATTGCTCATCAATGTGGGATCCGTACCAGATCGGGTTGACGGAGGAGATAGAGAAGATCGAAAGAAGAGCGGCGCGTTTCGTCACAGGGTTATTTGGTAACCGTGTTAGCGTTACGGAGATGTTTAGCAAACTCAAGTGGCAGACTCTGCAAGAGAGGCACTCTGCATCTCGGTGTAGCTTGCTGTCCAGGTTTCGAGAGAGTGCGTTTCTAAATGAGGTATCGAATATATTGCTTCCCCCTACTTATACCTCCTGAGGAGATCATGAATGTAAAATTAGAGAGATTCGAGCGCGCACGGAGGCTTTCAGACAGTCGTTCTTCCCGCGAACCATACGCGACTGGAACAGAAAAGGGAGGTAATGACAGTGGCACGTAAAGTACCCTCCGCCACACACCGTTGGGTGGCTTGCGGAGTATAAATGTAGATGTAGATGTAGACCCCTGCTAGATGCAGTTTTGCTGCAACACAAACAACTGTGATGATTGAAGTCCCACAGTAGAAGGAAGGGTGGAGGCAGCTGTTCCACTAGCTCGTCATGTGGAATATCAGTTTAGGGGCAGAGAAATATTACATATTGTTACCGTAACTGACAAGTAGACGCTAAAGGCCACAGCTTCTAACACAGTGGTTGGTGGCACCTAGTCATGGAAAGAACCAGACTGTATGAATGTGCAGACTCCTCCAGATGTTAATGCAATTCTCACAATAGGATTTGCAGTTTTTAATAGTAGATAGTTTGGTACCACACCAACTGCAGAATAAGTAGCCATTAATTGGCGGAGTTTGGCCAGGTGGCGATGGTACCATTACAGTTCCATTGAGGAACATCAGACTGGGATCTGAGAAAGTAGTGAAGGGGAAAAGGAAATACTATTTACTTCACTGCAGTCATTTTCCACCTGAACATGTGATTCTTCTCCAATGTTGATAGGCTCAACCTCTGTGGGGATGAGGGCCGCATAAACCAGACCAGTAGAATTCGGTTGGTTTAACTTTCACTTTTTCCTTTTCGCCCAGTGAGGTTTCAATTTCTGTGAGGAATTTCCTGTCTTGAATGCTGGGACAGAAGAGGACCATTTTTTTACTACCACCCGCAGCCTGTGGCTCTGTCAGCTGTTGGTTGGTGGTAGAATAATGGTCTGTTTCATCCTGGGAGGGGGCACCTTGGCAGGTGTCCTCCTCCGTAATGATGTCGGAGGAGGATGAGGCATCTCCAACTGCGCCATAGGAGGGGCTGGCAAGGTGCTGTGGCTTTGGGGGTCAACTGAAAAACTGCCACTGACACATGACAGAGAACAGGAATTGCTGTTGGATACCTCATCATTGCACTAGATGTCGATTTTGACACAGTGTAAAATTTGAGGTAACTGCCACTGACACATGACCGAGAACAGGAATTGCTGTTGGATACCTCATCATTGCACTAGATGTTGATTTTGACACAGTGTAAAATTTGAGGTAATATTGATTTGGTGGAGCTGTCCAAACTTTTCTTACCAACTTGAAGAGACAAGTAGTCAAGCATTTTATATTCCTGCTATCCCTCCCCCCGACACACACACACACACACACACACACACACACACACACACACACACACACACACTTATAGATGGAGCTTTGGCAATTGGTGTGGCAGATTTATTTTTGGGGTTAGACAAATGATACTCCTATTCAAATGGGCTCAAGATTTCCTGATATACCACAGTGTTTGATACAGTATTTAATATGCTCGAATTATCGTGTGACATTTGAATAATGTAGCAAGAGTGAAAGGGATATACTGACAACTATGAACTAGCCGCAACACTGTACGATAGAGCATCTTAAAAATTGACAATTTAATGAAACACAGGAGGAATTAGCATTGAATCCCACCTTATATAAACCCTGGTTGTATTTGCACGACTTTGCAATAAGAGTTCTCATACATTACCAGCACCTATCAATATATAAATATTCAAGTTGATTTTTAAGTAAAACTAACAATCAAAAGGAAAAATGTTGCCTTTCAACATATATTAAGTGACTATGAAGCTGGTGCAACATTATATTTGGTTATGAGAGACTGTAATGATTTACCAAGTGGGATTCAAATAAACATTTCAATCCTAGTTCACATTTTAGAATAATGGGTAAAATTCTACCATCTTTTAGTTAACTTGAAAACTAGATGGTAACATCTCAACATAAAAGAAAGAAAGTTACGTATTTAATATCTAAAATACAAACCAGACTGTAGTAGCTATCATGAGAATAAATTACAGTCACTAGACCCATTGTCACGATAGTACGAACAGTCGTCACTAGATTGTGGGATGAGCAAAAACTCAAGAATTTGACTGAACAGTGACTGCAGTCTTTTATTCATTTATTAGTTAAAGATGTTACATTAAAGATGCACTGAATAAGACACTGCAATACATTTTTCACAGTTCTCTATATTATTAAAAACCCTAGATAAATCATAGATATAGTACTAGCGGAAGTCACTGCATTGTGGGACAATTGTAAGATTGACCAGAACCCGAGATTCATTGAGCTGGGACTAAAACTGCTGGAGCAATTTGAGTCAAGCTCAAACACAGCATTATTTATTTCGAAGAATTTGAAAGGGTTGGAGAGAACAGCGACACTAGAGTGGTTGAGAACTAGAATGAATGTAGGGAGGTGAGTGGTAAGTGAAAGCCCAATTTTGTTTTGCTGGCAACCATGGGATGCATACTGCATACCCTAGATCTTTATGAACATCTAACCACATTTAACCAGCAGTTTCCCTAAAATCCAATTGTAGTCAGAACTGAGTTGGTTTTAAAATTGGACAAACATTCAAAAAGACTATATGTTTCTGTAAGAGACTGTAAAAGTCTAGACAGTGGCCAGCAATGTTGTTGTATGTTTGTTCAGCAATGTTGTTTATGCTTACCATGAGAAATGATGAGAACAAATGGGGGTGTGTCAGCTGCTGGCTGTATGCAGTCAATGAGAGAGCAATGGGCAGACAATGTGTCTGGAAGCAATGGACAGAAATATTGTCACATTCTCAGGTCAATATAAATGTGTAATCTGCTATGTACTCAGAAAAAACAGCTTTCTTAGGCCCCATCATGAATTACAAACTAAGAAACCCAACATATCCGGAAGAAACAGCCAAATATTTGTGACAACTGAGACACGACAGGCTATATTTGAGCAAGGGGGATTGGTTTTGGTCCCGAGCTCCACGACGTGGACTTTGGACGAGCAGGTCTCTGGGTAGGCCTGAAGACATGCATGTGTGGCAACTCCCTGTGCTGCGCAGCTGGTCAGCGGCGGCTGAGCAACGTGGAAATGTCACATTCAAAGCAACAGACATGATGTCATCTCTTTTGCTAACATGCTCAGAGGGTTTTTTCTATATTGTTCGCATAATAATAGATACAGTGAAGGACGATACGCTAAATAAAAAAGAAGAGCAACAAGAGCCTGCCAGTACGCAGATATAATTTTTATTAACATATGTGAGAAGATATAGCCTCAAGAAGATCTGAAATCAAGCGTACCTTCAATAACTTTTATATTACTGAAGTTAAAGAGATCAAGCACTCAGATTGTAGGTATCCATGATGCACATTGACTGGATTACTCGTATGTTTTGTAACATACTTAATGGACGAGACACTTTTAAACTGAACTTAAATAAAAAAAATCAATATAAAATTCACACACACACACACACACACACACACACACACACACAAAATCAGCAAGGTAGTATGCATTGGTGAATGTAGTTACACAGCATATCCAACATGCAGTTTGTAAGATTCTTTCTAGCTGCATTTCTTAATTGTTTGTAAGTTTGCATAGCTTCACCTGGAACTTGAAAAATATCATACCCGCTGTACTTCTGAACAGTGCAATGGAAAGGAGGGAAAATCCAATAAAGTGGTGATTTACCCATATTTATTGTAATAGCTGACGGCACAGAGAGTGGGAACTAATTTTTGGCAGTGCAACATAACTTTGCATTTGTCTGACTTTAAATTTTGGGTGAACTACTGCACATAAAATTATGTGTAAGTTGATTAGAATTTTAGCGCACAGCTAATGGTGCAATCAGATTTTGGATATCACTTATGTAGAAAACAGTTGTGAATCAGGTTGGAGAATGTACAAAGTCATTAAGTGATGGAGATGCAGGATTTCCCATGAAGGGAAGGTTCAAGGCCTTGAAAGGGTGATGGCCATTTTGCAGAGAGACACAATTTGGTACAAGTTATTAGAAGCAGCATCTGCACTGGTCTGAGCAATAATCCAGCTGTGAACGTTTTCACTGATAGAAATTTTTTTGCGTTGGCAGTTGCAATATTTAACGCTATTTCACTGAGACTTAAAGAGTTATTCTGCATTAGTCAAAACTGATTTATTTCTACTTGCAGTTCAGCAGATCTTGTATTTTTGCATGTGAAGTTGTTTTGCACTCTGAATTTGTGCACTCAGTCTGGATTTCAGTTCAGTACACCAGTGAGGGGCTTTTAATATTTTCTGCCACTAACTGACATTTTACTTACTGCACTGCATCGGTAAAACCCTTATTATGAGGGTTGGAACTTAAATAGTGGCAACTATTTATTCACAACCAATACAAAAGAGTTATATGTTTGCATCTGTTACTGTCCTTCAAAGTA
Source organism: Schistocerca nitens (assembly GCF_023898315.1). Classification (NCBI taxonomy): domain Eukaryota; kingdom Metazoa; phylum Arthropoda; class Insecta; order Orthoptera; family Acrididae; genus Schistocerca; species Schistocerca nitens. The sequence continues at coordinate 64,493,202 of NC_064620.1, read as the reverse complement.
GGCATTAGCGTTGTGTAGAACCTGTTGCCAGCAACATGGAAGGCACAGTATACTGTTAGCAGAGCATGTTCTGTTGATGGTGCGAATAGAACAATCTACTGCCTGTCGAATCTCTGGAACAGCTCTGAAGTGAATGCCACGAAGTGGTTCCTTCATCTTTGGAATCAAATCAAAGTCAGAAGGACTTAAGGCCGGGGAGTACAGTGGATGGTACAGTACTTCCCAGTCCCATCGACTGAACAGAGCAGCCACAGTCTGCGCTGTATGCACCCGCACATTGTCGTGCCAAATGATTCGTGGTTTGCGCAGAAAGTGTCGCCACTTCTTTCGCAAAGCTGGTCGCAGGTAATGCTCCAAAAACCAACAGTAATACTGTGCACCGACGGTCTGCTGTGGAGGAACGTAATGCATTAGGATAACACAATCACAGTCATACACGTGAATCACCATAACTTTAGACCGCTCCATTCACATCATCAACAGAACAGGCTCTGCTAACAGTATACTACGCCTTCCAAATCTACACAACACTGGTGACTACTTTGAAGGACAGTAACAGGTACAAACATGCAACTCTTTTCTATTGGTTGTGTATAAACAGTTGCCACTATTTAAGTTCCAACCCTTGTACATGCCGATATGGAATTTAGACTTAACTTTGATCTGTGAGCACAGTGTTCTCCAACTGTTTTGATTTATTACTTCTTATACAATGTTTGCACTAACCACTATCAGATATTTACATATCAATTGTGTAGTTGCTTTCACCACTTTACAAATTAATGTGTGTTTACGAGAGACAATGAATTTTCAACAGTTAAACTGTAAACCATTGCAGCTACAGTATGCTATTTAATATTGTCACACCTATGTTCAACCTAGTAATCATCTGTATCTCAGTTTAAAACTTCAGAAACGAATTTATTACTTATTTCTATTTAAAAAGTGCACAATAAGTAGTTGAAGACGGCAATATATTACCCCTCAAAAAGGCAACAACAGCCATTGTTTTCAACCCCCCCCTCCCCCCCACCTACGAGTGTAAATATTATTGCTATTTCTTCCACTCACAGCAATATAAGCTGTGCTATTAGGACGGAATCTCTTAATTTGTGACACAAAGAAAAAACAGTCGAATATTTGTGGCAGCAGCAAAGAACACAAAAGTCTCAATTTGGACACTAGAAGTTAATTATCTCTTTTCTTGACTCTTATTGGTCAACTTAATAAATGGGATAAGTCTAGAAAAGGCTTGATGTTCACTTTTCTCTCAGGTATCATATACAAATAAAACAGTTTGTAATTCTTATTAACAAGACTTCGCTTAAAATAAAACTACATTGAGGGTTACATTACACTGGGCAAATATGATATATTGCAGCAATTTGATTAACACTGTGTTTGGAACCAGTAATGGCTACGAACGATGAAATTATTTGAAAATTTCTTCAATTTAACAGTTTTCAAGTATTTCACAACTTATCTGATTGCTTTTATGTTTTGACATGAACAAAACAAAGATTTTTTTCCAGCAAAAAATGTCACATTTATCTGAATCCATACCTGAGGAGAAAGGCTGAGCTCTCTTGTTCTTTTTGGTGGTGTTGGACCCTCCGAGTCTGATGAATCTCCAAGAGCTTCATCGAGGAAATCATCTATTTCCTTCAAAGCATCCGTTTCAGATTGTGACAAGTCACTTTCGGACTCCTCCTAAAACCAAAATTTCTTTTGACAGCAAACAGGTACTATATATTTGAAATCCTTTTTTCCCATATCAATATGACTACATGCAAACAAATCTGGAAATGCACAGGGTCATTCTGAAGAGTCTTGAGAAAGTAATGCAAATACTCAAGTTTTCCAAATAAATTCTCAAAGAATTCTCCAAGTTATTAAACAGTACATTTCCTAAAAGAATGTTATGAAGGTCTGATAATGTGTGTTTCCAGCATATGTTATTTATTTAAGGTGATGGCGATAGCAACAATGTAGAATAAGAGGTCCTTTACATTGTGGATTACATTCATTGGAACTTTTACGGAAATTTATAATTTATTAAGGTTTCCATCACACTTTCATATTTTTTTGTGACTAGTTCTGAATCCCTGTGTACATTTTTAAGCCATTGCCTACATTAGAAGGTACAAAATTAGTAAAAACATAAAACACAAAGTGTTTAGGAATGTTTCTTACGAACACAGTTACTTATGGGAACTCAAAATATACCAATGGATAATTTATTTCACTTTTCAAAATACAATGAAGTTATGTGAAACCACGATTAGGACATAATGTGAGTGCGAAACAATATATATCTGGGATTCCCATCACACACTTTTTTCCTCTCTCTGAGCACAAAGGTTGTTGTGGGGGAACAGGACCCATCCAGGTTCACCATTGGCCACTTCTGGATTCGTTTGAAAACCTTAAGGCACACTCCACCCTTTCAGTGTTGCATATTTACAGATAATGACTATGTTCACTAGTAGTGAAAAAAGCACACACCATTCTTTGTTCACAAACTATGTTCCTTTAACTTTGATTAGACCAACTTTATGTGGAGAGCAACCGCAGCTCAGAGACATTGTAAATAACAATAAAAAACCTCTCAACACTCAGTTTGAATGGTTACCGAGTTTTGAGCGTTTTTTATTGATGTTACTTTGATTTGGTTTGATGCAGTTATCCGTTACTATAGCTAGCCACCCAGTCTTTATTTCAGCATAATTGCTGCAATGAACAACACCGAACCTTATAAAACTATACTCACATCTGCCTTTGTAATTCTTGTTTCCACTAAAGGTACCTTCACAGTGAAAACCAACTCCAACAAACTCGACCGACAACTGTTTTCAACTTCAAGTTTGACTATGTTTTCAACTGTTGTCAACAGCTGTTTGGAGTCGCGAATCTGAACAGCTAGTTGAGGGAAGTTTTGTCTCGAGTTCGTAGTTTATGGTCAGTGAGCAAAAACATGGCAGAGTTGTCTGACTCATGCACGCGCATATGCCGCGTTGTCTGCTGTGTTTTTTTCGACAATGGCAATTCACGAGTCGTCAGCAGATCAAACAATTCAGCTTTTGTTAGAAACTGAAATGAGGGAACCTCTGTAGCATCCTTCTGATTCCGCATATAAAGAGATATAAAAGGAAAGATTTGTTGAAAGAAGTTTCAGATAAAATTGGTGTACCACTCGTGGAGTGTGAAAGGAAATGGATAAATATGAAAAAACAGTACAATCGTGAGCACTGTAAAATGGTCAAAACTAAAAGTGGGTCTGGGACAACTGAGATCTACATTCTGAGAAAGGGTATTTTACAAACATATGAAGTATTTGGAAGGCGTGAACAAGGTAGGGAGACAAATATTTACAGTCATAAGTAAAATGTCATTCACTAGTGTAACTGAAGCTGCAAGACTTTTGGTCAGAAATTTTGTAATTACAACTGTATTTTTGCTGCAAATTTATTTATTTCTCTTTTCATACCATTTTGTCAACATCTGATACAAAGTAGTTTCCAAATTAATGGCTTACATTGTTAATAAGTAAAGCTATAAGGGTTATGTTCGGAAGTTTTTAATTACATTTGTCTTTTCTCTCAGTATTTATTTATTCATATTTCTCTTGCCATTTCATTTTACCAACATCCGATACAAAGTAGATTGCAAATTCATCGTGTATACTCATTGTGTTTCTTCCTGTGTTGCCTCCCTTTCTCTGAAAACATTTATTTTGCGGATGCACCCTTAAACTGCCATTCCAAAACCCTGCCTGTTTCTGCATCTTCCACATCAAAACTGCTAGATGGTGAGTAAACTATGGCACTTTCTTTAATTCACCTAAGAAAACTGTGAAAGGACACAGTTGCAGAAATCACTAACGTTGCTTTTTTCAGGACTTAAGTGCACAGTCGTTCTAAGACACCGAAAAACTGTTTACAATATTCCAAAAAAATTCTCCACAATTCTTTTAGTGTGAGATATTCGGTAATTAAACATCCTTTCCTGGCTGCCTCTCTCTTACCATCCTGCGTATGGTTTCATCTTGTACTCTGAAAGAGCAAAAGCATCAACGCCCACCATAACAAATGGCAAATCTTCACAGTCAGAATCCATTTCCATTTTTCTGTAACAAAAAATAAAAACCCAAATGTGTGTTTACAAGAGTTTGAAACTGTTGTCAACATTTTTCAACAGTTGTAAGTTTGCCAAACTCACAACAGTTGCAAGTTTGGCAAACTTACAACAGTTTTATGCTCTTGTTTGTTGGAGTTGGTTTTCGATATGAATGTACCTTAATCTCCAACTACAGTTCAACTATGGCAGTAACAATGTACTAGAAGTAAACTGATCACGTATCTGTTGAAAATGGCCTATTTCTGGTTTAAAGGCCTGGCCAGACAGTATGCGGCCTGGCCGTCCAGCCTGTGGCCTTGAACCGCAGCTGGCAGGCCACAATGTTGAATTGCTCGTTATAGTATGGCAGCGGTCACACAGTGTGAGGCTCTGACGCACCGGCAACCGGCCTGCCGCTCCGGCCGCCACCTGGTTGTCACAGATTACGGATTCGTCACAAGCCGGCTGCTTGCCTCTGTTGGTGCCTTCGACTGCTCTGTTGTCACACTGGAAGCAGCGGCGAGAGGCAGTTTTTGTCTTACAGCTTGTAGTGCACGCATCATGGACACAGAAAGACTTATAGAGGAGGTGAGAGAAAACAACTTTTTGTATGATACATGCGATCCTGATTACAAGAACATTCTGAAGAAGGCTGAAACTTAAAGGGATATAGCTGCTAAACTGGATCAAAATGGTAAATATTTTTGCAAAATTTTAAGTTCCACAGAAGCAAAAATGTAGCAAAGTATATTATTGAGTACTGGATTCATCTTGTGTATATTACAACTTAAAGCATCTGCAAGTACGTAAGCAACAATGCCATCAAAATGGAAAACTACACATAGAAAGTGGAAAGAGAAAAGAGCCGTCACCTTTGTTAAAATCGGTCTTGATGTATGGTAATTTTGTTCCATTTAAACGAAAATTCATTGTCCCTCCCCACGTCATATATTTTAAGGTCGTGTTGTAATGGATCTGGGAGATGTGTTATTTTCTACTGGATTTGTCGATACCAAATTTAATGTGGGAAGTTGGTAATGTTTTCTTATATTTTTGTCAGAATTTTTTTTTATTGTAATTTGCCTTATTATACGCTAATTTACTTATATTTTTGCGAGTGAAAGCACATTGATTACTATTAGTAAATGTGACGAAGAATATCAAAGAGACTGATTACAATTGGAAGCTTGTGTGTTGTGTAAAGTGTCTTTGACGCTGGAGTCGTCTTTGACTGTAATCAGTCGGCAGTTAACTCTTGGTGTGTGTTGACAGTAAAACAATGTGCAGGTCGCCGTCATAAATATTTGTTAGTGAACAGAAAAAATGAATTAAGTTACTACTTTTTTATATAAACTTTAAGAAGAAACCACATTCGAAGAAATGGTATTTGAAGCACCAAAAATGAGGCAAACGCATTGAACCAGGTCATTTCTGCAGCCGACAAAACTGCATAGTGGAATCATACTTCCACTAGACGACTGAAGCCAAGGCAAATATCATGTTGTAAACATTTCACGGAAAAGGTACTGTAACGAAATATGCCAAATTTAAGTAAATAAAAATAGTGAGCATATTTCAGTGTGTTATTCCCATGCTTGTTTTTAATGCTAACAACACAAGATGCTATTCCACGCAACTCTTTCATAATACAAATTAAAGTACTATTTCCGATATTATGACAAATATATTTCACATAATTTTGCCAATGATCCAAAACATTGTTGTATGCTTAACATTTACAGTCACTAAGTATTTACCCACTGAGTTTTGTATGGATAATACAGAAATTGGATATTGTATGTAGCTTCACAGAGGTGTTGCTTGGTTATTTTTCTTTTAAAGGTATTGTGTTACTCAAATGTGATATTGTAGTAACAACAAAACTGCCCTTTATTGAAAATGCGACATATCTTGCTCGGTAGTTAATTGCGTTATGAGATACTACAGTGTATCTCTCGATAGCTATGACAGGCTCAGCTTGTTAAGGGTTCACATGGATCACACAATATCTTATATAGTTCGATATTTTAATACCCATTTATTTTACTGCCATGAAATGGTAGAATGTTCTACTTCAGGTGTAAATTCTACCGTACTGGTTTTGTCAACTTGCCAGTTTTGTGTGTGTGTGTGTGTGTGTGTGTGTGTGTGTGTGTGTGTGTGTGTAGGTGGGAGGGATCTATGATGACAAAGAAAATACTTACTGGCTAGAATAATTGAAAACCGTCACAGGACAAATACTCAATACTAGAGGACCACATACGGAAAGAGAATTTCAAATTTGAATGGGAATAGTAGCATATCATAAAAGGCATTTTCATATCCCATTAACATTAGAGATCTCTTTGAATGTGATTATTTCCACTTCAGACATCTGCCCCAATCATGATTTTCTTCATAGATTCTACAAGAATACATTACTGGTACATTTTTACATTTGCAGCCGAGACCTTAAAAACAAAGTGGAGGAACTTGAGAGCTGCGTACGTCAAACACAAGAAGATGGTAAAAGGTACCACTGGCCAGAGCTTGAAACAGTACAGATCATGGCCATGGAGTGAACACATTAGGTTCATGGACTGTGCTGTGGAAGCACAACCCACATCAAATATTCAAACAATGGAAAATCTAGGATGGAATGTAACAATACCAGAGAAGGAAAGTTGCTACTCACCATATAGCAGAGATGCTGAGTCGCGATAGGCACAACAAAAAGATTCACACACTTATAGCTTTCGGCCAATAAGGCCTTTGTCAGCAGTACGTACACACACACACACACACACACACACACACACACACACACACGCACACACGCACGCAACTTGCACACATATCTGCAGTCCCACAGAGCTGAAACTACACTGCAAGCAGCAGCATCAGTGCATGATGGGAGTGGCGACTGGGTGTTGGTAAGGAGGAAGTTGGGGCGGGGGAGGGGGAGGGATAGTATGGTGGGAGTGGCGGACAGTGAAGTGTTGCAGTTTAGACAGAGGGCAGGAGAGAAGGTGCGGAGGGGGGAAGGGGTAAGTAGCGGAAAAGAGAGAAATAAAAAGAAATTAAAAGACTGGGTGTGGCGATGAAATGCTAGAATGGGAACAGGGAGGAGGCTGGATGGGTGAGGACAATGACTAACGGAGGTTGAGGCCAGGAGGGTTACGGGAACGTAGGATGTATTGAACTGAATTGAATTGAATGAAATTTTATTGTCGTTCAGCTATTACAGCAATTGACAAAGTCAAGTTACATGTATACAAGTTATACAGCAGATATACATGAAGATCAATATGTCACTATTGGTTTTCCATAAAATACAATATTTAAAATCAAGTAATATGAAAACATTGCATCATAAATTACTCAGTCTCCAAACCAGTACCACTATGATATTTTAGTCATAAAATTCCTGAAGTGAGTAACAAGGATTTGCAGCAAACCAACTGAATAATTTGTCTTTAAATAAATCTAATGGAGCTTCTACCCATTCTAGTGGCAGTTTGTTAAACATCTTCATACCCACCACTTCATAGCTGTTCACTGACTTGCATAATCTGTAGTACGGTATGTCAAGATGGCTACTATTTCTGGTTCCATGAGAGCGTACATCTCTTTTACGCTGATATTATGATAAGTTGCTCTTTATATGCAGTAGGGCAGTGTAAATATACAAGTTTATAACAGTTAATATTTTTAAGTTGATAAACTGTGGTTTTCAGTGGGCCAGTTTATCACTGTTTGTGATAATTCGAATTACTTTCTTCTGAAGTACCAAATTGTCCTGAAGGTGTGAGGTATTGCCCCATATTAAAAGCCCATAAGATATAATGCTTTTTTTTAAAAAAAAAAAGGCAAAGTAGGCCGATCTCACAAAGGCCGCAGGTACATGGTTTTTTAAATTCCTTAACAAATACACCACTCTAGACAGCCTTGCACTAATGTATTTAATATATGGCTCCCAAGTCAATTTACTATCTATAACAATACCTAAGAACTTAACACTATCCATGAAGTCTGCTACTGGCAGATCTCTTAAACTAAATACAATCTTTTGAGTTTTACTCTCATTAAGCAGGAACCCCTTAGCTAGAAACCAGACTGATGCTTGTGATATTGTGTCATTTGCCACAGTTTGGAGCATATCCATGTCGGACCTGATATTGAAAAATGTGGTATCATCTGCATAGAGAATGGAGTGAGTATTTATGTAAGATGGCAGATCATTTGTCATTAGTATAAATAGCAGAGGTCCTAATACTGAGCCTTGTGGCACACCGCACTCTGTTTACCAATACAAACAATTTGTTTACGGTTGCTGACGAAAGATTCGAAGATGTTGTCAACTTCACTGTTTGTGATTCCATAATAAACTAGTGTGTTGAGGAGTGAAATATGCTCCACACAATCGAAGGCTTTGCTAAGTTCACAACAGGTAGTCCGAACAAAATTTTTTCCTTCATAAGCATTAAGCACTTTTTTAATCAGGGAGTCAATGGCAAGGATTGTGGATTTGCCCTTCCTAAAGCCAAATTGTACTGCAGTAATAATGTTATGACATGTAACGCAACTGGGAATTGATGATGGATTCCAAAACTTTAGATAAAATAGGTGTCAGAGATATTGCGCGATAGTTAGATGGGCAATTTTTGTCTCCTTTCTTGTAAATGGGCACTACCCTGGATAATTTTAATACATCTGGGAATACTCCTTCAATTAGACATCTGTTTATACATTTAGTAAGAGGATATACTATGTGCCCAATTATCTTTTTAAACATATTACACAAAATACCATATATGTCTTCACTATCAGAGGGTCTAAAATTATTTACAATAGTTAAAACAACATCTGGTGTAACCTCTGTTAAAAGGAATCAGTCTTTTAGGATGTGGTCTACATTATGATAGTTAATGAGATCAGCTACAGTTTCTTGCGGCCACCCAATGCTTTCCCTAATTTGGTTAACAGATTTTATACAGCAGTTATTAAATTCATCTGCCGATATTTCTACCTCAGCTGAATTTATTATAGTCCATGCTTTTTGGCATTTATTTTTTGATGACTCAATGCTGACTAGGTTATGTTGTTTTTTGGCCTCATTTAAAGCATACTTACATTCCTTTTGTGCTCTTGAGTAACTTTGTTTAGCCATATCAGTTTTCTGAAGTCTGTAAGAATCTCTATACAACAACAACAACCTCCTTTTCATATTGGCTAGTTGAGCGGTATACCAAGGATTCTTATCCCTATGTCTATTACTGTTACTTTTAGGGTTAACTTTACATTTCTATTGAGGGCAGTTGGTCTCAAATATATATTTAAGAAAGAATGAAAAAATCTATCGAACAATGTATTGGCAGAGCCCTGGGCATTATTGTTAAACACATGTGAGAAGTCATAATTACTGAGTGAGACCCCGAAATTAGACAATTTTTCTTGCGTTATTGGTCTTGTGAAGACTATTTTAGGCTCTATAAACTCTTTATAGTCCATATTAGGGCTATCTGTACCTATTTATACCCAAACTGAGTCATGGTCAAAGAAATTGAAGACAGTTACATCTGAAGACAGTAACTCTCTACTGACATTTGTAAGTATGTTGTAGAGGCAAGCGAACTGTCTTGTGGGTTTGCAGTTCGTAAAAATGAAGTTGAATTGTCGTAACTAGTTTTTAAATTCATTTACAGTGTGCACGTCTTTGTTTACATCAAATGCGACATTGATGTCACCACCAATCACTATACTATTCTTCCACTGAGGACTAAGAAAGAAATTTAGTAACGTCTCAAGTTTTTCTAAAAATATTAGTGGACTTCCGTCTGGTGATGTATAAAGAGAAACAATAGCATCTGGACACACACGCACACGCACACACACACAAAGCAAAGACCACAAAAATATATATTAAAAAACAATGATGCTGTGACTTACCAAACGAGAAAGCACTGGTAGATAGAAACAATAAAAAACACACAAACAAATTTCAAGCTTTCGCAACCCATGGTTGCTTCATCAGGAAAGAGGGATGGAGAGGGAAAGATGAAAGGATGTGGGTTTTAAGGGACAGGGTAAGGAGCCATTCCAATCCTGGGAGCGGAAAGACTTACCTTAGTGGGAAAAAGGGACAGGCACACACACACACACACACACACACACACACACACACACACACACACACACACACAGGCAGACATATGTAAAGGCAAAGATGATGTTGAGTGACAAGTGATGTACGAGGGACGGCAACTTGAAATTAGCGGAGGTTGAGGCCTGGTGGGTAACGGGAAGAGAGGATATATTGAAGGGCAAGTTCCCATCTCCGGAGTTCTGGTAGGTTGATGTCAGTGGGAAGTATCCAGATAACCCGGACGGTGTAACACTGTGCCAAGATGTGCTGGCCATGCACCAAGGCATGTTTAGCCACAGGGTGATCCTCATTACCAACAAACACTGTCTGCCTGTGTCCGTTCATGCGAATGGACAGTTTGTTGCTGGTCATTCCCACATAGAAGGCTTCACAGTGAAGGCAGGTCAGTTGGTAAATCACGTGGGTGCTTTCACACGTGGCTCTGCCTTTGATCTTGTACACCTTCCGGGTTACAGGACTGGAGTAGGTGGTGGTGGTGGTGGGAAGGTGCATGGGACAGGTTTTACACCGGGGGGCAGTTACAAGGGTAGGAGCCAGAGTGTAGGGAAAGTGGTGTGTGTGGACACACACACACACACACACACACACACACACACACACACACACACATGCATACATGAACAGATCACAGATAGTTCAATAATTATACTCGAAAGTTTCGCAATAACATTCGATCTTTGGCAATAACATTTGACAGTCGGCAACAGAAACCAAATCATTGCACTGAAACAAGCGTTCAGTTCATAGTACTGTGGAATGTGGGGAAAAAACCGCAAATTGGCATTCATAAGAAGAAGAATAACATCAAATATGCAACAGGGGCGTAATATGTAAGAAATTGTCCACACAACCTGTAAGTACAGTTCAAAACATTACTACTTAATAGGAAATACCAACCACCAGAACTGTTTATAACCTATAGGTACAGTGACAAAAATATAAATTAAATAGCAAACATATGTACATATTCCAGGCCACTGATGATGCCTTGCAGAAAATAAAGGCGAAACGCGTATGGCACTAAAATTGTGTTTTATTCAGTTGCTGTCAGACGGTCCATAAGTAAAAGTTATCAATATACCGTAAGATACAATAGCAATTTTTAAATGATCCAGATATACACCTATGGCTTCAAAATGTATCTCACTGCACAGAAATCCTAGATCTAGTTCATTACGACAATGTATTAACTCTTTCTTAATGTAAATTGATTACACCTCCACGAATATGCTGCTCTCTGCTAAAGCTGTTTGCTAAGTGGAAATCATCTAGTACATGAAAACATATTTCATTTCCTTTACACTTAAGCATAATGCATCAAATATGTTGTCATTTACAAATTTCAATGAAATGAACACGCTTAGCTGCTTACAGGCATTCATTTCATTGTAATTTCATTCTAACGAGCTGCATGGTCACTGATGGTATCTGTTCTTTCGGACATGTCCGAAAGAACAGATACCATCTTAGTATATATTTCAATATTGAGATAACCTATCTTGAGAGACAAAGCTGACGAGTAATTTTTTTTATGGGGTCAATCGTCATTACTGCTATATTTCTCTCTAGTGTTACCGACATTTATTATATTATTCTTATCTTTAATCTGGTCATCCAGTGTGAATCTGGGCAAACCTGTTAGTCTTGGCCCTTCTTTGCCACCTCTAAAAAAGAGTTTTCCCTAAATCTAAGAGGTATTGACTCAGAGCTAACGATTTTTGCTATGCCTAACTCACTGGCTACTTTTATGATTTCATTACTCACATACTTCTTTCCGAGTTGATTCAGATGAAGACCATGAGCAGTGTGGAATCTTGTACCTAAGTTAGTTATGTTAACAAAACAGGCATTTTTAAAGTATTTACAAATTTTCTTCGTTTCTTCATTTACTACTCTCACTTCAACATTCACACAAGACCAGGATGGAAGATCATATCGACATGGTATTGAAAAGATAAGAATTTTCGTATTTTGTAGTTCAGCAGTTTCTTCTTTAATGATAACGAGAAGTCTTTTCCTTCATTTCTCGTTACATCATTTGTTCCAGCCAGAAAAGCTGCCAGTTCCATAGCTTCTGCTGACGAAGAACCTGCTACAACATCTTTAAATTTTGCACTAGGATTTATTGTGGCTGAGATATGGTGGCTTGAGTTGTTCTCGACTATATCCCTTAATTTCCTTCCATGACTGTCTGCATATAAATGTACACTCCTGGAAATGGAAAAAAGAACACATTGACACCGGTGTGTCAGACCCACCATACTTGCTCCGGACACTGCGAGAGGGCTGTACAAGCAATGATCACACGCACGGCACAGCGGACACACCAGGAACCGCGGTGTTGGCCGTCGAATGGCACTAGCTGCGCAGCGTTTGTGCACCGCCGCCGTCAGTGTCAGCCAGTTTGCCGTGGCATACGGAGCTCCATCGCAGTCTTTAACACTGGTAGCATGCCGCGACAGCGTGGACGTGAACCGTATGTGCAGTTGACGGACTTTGAGCGAGGGCGTATAGTGGGCATGCGGGAGGCCGGGTGGACGTACCGCCGAATTGCTCAACACGTGGGGCGTGAGGTCTCCACAGTACATCGATGTTGTCGCCAGTGGTCGGCGGAAGGTGCACGTGCCCGTCGACCTGGGACCGGACCGCAGTGACGCACGAATGCACGCCAAGACCGTAGGATCCTACGCAGTGCCGTAGGGGACCGCACCGCCACTTCCCAGCAAATTAGGGACACTGTTGCTCCTGGGGTATCGGCGAGGACCATTCGCAACCGTCTCCATGAAGCTGGGCTACGGTCCCGCACACCGTTAGGCCGTCTTCCGCTCACGCCCCAACATCGTGCAGCCCGCCTCCAGTGGTGTCGCGACAGGCGTGAATCGAGGGATGAATGGAGACGTGTCGTCTTCAGCGATGAGAGTCGCTTCTGCCTTGGTGCCAATGATGGTTGTATGCGTGTTTGGTGCCGTGCAGGTGAGCACCACAATCAGGACTGCATACGACCGAGGCACACAGGGCCAACACCCGGCATCATGGTGTGGGGAGCGATCTCCTACACTGGCCGTACACCACTGGTGATCGTCGAGGGGACACTGAATAGTGCACGGTACATCCAAACCGTCATCGAACCCATCGTTCTACCATTCCCAGACCGGCAAGGGAACTTGCTGTTCCAACAGGACAATGCACGTCCGCATGTATCCCGTGCCACCCAACGTGCTCTAGAAGGTGTAAGTCAACTACCCTGGCCAGCAAGATCTCCGGATCTGTCCCCCATTGAGCATGTTTGGGACTGGATGAAGCGTCGTCTCACGCGGTCTGCACGTCCAGCACGAACGCTGGTCCAACTGAGGCGCCAGGTGGAAATGGCATGGCAAGCCGTTCCACAGGACTACATCCAGCATCTCTACGATCGTCTCCATGGGAGAAAAGCAGCCTGCATTGCTGCAAAAGGTGGATATACACTGTACTAGTGCCGACATTGTGCATGCTCTGTTGCCTGTGTCTATGTGCCTGTGGTTCTGTCAGTGTGATCATGTGATGTATCTGACCCCAGGAATGTGTCAATAAAGTTTCCCCTTCCTGGGACAATGAATTCACGGTGTTCTTATTTCAATTTCCAGGAGTGTATTTTCACAGGCTTAGGTCTGCAATTGAGGCTTGCTTTCTTGGGGTTTTCGGTTTCATTACTTCTATTGACAGTTGATGCAATATTTTTACTGCACCCATTATTCACTTCACTTCTATTGACAGTTGATGTAATATTGTTGCTACACCTATTACTCACTTTACTTTCATTAACCTTACTTGTGTTAAGCACCTTGACTTGTGAGTGTACTTTAATGTTTTTTCCTGTAGTATCAACATGCTCAAGGACACTAAATATGTTTTCCAAGGGTGGAAAGTTTACACAGTCTCTACCGCATTTTGTGACAGGAACAGCCTGCCATTGTATTTGTAGGCGGTCTACTGGCCTACATTGATTGCTTGGTTCTGTGTACAGGACACTAACCTCTTCTTGGGAAATTTGTTTCATGGTTTTTGGAACAGGAACAGCAGCATCACACAGCATTAGAGGATCTCCTTGTGGAAGTTCAGAAGCGGTAGTGCTTTCAGCAAGAGTTACTGTAGAGAGAATGTCCTGTATAAGCTTCAAGAGCATCATCGTTACTATCTACATCGAGCACTTCAAATCTGTTTGTTAGCAGGATATTTGCGGCCCTTCTTAGTATATCGGTAGGCCTACATGTATTACACTTCCACGTTTTTGTAAATCTCTCATTTCCTTTCAATAAGCAGTCCACCTTCGCGCATCGAAAGTGAAATTTTTTTCACATTTTACACATGCTATACCACTTTTGGCGGTTTTTCCACATTTTTTACAGTTGGTAACATGTTTGTTACCACTGGTTCTAGTACCATTATCAATTACAAGATCACTGTTTGTTTTATACTCACATTGATTGTTATTGGTATATTTGTATTTCAAGGCATGTACCTCTTCTAACAGCATAGCAATAATGTCAACTTTGCAGTCGCTCTTCTGTAGCGCTTTGTCTAGGCCATATTCATTACACCTTCCACAACACCATAGTTTTCATCTTGGGTCTGCCTTTACACATGCGAAATGGTATACAGTTTTACAGTTTATGCGCGTTATTTCCTTCACGGTGCGAGATTTGCAGTAGCAGAGTCTTTGTACTGGCTCTCGCGATTCGTAAGACGAGGTACTAGCTCCATGTGCAATTTTGGGGCACCTCATGTCTTGCTTCTGAAACTTTTTTAACAACAAAACACACGATACACATATCATCACGATATACACCAACCTATTTACATGTTAAACACTTTTTAACGTTTATGTCAAGTTTATTCTGTTAATTAACACAGCCAAAATTTACACTCGGCGCCATCTTTAACATGTGTATTGGAGGGGAAGTTCTCACCTGCGCAATTCAGAAAAGCTGGTGTTGGTGGGAAGGATCCATATGGCACAGGCTGTGAAGCAGTCATTGAGATGAGGGATATTATGTTTGGCAGTGTGTTCAGCAACAGGGTGGTCCACTTGTTTTTTGGCGGTGGCCGTTCACGCGGACAGACGGCTTGTTGGTTGATATGCCTACACAGAATGCAGCAAAGTGGTTGCAGCTTACCTTGTGAATCAGATAATGGTTTCACAGGTAGCCCTGCCTTTGATGGGATAGGTGATGTTAGTGACCGGACTGTAGTATGTGGTCATAGGAGGATGTATGGGACAGGTCTTGCATCTAGGTCTATTACAAGGGTGTGAGCTATGAGGTAAGGGATTGGGAGCAGGGGTTGTGTAAGGATGGACGAGTATATTGTTGTTGCGCCTATTGCGACTTAGCATCTCTGCTATATGTTGAGTAGCAACTTTCCTTCTCTGGTACAGTAACATAAAATATTCCTTGCTCAAGAGAGGCAGTCACAAGTGACAGCGAAAAGACACTCAGTCAGGTGAACACTCATTAGACTCCATAATTTTTTCTCAGCCAGAGTTGCTAACATGTGAGTATGAAGTACAATCTCAGGAGCAGTGCACAGAGGTTTTGGACCCATCTTCAGCACGAAAGAAGCCAACCACAGGGGGGGGGGGGGGAGGAAAGAAGAAGAAGAAGAAGAAGAAGAAGAAGAAGAAAGAAAGAAAGAAAGAAAGAAAGAAAGAAAGAGAGAGAGAGAGAGAGAGAGAGAGAGAGAGAGAGAGAGAAAGCAGGGACCAAGTGCTGATGTTGAATGTATAATTAGTTACTTGCAAAAGAAACATTGGTACAGGGATAAGCATAATGAAGTTGATCATTTATTTTTAAGCTTTAGATCACAAGCTAAGCTTAAAGTGCAATTGGCACAGTTATTTACAGAGGCTGAACTCGCGGAGTCAGATGAGCAACAGCCAACACATGCCTCTCAAAGTCTACTGGAAGACTTGGCCCAAGTTGATTTCCGTGAACCCACTGCATTTGGTGGTTCAAATACTGGCACATCAACTGACGATGTAGGTTAGGACATGAATCCTGATAAAATCACCCTCGCACAACTTTGAGCACTTCAGTTTTTTCACATGTAAAAGCTCTGTACTTGTGTAATTTACACTTGTACAATAATAATAATAATAATAATATTTTGTAAACCAATTGCTGTAGTAAATGCAACACACAAAACATTGAACTTTTCTTTAGAATCTGTTAGTCTTTCTGTTCTCACACGCTGGGCCTTTCGCAGTTTATCATTAACTTCATTGCTTTGGACATAAATGCGCTAAAACACATTTTACGACTGCCTTGAACTTTTTCCATAAACACTCAACATTGTCAGTGTCGGAACAGAAATTTTCGTTTTGATCTGTTAGGTAGTCTGAAATCTGCCTTCTATTACTCTTGCTAAACAGATAAACCTTCCTCCTTTTTTTTATATTCCTATTTACTTCCATATTCAGGGATGCTGCAACGGCCTTATGATCACTTATTCCCTGTTCTAAGCTTAGAGTTGAAAAGTTCGGGTCTGTTTGTTATTAGTAGATCGAAGATGTTATCTCCACGAGTCGGTTCTCTGTTTAATTGCTCGAGGTAATTTTCGGATAGTGCACTCAGTATAATGTCACTCGATGCTCTGTTCCTACCACCCGTCCTAAACATCTGATTGTCCCAGTCTATATCTGATAAATTGAAATCTCCACCTAAGACTATAACATGCTGAGAAAATGTATGTGAAATGTATTCCAGATTTTCTCTCAGTTGTTCTGCCACTAATGCTGCAGAGTCGGGAGGTCGGTAAAAGGAGCCAATTATTAACCTAGCTCGGTTGTTGAGTGCAACCTCCACCCATAATATTTCACAGGAACTATCCACTTCTACTTTACTACAGGATAAACTACTATTAACAGTGACAAACACTGTATTTGTAAGCCAGTCATAGCTCATGTCACATGATCTTGCCAGCCGATGTCAGCGGATATTCACAGTTTCGGACACGTGGTGTACTCAGGCAATAGCAACATCACTGTTAAGTACCGCAAACACACTAACACAAAAAGTTAATGGTTTAAATTAATTTATATAATATTGCTACAAGAAAAACAAAGCTTTCACATATAATATAGGTCTCTAAGGCCAATATGCTGCAAGAAAAGCTAAGCTTTCACATATAATGTTGGTCTTTTATGCACGTTTTACATTTTAAGATATATCGCACAAATGGGCCAGTAAATTTTTTAATAACAACATAAAAGTGTGATGATCTTCGCTATAAATTCTTCTACATGGCTCGTCATCAAAGAGCTGATTTTTAAATGAGACCCAGATTCCCATTGAAGTAGGCATCGACCTGATATTAAGCTTTTCAATGTGGTTTCGGGATGTAAATATCCTTGGGTACCAGTACTTCGTTATATCATGTCTGGTTCTTTGTTATGGCATAATGCCATACGTGCTAGAAGATCAAAACGTACACTTGAAATGCACCGAACGGCTGAAACTAGCCAGTAGTTTGAAATTAAACCCTTTGTTTCAAATATATTGACTGCCTCAGCAGAAAAGATTAATAAAAGAAAATTTCTTCAGCAAACCGATAAAAATAACTTCATTGTTCTGCATGGCAATTAATGTTTGACTGTCAGACAGGTGGAAATAAAGTAAAATCTGAAACTAATAACGTGTTTTAGCCTTTCGTAATTATGTGAATGTATTTTAATTCACATGATAGCTCCCGGCCAAAGAAATCAATTTTGTTTTGATTTGACGTGAGTGCAGTAGACAAAGAGGAAACAGCAAAATCACTAAATGTAAACACGGGTCACGTGGAGACTACCTGCTTTCCTATCGCAACTCAGACTGCTCTGCGCATCAGACCCGTGTCTATGAGATTTCCGAACCGGGGCAATAGTAGAGTGGCGTTTCTCGGGCGTTTGAGACAGGACGTCAAAAATTTAAAAAAAAAATTTATTTTTCAAAAAAATGTTCATTTTGTAGTGCACATCTTTCTGAAGAGTCTGATACATAAAACATACGTGTCTGAGGAATTGTAAGACATGTTATTTGATCTTAAGTGTGCCAAAGTGCAGCGCCACACCTCTTCACACAGCTTTCTTCTATCGTGTGTCACTGTATTTTGGTCTGTTAATTGAAACGTGTATATTTTGTGCTGGATGCCATCAAACTATATTCAGGACAGTGGAAATTAAAATGTCCTATGGTGCCTCTCCTGCTTCCAGTCAGCCGGTTTGACATCCTGCCCCCCTTTTTCTTTAAAAAAACCTCTTCAGAAAATTTGCACTCTTTATTCCCTATTAGCTGACAACTTGCTGCTTTGTGTGACAAAATTAAGTAAAGGATACATAAAACCAGTAAAGAAAAGAGACAAGCAAGACAGTACACATTTCTTCAATCCTTAGCTCCTAGAATTTTTTCTCTCTAATCTTGCTACAGCTTTACATGGCATGCTTTCCTTTCTGCAAAAGGATCTGTTACATCAAAGTTCATCAAACGTTTTGCTACATGAAAAATCGAAATGTCGCTGTCTAATACTGAAAAGCTGTAATTACAAATAGGCCCAAGACTGGTGTGGTTTCTCGACCTGATTACCTGTATTTTGTCACTGTCTGCGAGATAAAACAAAATAGGCCTTTATAATACTGCAGCAATTTTAACACACGCAAAATAAACGAGACTGTTTTGGCAGAAATTGTCATTTTTATAACACGGCAGAATATAATTCACAAAGTACCAATATCAAAAGCCTATTAGGCCTACTACAAGCAAAAAGCTTTACATTGGGAAATAGTTTTACACTTCATTCATACGCTCCAGTTTCTCAAGTATATCGAAAAGTAGTAGTGCGAAATTTATTTATAAATATGGAATCGTCATATTCTTCCATAACTTAAGTGATGTCACCGTTTCTTCTCCTTCCTCGTTCTAACAAACAATGTTGTCATCACTAATTCTGTATCTATTCCTGCCAATGTCAAAGCTTATTCACTGGTTAACTTTACTAACTCTGCCACAATCACCAGTTTAGTTACCCCACGATTATTCTCCGGTTAGGCGTTATTACGTGTTTGTACAACGCGTTTTCCGCGCTACTTCCAGAATAGAGCTTAAAGCGGCTGCTAGCCAGAGACTGTACAACTGGCCCTTGCTAGTATATCGATCTGGCCAAAGATTTTCTGTCAAAATTTCATTTTCTTGGATACACCGAGAAGATAACACGTACTTTTTCTTACATCTTATTCCTGTTAGTCGTTTATTCGCACTCTGGTAGTCTGAATCTATGGATTTTGCTGGTAATCATAACAACGCTCATCATTCGCAAACCCAATCAACCACATAATCAGAGATTGGTTGGCTTTCTTTCAATCGGCTATGCTATGCTCAGCTCGTATAGCCCCTTTTGTCTGCAGGAAAGTTTATTTCTATATGTGACGAGGATTCCACTAACAGATACATCACATACACTATGCACACATTCACAAATCAACTTATGATTCATTCAGGAATCAACTTAGAATGTGTTCAACAATGTTCAAAAACCGACAGACACATTTCAAAGTCATACGAATAATCGATAGACCAACGTGCGCTGGATGCCACACACACACACACACACACACACACACACACACACATACACACACATACACACACACACACACACCTAAATCCAGGGCTGCAGCGGCAGCGCAATCTGGCAGCTTGGGCGCGCAAGTAAAATTTTTCCTGGTAGCACCTACCTGCCCCCCCCCTTTTTTTTCCACACACACACAGCCAACAGCCACGTTTCTGTAGCCACAAGCGGAAGAAGATACTGCGCATGCGCATGATCCCACTCATAAACGCTTGTATGAGCACTGTGTTTAGTTGCTGTATTTATTTTTTTTATTTATTTATTTATTGTTCCGTGGGACCAAATTAAGGATAAATCTCCATGGTCATGGAACGAGTCAATACATGAAATTATAACACGATATTAGAAACAGATAAAATGAAATATAGAAAAAAAAACATATTCAGGTGACAAGTCATAAGTTTAAATGAAGACAATCAACAATGTAACACTGGAATTTGCTTAATTTTTTAGCTCTTCCAGGAGCTCCTCGACAGAATAGAAGGAGTGAGCCATGAGGAAACTCTTCAGTTTAGACTTAAAAGAGTTTGGGCTACTGCTAAGATTTTTGAGTTCTTGTGGTAGCTTATTGAAAATGGATGCAGCAGAATACTGCACTCCTTTCTGCACAAGAGTCAAGGAACTGCATTCTACATGCAGATTTGATTTCTGCCTAGTATTAACTGAGTGAAAGCTGCTAACTCTTGGGAATAGGCTAATATTGCTAACAACAAACGACATTAAAGAAAATATATACTGTGAGGGCAATGTCAGAATTCCCAGATTTTTGAATAGGGGTCGACAAGAGGTTCTCGAACTTACACCACATATAGCTCGAACAGCCCGTTTTTGAGCCAAAAATACCCTTTTTGAATCAGAAGAATTACCCCAAAAAATAATACCATACGACATAAGCGTATGAAAATATGCGAAGTAGACTACTTTTCGTGTTGAAGTGTCACTTATTTCAGATACTGTTCTAATGGTAAATAAAGCAGCATTTAGTTTCTGAACAAGATCCTGAACATGGGCTTTCCACAACAGCTTACTATCTATCCGTACGCCTAGGAACTTGAACTGTTCCGTCTCGCTTATAACATGCCCATTCTGTCTGATTAAAATGTCAGTTCTTGTTGAATTGTGAGTTAGAAACTGTAAAAACTGAGTCTTACTGTGATTTAGCATCAAATTATTTTCCACAAGCCACGAGCTTATTTCATGAACTAAATTATTTGTTACTGTTTCAATATTACACACAAGATCCTTCACTATCAAGCTGGTGTCATCAGCAAACAGAAATATTTTTGAATCACCTGTAATACTAGAAGGCATATCATTTATATAAATAAGAAACAGCAGTGGCCCCAGCACCGACCCTTGGGGAACGCCCCACTTAACAGTGCCCCATTGGGACTGAACATCACTACCACTCTCAATATTGCGGAGAATTACCCTCTGCTTTCTGTTCTTAAAGTAAGAGGCGAACCAATTGTAAGCTACTCCCCTTACTCCATAATGGTCCAACTTCTGCAGTAATATTTTGTGGTCAACACAGTCAAAAGCCTTCGTTAAATCAAAGAAAACACCTAGCGTTCGCAACCTTTTATTTAATCCGTCGAAAACCTCACAGAGAAAAGAGAATATAGCATTTTCAGTTGTTAAACCATTTCTAAAACCAAACTGAACATTTGACAGCAAATTATGTGAATTTAAATGCTCCAGTAACCTTGTATATACAACCTTCTCGATAACTTTAGCAAACACCGATGGCATAGAAATAGGTCTAAAATTGTCAACATTATCAATGTCTCCCTTTTTATAAAGTGGCTTCACTACCGAGTATTTTAATCGATCAGGAAACCGACCACTCCTAAAGGAAAAGTTACAGATATGGCTAAGTACTGGGCTAACATACATAGAACAATACTTCAGTATTCTGCTAGATACCCCGTCATATCCATGAGAGTTCTTGGTCTTTAGTGATTTAATTATTAACTCAATCTCCCTCTTGTCAGTATCATGGAGGAGCATTTCAGGTAACAGTCTCGGAACACTTTTTTCTAAGAGCGCTATATGATTCCCTGTTGGAATTAGGTTTCTATTTAGTTCACCTGCTATATTCAGAAAGTGATTATTAAATACTGTACATATATGCGACTTATCAGTAACACGGACATTCCCACTACGCACTGATTCTATATCCTCGACCTGTCTCTGCAGACCAGCAACTTCCTTTACGACTGACCATATGGTTTTAATTTTATCCTGAGACTTAGCTATTCTATCTGCATACCACATACTTTTTGCCTTCCTAATAACATTTTTAAGCACCTTACAATACTGTTTGTAATGGGCTGCTGCATTTAGATTTTGACTGTTTCTAACGTTTTGATATAATTGCCACTTTGTTCTACAAGATATTCTTATCCCTCTAGTCAGCCACCCAGGCTGCCTGTTTGTGCTAGTACCCTGTTTTAAACGTTGTAACGGAAAGCAACTTTCAAAGAGCATGAGAAAGGTCTTTAGAAAAGCATTATATTTATCGTTTACTGTCTCAGCGCTATAAACATCTTGCCACTCTTGTTCCTTTATAAGGTTTACAAAGGTCTCTACAGCAACCGGATCAGCTTTCCTGAACAGCTGATGACTATATTTAACACGAGTTGCAGCATAAAAATCTTTTAAAGTTAAAATTTGCGCATCATGATCTGAAAGGCCATTCACCTTTTTTCTAACAGAATGCCCTTCTAGTAATGAGGAATGAACAAAAATGTTGTCTATGGTTGTTCTACTGTTCCCTTGCACTCTCGTTGGAAAGAATACGGTTTGCATAAGATTATATGAATTAAAGAGGTCTACCAGCATCCTCTTCCTTGCACAATCACTTATACAATTAATATTGAAGTCACCACATATAACTAACTTTTTATATTTCCTATAAAGTGAACCAAGAACCTCCTCTAGCTTTAGCAAAAATGCTGTGAAATCGGAGTCTGGGGATCTATAAATAACAACAGTTACAAGTTTAACTCCGTTAAATTTAACCACACCTGCACAACATTCAAACACCTTTTCAGTGCAGTACTTTGAAACATCAATTGACTCAAATGCGATGCCGTTTTTCACATACATGGCTACTCCCCCACACCGCAAAGAGCTCCTCGAAAAGCAGCCAGCCAACCTGTATCCTGGTAAAGGAAGCCTCTGAATTATCTCCTTATTTAAGAAGTGTTCAGATATACCAATAATTTCAGAGTCAACATCTATAAGCAGTTCACTAACTTTATCCCTAATACCTTGTATATTTTGATGAAATATACTAATTCCCTCATTACTCGGATACCTAAGCTTTGTCAAAAGTGATTCCCTTGTTAGAGAGACTTCCCTTAAGCAGGAATACCTATCAGCTGACTTCAATCTAAAAAAGGTGCAGCTCTAACACACACTACTGCAGGAATTTTCCCATGAGTGATCCCACCAACCCCACCTATGCTGTCACCTATAAGCTTTGCCAACCTCCCCTTCCCATACCTGTTGAGGTGCAGGCCGTGTCTAGTGAAACCCGTCCTGCTGATAGACTCCACCGACACCACTGAAATGTGACCCATGCTTTCTGTCATCAGCGCACCCCCAAGTCTCATGTTATTACGCCTGACGGCTGTATTAAGATGAGGCCGATCGTGACGCTGAAACAGTTCCACGAAATGCACATTCGTGTTGCCAGTCTGAGTGGCTATCTTTTCCAGGTCACCATCTATGTTATACTCCCCATCCCTACCAATACTATTACCAGCCCCACCCACAATCACTACCTGATCCTCTTTAGTAAAATCCCTACATAACCCCCCTATGTTAACAGTCACCTGAGCCAACCCTGCATTAGGCTTCACAATGCTGGTGACCTGGTACTCACTTCCCAGCACTTCCTGCAACTGCTGGCCTACACCTCTGCCATTTGAACTACCTAACAGCAGAACCTTCTTCTTCCTCTTCGACTTTGCAACTGTTCTAGGCACAGTAACTACTGAGGTCTGCTGCATACTTCCTACATCTACAGCTACTAGAGATTCCTCTCCACTAGACTCTGACAGTTGGTCATATCTATTGAAAACACCAATAGTAAAACTATCTGAAAATCTTCTTCTCCTAGCAGATCTCTTGCCAACAGCCAGCTCCCATTCCCCAACCCCCTTCTCCCTCCTCATCCTATCTAGCTCCTCCTGTGCGTTTTTCAACTGCACCTGCACCTGCACCTGTATTTGGCGCATTTCCTTTGCAATTTAAGTTTTATTTCAGTTTTTTCTCTCGTTCATGTTTTATTGCTGCAGTATTATTTTGCAGTAGCAGGATACAGCAATATCCTTTGTTGGAGTTTTGGTTCTTACCAGTCAAAATTACAAAAATTGAACTGAGAACAAAAACAATGAAAAATTCCTGGAATTCCAAAAAATTCCCGGGTTTTCCCCGGTTTTCTTCCGGATGAAAAAATTCCTGTGTTTTTCGTGGCTCTCCCGGGTCGTAGACACATTGTTGATTACTGTAGGTTTTGGATATGGTCTCAGTAAATAAGTCTGAAATGCAAAACCTTCACTACCAATCAAAACACGAGGAAGTACCCGGTAAGTGACTTTGGAGGTAGAATACTTTTGCCCTCGATATGCTCTTGATAGGAAGTTGAATTCCCAAAAATATAATGTCCATAACTTCCAATATCAACTACTGTAAACTTGTAGTATGGATCAATGATCGCTAGGAGAACTAGAACTGGCAAAAAGAATTGTTTATGACAGAAGAACTGGCATCCACTATCCTTCGGGCATTTTAACCCGATATGCTTTCTGTCTATGCTTCCACGGTAGTTCGGAAACCCCCAAAGTTCCAGAAATCCTTCTTCAGATTTCTTCCACATCTCTGTTGGAGTAGGTAAATACTTGGGCTGTAGAACAGTCCTTATTGTCTGGCACACTTCTTTCACAATTTCTGAGACTGTTGAATGTCCTTACCAAAAAGAAAAAGTAAGGGTCTGGTGACTGTCGCCTGTAGCCAAGTATCAGGAAAAGATTAAAATAAATTATGGCAATAGAACGAATAGATAAGTTAACGACCAAAGGTATGCTTGTTCAAATTCAATGACAATGTTATGAATACAACGAAACAAAACAATCTATTTAATAACAAGTACTCTCTAGCGTGACATACAGAACTAGATGTTACTATCGTTTGCTGCATTCGTAAACACTGCAGATAAATTTATCACTCCACTTGTGGCTATATTGTGAGACAGCACTTTCTTCTGCGGAACCTTTAACATGATACAGCAAAACTGTAATGGAATAATTTACCGTATTTACTCGAATCTAAGCCGCACTTTTTTTCGGGTTTTTGTAATCCAAAAAACCGCCTGCGGCTTAAAATCAAGTGCAAAGGAAGCGGAAGTTCTGAAAAATGTTGGTAGGTGCCGCCACAACTAACTTCTGCCGTCGAATATATGTAGCGCTGCACAGGCATGCTTTGTAGCCACGAAGATAAATACTGGTGCCAAAACCTCTGCATCAGTTAAAAAAGGGGGGGGGGTGTGGGGGTGGGGTGGGGGTGGGGGGGTGAGGGACGAGCTTTTTTTTCTCCGCCTCGAGTTTCGACCACTGCATTTGTTGCTATCTCATTTAAATCCTGTCTGCCTAATAAACTACGAAACTAGAGTGAGACAACAGCAAACGCGGAAGAATATACGTATCGTGTCATGTTTATATTCGTATCATTCTTATGCCTAATAGTGATACAGTCAGAAATGAAGCATGGCAACTGATTAGATTTTTAAATCTAAGATGACTAATTTCTGTGCAGAATTTGATGTACTAAAAAAGCGGCCACAAAGGTTTTCAAACGGAGAAAAATGTTCTCCTAACTCTTGTACAGAACATGTTCTATCATACGCTTTCTATTATTTGGTTCTTGTTGATCATTATCACAGAAAGCAGCAGTGTAAGTAACAACAAATAGCAGTCTCTTGCCATTGTTTCGCTAATGAGACGATTCCTCTCTCTCTCTTTTTTTTTAAATTGTAAGTGGCGGTAGCGCGCACAATAGCAAGCCATGCCACGAGCGGCAACAAGCCGTAAACACGCACTACCAGAATGCGACAAACAATGCATGACAGTACAGTAATGCATTTTCAGCTTAGAGTGACGTAAACACCTATAACAAAGAAAACTGCACTTATCAGATCAAAGCAAAATAAGCAATCGATTCAAATCAGACGAAGCACGTCAAAAAGGAACGGTACCCGTATAAATACGTACGGAGCGCCTGACGCATAGCAATGGCTACCTGGTAAAGCTTAACTGCTAAGCTTACGACTCGAACCAAACTACTGTAGCTGTATCGTCATTCATTCGACCTAAATTGTGTCTCATATTACAATGGGAGACAGGTATTAATTCAATTCAAAGATAATACTAAATATGAGAATGTATGCAGTGATGTTCTTCCATCACACCCCTAACAAACAAAATTCCCTTATCAGTAGTTCTTTGAAAGTGCCCAGTGAAACTTTCAATATCAAAGGAATTTATTTCCTGCCTCATTTGACTGAAACAACTGAGACTGGCCATGGTGGGAAGAGAAATTTCATATACCAAAACAATCACTAAACAGATCACTGAACAGACCGACTTCAAATCACTAAGAAATCACATGGAAAGCATTACAATGGTATTTTTCATTAACTTTAATAGTAAACACAATGTTAAAATCAGAATCTGTTAGTGTCTCAAAACTTTCAGACTGATCTGTGCACTTATTTGTTTATATTGGGCAGGCTTTGCAGCTCACATGCTCGAAGTGCAGTGCCAGCACAATATAGTCACAGCCAGAACAATGTCATTATTCAAATACATATGCTTACTTTAAGCCTAGTTTACACAATGACACTAGGTTGCACGCAACTGCGCTACCGGCCACGCGCGTTTGCGCAACTCATTGGTGAAACTAAACACTTTTGGCGTGTTCCAACTTTGGCGACACTAGTTGCACGAGTTTTGATGTTACGTGTGTTCATAGAGGGTAGGCAAACTGAAATATGAAATGGGGAACAGAGAATAATGTTAGCTTTTTGGATACCTATGCTTTGCATAGGTGTTTGTGTGATTTCAGTGATGCTGATTACAAAAGTAAGCAATATACTGCTGCCGCTGAGACCATCATGTGCGATCATGACATAGATGGTTTGACAATATCTGAGCTGCAGGGCAAAATTTATTGGGTTAGGAACACATATACAACTGAATTAAGAAAAATACAAGCAAGTGTAATTATAGCTGTGCAATGCTCTCATCTACAAGACTAAAATCCCATTGTTCGAGTTGGCAAACACTTTGTTAAGGAATATTGTGTACAGAGGGAAGGCTATACGAATTCAAGAAGCTGCATTCTTTATTCAATATTCATCTATTTAAAACGTCGCTGCAGTGCTCCCCATTCACAAGTTAGAATTTTGAAATATATCCACTGTACAGATTTATCTTCAAGAGAGTAGTTTGCAAACCATTCCCTTCTAAATGCGGCCTGCTTTGAATAATTATTGTTGCTAAGATTAATAATTATTACTGATTATGTTAATTATTGGTGTTAATGAAAAAGCGTCGTCACCAACTAAAACTATATCTTAAAGCATGCCAGGTGTTCTTGATTGTAATGCATGCAGTATGATAGGTAATTTCAGTTCTGGCAACAGTGCTTCAAGCATTACAGTACCTTTATTCCTTATCACATAATTAACTGTATTTATAAAAACGTGAACAGTTCTGGTGACATTCTAAGATAATTAAAAGAACTTCTTGGATCTACTGTTATAAATTATTTCAGCAAGTATGCTGAGCAACCTAGATGACGTCTTTTCTTCATCCAGTCACGAATCGAAACACATTTCTTATTTTTTCTTATGCAGCGATTTCACGCAACAAGCTTTAACTCCATCACAACTCTTGTGACATGCAGCTGCCAAAACTTCCATTTCAGACACGACTCAGGGACCCACAAAATGACGAAACTGAAGTGTATACTGGTGTCGCCATGTCTAGTCATATACGAAACCACTTGAGTGCAACTCATTCCACAGGAGTGGCACAACCCAATGTCATTGTGTAAACTAGGCTTTATAGTCCTGAAGGAAGATTCATCCAGAAGCTAGCTACAATCACTCTTATTTACATGCCAAATAACGACTCTGTGCTCCAATTATTCAGCGAGTTTCTACCTTTACTCTTTAAATTATTTGTTCAATAAAATATAGTCTTGCACGGAAAAAGATTTCGGAAAAAGATTTCATTTACATAATTTGTGATTATTATTGAACAATGCACAAAGGAAAATAAAGTTATGTCACTGCGATGTAATACCAGAATTGAAAGATGCGACAGACAGCTAGGTGAGGGCCAGTAGAGATTAGTACCTTGAAAGTGCTACATACAGGGTGTATATGTGGACAAGGAAAAGAAATTCCCGGATCTCCTGGTTAAAAATACATTTTCTCCCGGGTGAAAATACACTTTTTCCGTGTTAAGTGACAGTATACTTTCTCTCGGAACTGTAAAACTTATCCTTTGAATGGACATGGTTTTATACAGTAGCGTAGAATTTCCCGGCACTTTAGAAAACAAAACTCAGGGGAAAAATACACGTTTTAGAAAGATCTTTGATGTGCAGCAACAGTATGCTGTATATTTTCGTGTTACGAAAGTATAAATTTGAATTCGACCATCAGGAAAAGTAAATGGTTTTAATTAATATACATAGTGTTGCTATAAGAAAAGAAAAGCTTTCGCATATAATATTTGTCTCGAAGATTAATAAGCTACAAGACAAGCTAAGCTTTCACATATAATGTTGATCTGTTTAGCACTTGTTACACTTTAAGATACATCACACAAATACGACAGAAAATTTTTTAATACCAACATAAATCTCTGATCTTCTGGGCTCGAAATTCTTGTAAATGGCTCGTCATCAAAGAGTTGATTTTTAAAAGAAAGCAAACGCTCTGTGATTTAAGCAATTCATTGTACATTCTCGCACTTAGTTCATCTTGGGTAAAAGGCAAATTTACTTTGAAAATAATGCTTTTCGAACAACAATTCGCAATATTTATCCGCCACCTGTTAGAAATAGATTCGTTTCAGCAGTTGCCAGAGAGCCCCAGATAAGAGGCGTCACCGCGCTTGCGCAGCTACAGTCACGTAGGAGGCCCATATGTTCGTATGTGTAAAACATTAAAAGATCTTACATTATTTCATAAAAGAAACAAGACATCAGAGGATACTCCAAGAGCGTCGGAGTTTCGTGAACCATACCAAAATGCATAGTTCGCCTTACAGCGCACATTCATATGTCCAGATTCCTAATGACGTAGGCCTCGACCTGACATGAAGCTTTTCAGTGTGGTTTTCGGGACGTAAATTTTCTTGGAGTACCAGTACTGTATTCTCATGTTTGGTTCTTTATTATAGCATAATGCCATACGTGCTAGAAGATGAAAACGTGCACTTGAAATGAAGCGAATAGTTGAAACGAAGCAATACTGTAGAATTAAACAGTTCGTTCCAAATAAACTGAGCGCCTCAGCAGGAAAGCTTACGAAAAGCCAAATTTCTTTAGCAAACCAACAAAAATAACTATTATTCTGCAAGGCGATTAATACTTGACTGTCAGAAAGGTGGAAATAAAATTTAAAACTAGTAACATATTTTAGCCTTCCGTAATTACTAGAATGTATTTTAATTCACTTGATAGCTCCCAGCCTCAGAAATCTGTCTTGTTTTCATTTGATGTGACAGCAATAAACGAAGAGGAAACAGAAAAATCACTAAATGTAAACACGGGTCACGGGAGACACCCGTTTCAAAATCATATGAATAATCTATAGTCTGACGTGCTCTGGATGCTACGTGCTTATTGAAACAAGGTTTTTTTTCCCCTCAAGAATGTGAATATGCCCCCTGCCCCCGAAATTGCCACCCGGTTCAGATACCCCGGTTTGCCCCCACCCCCCCACTAGATCCGGGCCTGCTGCGCAAGCATGAATATGGCAGCTTGGGCGCGCCAGTAAAATTTTTCCGGGTACCACGTTGCTGGTTGCTGCTTACACAGCCAACAGTCACTTTTCTGTAGCCAGAATCAGGAGAAGGTACTACTCATACACAACTCAACTGTGCGTGTGCATGAGCCCGCTCGTAATTGATTAAATGAGGCAAATGTAAACAGTTGTGACATCACGCTCATCGGAGGCAGTTTGTTGCTATGAAGCATTGCATAGTCTTCCGAAAGGCTTCGACACATTTTGCTGTTGGCAGGCGCTTGTACAAGCACTGTGTTATTTTATATGGCGCATTTCCTTTGCAATTTAAGTTATATTTTCGTTTCTTTCTCTTGTTCATGATTTAATGCTGCAGTATTATTCTGCAGTAGCGGGATACAGTAATATCCTTTGTTAGAGTATCAGTTCTTACCAGTCAAAATTACAAAAATTTAACTGAAAACTAAAACAACGAAAAATTCCCGGAATTCTAAAAAATTCCAGGGTTTTTCCCGGATAAAAAAATTCCCGGGTTTCTCCCGGGTCATATACACCCTGTACACAAGTAACACAAACCGCCCACATCATTCACTGAATGGAAAAATCTATGCTAATGATTCCATATTCACATATGAAAGGTCATTTATTTTGTCAATTTATCTGATTGCATAACACATAATTATTTTGCTAGCGAATACATACAATGTATTACAAGGCTTCTGGCATCAGGATAAGAAAGGAAGAAAGAAGGAAGATTAGGGAGTAATGTCCCAGTCAATTACAAGGTAATTAGAGACGGAATAGGATAATAAATTGGCTGTCCTATTTTGAAGAAGCCATTTTGGTAGTTTCTTCAAGTGATTTAGAGAAATCACAGAAAATCCGAATCTGGGTGATTAGATGGAAATTAAACCACTCCTCCCCTGAATATGAGTACATTGTCTAACCGATGAGCCACATTGCTTCTTGACAAAATGAGAGGGAACCAAGCAATGATGTGAAAGACCAAATTACACACTAGAATTGCACCGTTGGTCATATATATGCAGCCTGTAGTAGAAAATTCGCTCTTGCTTTAATTTACTGAGAATAGTAAATTAAAGTGGCAAGTAATAACTTCATGTTTGTTTTTGTTTAAATTTCTTTATGGTGATGGCAAAAGCAACAATGTAGAATAAGAGGTCCTTCACATTGTGTATTACATTCGTTGGAACTTTTATGGAAATTTATAATTTATTAAGGTTTTCATCAAACTTGCATTTATTATTATTATTATTATTATTATTATTATTGGTGACTAGTTCTGAATCCCCATGTACATTTTTAAGCCATTACCTACATTAGAAGGTACAAAATCAGTAAAAACATAAAATACAAAGGGTTAAAATGCGCAAACAGTTTCCTAATATTCTATATGCATAGATTACAGTAGTGCAATATATAGATGATGACATACCTCCATTTCTAATGTCTGACTATACATAATTCCCTTTCAACATTCAAAAGATCTGTTCATATATCACACCAAATAAATATTATTTGACTGTAAAATTATATTTGTTACGCTGACCTGTCGTATGAAACAACCTTTTTAATCTTCAATGGGAATTATGTGCTGTCAATTATGTATTTTAACATTTTGTATTTGATATGTTTGTTTATTTCATACTTATAATATAGGCAATTGTTTGAAAATAAATACAAGTGTTCAAAACTAGTTGCCAATAAAAAAAAATTATATGCATGCACAATGTTAACCTTAACAAATAATGAACAGTAAATATTTTTGCTTGTCCTTTATACAAACACAATGCTAAAAGAGCATAAATTTTATGGAAATATTTAATTAGTTATATTGAATCTGGAACTAACTTTTATCAGAAATGATATGTTATAATAGAATAGTACGGAAACAAGAGAAAAGTAGTTGCTTACTCCATATAAATCCTTTACTTGCCTTGACTGGTGACTTGTTAATACCCGCAGCTTGCAGTATCTCTCTCCCAAAACTAGTGTCTTCCAAATTACTGCAAGAATCATTACTCCCAGAGCTGAAAATAATTATTTGTTATCTACAAGCAATTTTCAGTTTCAATAAGTTAATCATTACAGAACCTTTTCAAAATTATTATTACCTTTCAAAGCCATCTGTATCAGGCATCTCACTCTCTGTCTCTGTGCACGTTTCAATATCTGACAAGCATGGATATAACCTGCCAGGTTTAGGGTCTCCCATCTTGAATCTCCTAACATCCGCTAAGACAGGATACTGCTTTTTCATATCATCTGCCAAAATGTTAAATATTATATTCAAGAAAAAGGTAACATCTGATGTTGCTTCTTTAAAGCAGAAAACCAAGAAACCTTATTTAAAAAATGTTACCCATATATAAAAATGCCTTCTCACTCACTCACAAGTTCATCAATTTTGCAACTACAGAGGTGGTGACATTTGACAGAAGAAAATAATAACAACTAGAGTTGAGGAAAGGAATTTGTTTAAGTTGCTAAAGTAGTAATTACATGTCATTTGTAACAAATATTTTTTAAATAATAAAAATACAGTACCAGTATAGTTAGGCTGTTATCAGTAGATGAGGTTGAAATTATCTTTACAAGACAGAAATCTTGTACCTTAATTTTTCATTCTCAACTGATCTTCACCATGGGATCACAGATTTAATATTTTTTTCATCAGATACACCACATGATTATTATTTACCTTCATTGTCACTGCAGTTTATATTTTACTTCCAATTGGCAGCTTCATACTTCTTGTTATTCTTCTTTCAGCCCCCTACCTATCCTCCATGGATACTTGCTCTTACCATGCTAATTAAATGGACACACCTAAATGACTTGACCAAAATAAAATTAACCATTTTCAGTTGTAGCCCAATTACCGACAAAGGCTTCCAATAACTAATGTTCTATCAGTTCATACTATTCACTTAGATCACATCACCTACGCACAGATATCCAGAACTAAAAACACTGCCTCAATAAAAAAAACTCCTGCTCTGCAATGTCCAGTCCTTAAGTATTGTCTTTCACATTAATGTCAGCTACAGGATGACGATGTCCACCCTGCTCCCACATCAAAATCTAACCTAATAACCTCAGACCTGTCACTCCCGCATAACCTTCCAGGAATTCCTAATTCCAGTCTTGCCTCTTCTTTCTTCACTGTGCTCCCCTTCAATAAAACCAATGTATCAGCCGACACTCAAAACTTCTACCACATGGTAATGTGCAAGTACTGAAACATTCAATCAATGTAACTGTTTGACATGTTCACGTGTCTGTGACTCTCACTGCTGGAAGGCACAACTGTTGTTAAATATGTGGTGTAATCCAAAGTTATCAAATCCCCAAGCTGGAATCATACTTGCATGGAAAACCTCTTGCAGCTGGACAAAAATAATACTGATAATGCCTCCCGTTGGGAAGCGGAGGGAGGATTTCCATGCATGTGTCATGGGCAATGATGGTGCTGCGGTACACTGATGATGTGGTTAAAAGCCAAATTAAAACTCTGCAATGCACTATGTTGGTCCATAATTGGAGGTTCTCATTGCTGTTCTAATTTCTCTCATTTTAACTTAATGGAAGCCAGTGCTGGATTCCAGGCAGTGACTAGCTGACAACCATGTCCTGTTGATAAGACTGTCTGCCATACAGATAAGTATGGCTCCAGTAATAACTGAAGACCTCACAAATTGGAATTCAAATTTTGCGATAAATGCAAAGATATACTCATGAGCCAAAACATTATGATCACTTGCTTAAAAGCATGTTGGTCCACTTCTAGAACACAATTCAGCAGTGATTCTGTGTGCCATGGATTCAAGGTTTCGAGAGGTTGTGGCACCAGATACCTATGCACAGGTCACACAGTTCCTGTAATTTACAGATGGCTGGATCATGCAGCTGGCGCCCGATAGCATCCCAATTGGGTTTTATTCGTCTGTGGTGTGCTGCACATTTTGAGCAGCCGTTAGCCTGGACAATGGCATATGTGGACACGACTATCGACCAGATTTAGTGATCAATTGGTTTCATCCGACCAGGCACACTAACCCATTGATCCACAGTCCAATGTCTATGATTGTGTGCCCACTGTAATCATAACTGACGATGTTGTTGGGTCAACATGAGAACACACAGGGGTTCTCTGCTGCGAAACACCATGTTCAACACTGTGCACTGAATGGTGTGCTCCAAAACATTTGTGCTTGTGCCAGCACTGTACTCTGTCATCAGATCTGCCACAAATCACCATCTATCCTGCTTTAGAGAACGAGCAAGCCTCCAATCCTTGCATTCGGCGATGAGGTATGCCCGTCCAACTTCTTGTTGCCTACTCATCGTTTCAACATTCTTCAACCACTTTCCATAGACGCTCAAGATAGTATCACGGGAACAGCTTCACCATTTCCAAGATGCTTGCTCTCAGGAACTGGGCCACAACAATCTGGCTTACGCCAAAGTCAATTAAGTTGATGAATTTCCTCATTTGCACCACTTATCATCGCTAGAATGTATCCCCATTTGTCTCTGGTTCACTCATATACTTCTTTTACTGGATCACGTGCACCCAGTGCCATCATGCATCACACAAACTCGCAATGGGCAGAGGTCTTAATGTTTTGGTTCATCAGCTTAGACGAAAGTTGTGCCTCAAAATGTGAAAACAACAAA
This sequence comes from Schistocerca nitens, assembly GCF_023898315.1. Taxonomy (NCBI): domain Eukaryota; kingdom Metazoa; phylum Arthropoda; class Insecta; order Orthoptera; family Acrididae; genus Schistocerca; species Schistocerca nitens. The sequence continues at coordinate 64,458,553 of NC_064620.1, read as the reverse complement.
TTACTTAATAGACACTTCATTTCAGAATGGTCGATGCTCTGGTGCCATGCCAATCACGGGCCACTGAACTGGCTGTATAAGATACAAGCTGTATAAGGCAATGAACACCTCAGCAAGGAAACTAAGATCTTACAACAAAGAAAGGCTTATGTTTGTTTGCTAGCTAAAGTTAAAAAGTTGGTTTAATGTGGATACATTTAATATGGCAGTTGTTTTGGTGGCAGATGTTTTGAACTGTGGTTGCATCAAATACTGATACAGGACATGATGATCTCTCCTCGTTACCAAAAATGCCAACCTCAGTAAGCAATTGCATGATAGCCATTACTGAATGCTTTGTGCTGTATATTACTCATTGTTCTCTCTTCTCATTGGGAATGAGTGAAGAGACTAATTCTGGTCCATCAAGGAGTCCGATTATGACCCTCAGAATATCACAAGGGATCGGCAATCCTTATGACCAAGAGTCAGTTCGGGTTCCACAGACACGCAGGACATGGGTGTGGGCTCCTGCGCTGCGAGAGGTAGGCAGAATCTGTTTCCTCAGTGCTACTCTCCCCTCTGGCCATCATAATTCTGGTTTGTTTATGCTTGTGGCTGGCACCCAGTTCATAGTGTCCACCCTGTAGAGCCCAGGAGGCAAAACTAGTCAATGTATTCTGACCACACCAGAACTCTTCCCCCACTGTGCGAACAGTTTTTTTTTTCCTTCTTTCTTTCTTTTCTACCTCTACGGTAAGAACCCTGTCAGCATTGAAGTGTGGGTCACACAGCTGTGAATGTCCACAAAAGGTCAAAATTAATATTCTGCACATTTTGTTATTGAATTGGGTGGGAAAAGAGAAATAATGCTGAGCAACATATTAAACCAGATAAGTACTCAGTTCACCAGCAAAATAAATGGTGCTGTTTCTCAAATGAAAATCATTTGCCGAGAGCTTAAACAGGGCCAAAAGAAGAAAACATGCAAAAGCCATATTAGATGAAAAAAACTGTTGAAGGTTTACAAAGACAAACATTCCAGTCAAAATGCTCCCCAACATCACTTTCTTTTGACATTCAATTTCAAATAGCATCACAACCTATTAAATTTGCACATCTAGCCATTAACAACAACAACAACAGCAATAAAGGATGAAAATTTCACCAAATATGTATGCAAATTCCACCAAAAGTATACGCTACATTTTCGGGTTCATAGTAACAACACAATCCCAGAACAAGGATGCTGAAAATAAAACTTCAATCTTCTCGTAAATCGTGCTGTCACATGTTTAAATAATTCTCACTGTAAGTCTTCCCACATCAGCACTGAGTTTTATATATGTCACATTTTCTCAGGCCTAGGTTACCTTTGACTTAATATAACAGATTCCTCAATTTTGCCAGTGGATAAAACACACTTTACGTCTTATCTCTTCAGAATCCTTTTGATTCCCGATGATGTCTCCACATCTTATTTACATCCCTAGATTGAACTTACTTTGACAAAAATTCATTACAAACCTATTTTTCCGATTAACTTGTACTCAGTGTACAAAACCACCAAAACATTACATATTTCACATTGATTGCCAAACTTATTCAATATACTAGTGCTAACAGACACCATTTCATAATCACAGGGAAAAAGATCAGTGGGCTGATTACAAAAATTTGCAATTTAAATAATTAAATAACAGAAAATACCTTTATTAATACAATCACTTGCAGTGGGTAGTTTCTGCTGCATCTCTGATACACTGTTTTTCTTTGTAGGTGACAACTGCGGTAGGGGAGGAGGAGTTGGTGGGACTGATACATGCTGCCTTTCCTGAAAGCAAGAAAGATAGATAGCATTATTTTAAAATGGGCTGTAGGTGATATAAAAAGGTAAATGAAGTGACATTACGTTACCAGTATCACAGAGATGGAATAGCTGGGCTGTACTTATCCACAAGAGACAAAAATTCAGTACTGTTTCTCTCTCTCTCTCTCTCTCTCACTCACTCACTCACTCACACACACACACACACACACACACACACACACACACACACACACACACACACACACACACACACAGTGGGGGGGGGCTGTTTGAATATTTGAATCAACAGAACTGGTATTTTGTCTCCTGGTGCTAAACATTGACTAGCCATTTAGTCTAATTGTGATTTTATACTTTTGTCAATTAAATCTTCTTTTTCCTACAGGTGTTGTGAATGTATCTGACACTACACAGTCAAAGTCATTAAATTTAAGCCCTGAACAACAGAAAAACAATTTTAACAAGCTAAAGAAGATAAACTTTGTATAAAATGTTATCAGATTGCTCAATGAAAAAAAAGTAGCTGTGGGAAAAAATAGGTGCAAAATGGGTGGAGCAGGAAGGGAAGGGAGCATGCTGGGAGGTTGTGGCAGAATGGGGCAGGTTAGCTGGCACGATGGTGCTAGAGGAAAATCAAGTGAAAGGAAGAAATAAAGGAGGTAGCAGGAAAGTAGGTAGATGTGAACAGAACTGAGCTGATGTTACTATATTTGGTGACTAACATGGCGCAAATTCAAACAGTATAGTAAACATGAAACACTCTGATATATTAAAGCATGTAATCCTTTAAATTTAGTAAGCTCAGAAACTAGAGTAACAAACATATGTGCCACTAGAATAGATTGTATATAATCAGCAGAAATATTATAGATAATGTACATTATGGTAGTTTAGATTTTCATTATTATTGTATGGTGATAAGCGTACACAAATCCAACCACGCCATAAATAACAAAAAGTGTTCTGCAGAAACAAAATCTGCACAGATCTAACAGTAACATATTTAAATACAAACTAATTAAGAAATGGAATTTTGTGTACTAGATGTGAAAGGGTCTGACAACGAATAGAATTATTTCTATTCTACCCTGTCAAGATATGATTATTAATGCCCTTTCAGAGAAATCCAGAATTGCCGAAAACAAAGTAATTCTAGACAAACTTGCATCTAGTCTGATTAGATTCCTAGCTTAGTGCCTTCTTCACAAAATATAAAATGGCTATCTAGATTCTCAGCATGGTTTTAAAATGATCTGAGCATGACCACAGCAGTTTCCCAATTCTTTCAGAACTGTACTGTCTGCTGGATTGGACAAATAGATTGCAGGTATACATTTAGACCACATGAAAGCTTTGATTCAATAAACCATGAGTTACTTCAGGGGGGAGTGCGGGGGAGGGGGTAGAATTGAAGTCCTAATTTATTGGGAATCCATTCTTGCAGCTTCTAAGCATATACCTGTTGAATCTTATCCAATTTACTTGACTGCCAAAAAAATTATATGATAAGATTATAAAAGTTCAGTATAGTTTTGCAATAGTAATTTACAATCCTTTGCCACTCTCTCTGCCTTCCATACATGATGTTAACTAATATGTGGGAAGTCTCTGAGGAATGGGTAGGAGACTTCGTTCCTGCTTCATTCTTGTTTTTTTTTTTTTTTTTTTTTTTTTTTTTTTTTTTTTTTTTTTTTTTTTTTTTCCAAATTGCCAGTTTGATTCTACATGTAATTTTTCCTTTTCCAACTGGTTAAATGAAATGCTCAAAATATCTACCATTAGCCTTAACAAGCTTACAAATGCCACTTCATAGACTTTCTTACTCACTCCCACATTATGGGTGTCTGGTGCATGTACTGAAATCCTCCTTGGACATATTGGTGAAGAATGTCAACATTTGCAATAGGCCTTTAATACAATATGTTCTTTAAAAGCCTCAAAAAATAAAAATCCAATGGACTGAGGTCAGATCATTTAGGCAAAGATGATGCTGTCCAATGACCTACTCGTTTATTTTGGAAACACTGATTTAAAACTGTTCTTGCTTGCAGAGCAAAATAACATTGTGCCGCATTGTGCATAAGTGTAGTGGAATATCTTCCAGCAAAACACTGAAATGCTTTCCATTCTGTATGATGCTCCAGTCATCTTTCCGTAGAAAACAAAAGGTCCAATTAAACTCTCCAATTGTGCCAGCCAATACATTATTGCTAAGCTGTTGCTGATGTCTTTTTTTCCAAAACTGTGAAAGGATTCTTATCTGCCCATACATGAGTGTTGTGAAAATTCTGCACTACATTCCTGGTATCCATGTACAAAAAGCTTTACTAGATCAACAATCTGTCTCAATAATATATAATATGTTGCACTATCTGAAAATGAAATGCATTAAGTAATTACCCTTTTAACACTTTCCACACAGTCATGTGACTCACATTCTCAGTTTCTGTTATTTCTCTGGTTCTGCTGAGATTTGTGCCCTTAATATGATGAAGTAATTGAGTTACTAAACAAAGTGTTCTAACACTATTTGGTCTTCTGCAATAAGATGATGTTTTCTTGCAAGAGCCTGTCTCTTCAAGTCTTCTTTGAAAGGTGTTATTGTTTGGTAAATGTCTAATGGGAAGTCTTTCAGCATACAATCTCCTGGCTTTAGCTGCACTGCAATTTGCAAATCCATGTATCAAGTGCATGTTGCGATGTGCTATTGGAATACATTTTAGGCAGATATGTACAGCATACACTAATACACTAAGAATATGGCTGAGTGGGCATCTTCACAGCAGGGCAACATCACTCTCAAAGTTATCTTTCATAAACGTCAATTCATTACTAAAAAACTGAACTGCGTTACTCATTAAAACATTATTTCACAGCAGATTTATCAGAAGTTAAAGCCAATCGTATTAAATTGTAATAGTAAACTTTATGTTATAGGTGTAGTGAAATGAGAAAGTGAATCAATCATATTACTATTGCTTAAATAAAAATGTTTTGGTTAGAAAAGTTTAGATGGGACATTGAAGAAAAATAAGAAATAGTTTTATCATTTAGTTTTATAATTATTCAGTTATCAATGTTAGAATTGAAATTCGGAGTTGGAATTAAAATCCATGGAGAAGAAATAAAAACTTTGAGGTTCGCCGATGACATTGTAATTCCGTCAGACAGCAAAGGACCTGGAAGAGCAGCTGATCGGAATGGACCGTGTCTTGAAAGGAGGATAGAAGATGAACATCAACAAAAGCAAAATGAGAATAATGGGATGTAGTCAAATCAAATCAGGTGATGCTGCGGGAATTAGATTAGGAAATGAGACACTTAAAGTAGTAAATGAGTTCTGCTATTTGGGGAGCAAAATAACTGATGATGGTCGAAGTAGAAAGTGTATAAAATGTAGACTGGCAATGGCGAGGAAAGGGTTTCTGAACAAGAGAAATTTGTTAACATTGAGTATAGATTTAAGTGTCAGGAAGTCGTTTCTGAAAGTATTTGCACGGAGTGTAGCCATGTATGGAAGTGAAACGTGGACGACAAATAGTTTGGACAAGAAGAGACTAGAAGATTTCGAAATGTGGTACTACAGAAGAATGCTGAAGATTAGATGGGTAGATCACATAACTAATGAGGAGGTATTGAATGGAATTGGGGAGAAGAGAAATTTGTGGCACAACTTGACACGAAGAAGGGATCGCTTGGTAGGACATATTCTGAGGCATCAAGGGATGACCAATTTAGTACTGGAGGGCAGCGTGGAGAGTAAAAATCGTAGAGGGAGACCAAGAGAGGAATACACTAAGCAAATTCAGAAGGATGTAGGTTGCAGTAGGTACTGGTAGATGAAGAACCTTGCACAGGATAGAGTAGCAAGGAGAGCTGCATCAAACCAGTCTCTGGACAGAAGACCACAACAACAACAACAACAACAACAACAACAAGATGTTAGAATCAGACAGGAGCTACCGTAAGGTGCATATTTCCCTTCACAAACACTGACATGTTAAATTTTTCACCAGACAAGAAGGCCCGTTTATGAAAGAAAATGTCTTTGCCCACAGAAGAAAAGTCTGTTAAACTGCAACACTTGAAGACATAGGGGATTATATTTAATAAATAAATTTACTAAAATCTGTTCCCAATAAATGCCGCATAGTTGGATAATTCTTTTAGTTTCATATCCAGCCACATTTTGACTAGACTCTGGGCTTTAGTTTTTACAGCTGGGTGACTACTAGGCTTCTCTTTAGATTGAATGACAGACATAAAAAAAGTCTTCCTCTTTGTCTTCGTTGTTGCTGCTTGCGCCACTGTCACTTAAAGTATCTTTGCCCTTTGAACTTTCAGCGGCTTCGTGTATCAAAGCCTCTACTACAACATTTTCCATTCATTTTCTTACTATTTCCCCTCGACTGTTGTAATACATTTCTAGCCATGTTAACTGGACCTTTGGATGATAATCCGCAGCAAGTTTACTATGCATTGGTCCACACTAACTTGAGACACACTGTTCCCAATTGCTGCAGTGCCAAAAGATTCTCCAATGCTTCTCTGTCATATTCTTTTAACCAGATTATAGCTACTGACTCTGCTGTCAATATCTGAATGCCCAAGATTGATATTTGTTTATGGATTCCCTCGACCACACTCTGCCCTCACTGTTTCTTCACGTTGCACATATCGCGATTCATGTGCTTTCCTTATATGTTGTTTGAAATTGTTAAGGCTTGAAGGGTGAGCTCTAACTGATGAATATATATATATATATATATATATATATATAAAGAAAGATGATGAGACTTACCAAACAAAAGCGCTGGCAGGTCGATAGACACACAAACAAACACAAATATACACACAAAATTCAAGCTTTCGCAACAAACTGTTGCCTCATCAGGAAAGAGGGAAGGAGAGGGAAAGACGAAAGGATGTGGGTTTTAAGGGAGAGGGTAAGGAGTCATTCCAATCCCGGGAGCGGAAAGACTTACCTTAGGGGGAAAAAAAGGACAGGTATACACTCGCGCACACACACACATATCCATCCACACATACAGACACAAGCAGCCTAGGTCTTCGTGGCAAACGAATCTGCTCCAGTCCGGAATCCCTGAACCATTACGCCAACAACCTGACAACAGCTTTCGTATCTCGCAACTACCCTCCCGACCTGGTACAGAAGCAAATAACCAGAGCCACTTCCTCATCTCCTCGAACCCAGAATCCCCCACAGAAGAACCACAAAAGTGCCCCACTTGTGACAGGATACTTTCTGGGACTGGACCAGACTCTGAATGTGGCTCTCCAGCAGAGATACGACTTCCTCAAATCCTGCCCTGAAATGAGATCCATCCTTCATGAAATCCTCCACACTCTACCAAGAGTGTCTTTCCGCCGTCCACCTAACCTTCGTAACCTGTTAGTTCATCCCTATGAAATCCCCAAACCACCTTCCCTACCCTCTGGCTCCTATCCTTGTAACCGCCCCCGGTGTAAAATCTGTCCTATGCACCCTCCCACCACCACCACCTACTCCAGTCCTGTAACCCGGAAGGTGTACACGATCAAAGGCAGAGCCACATGTGAAAAACCAAGCGAGGTGGCGCAGTGGTTAGCACACTGGACTCGCATTCGGAAGGACGACGGTTCAATCCCGCGTCCGGCCATCCTGATTTAGGTTTTCCGTGATTTTCCTAAATCGCTCCAGGCAAATGCCGGGATGATCCTTTGAAAGGGCACGGCCGACTTCCTTTCCCATCCTTCCCTAACCCTATGAGACCGATAACCTCGCTGTTTGGTCTCTTCCCCCAAACAACCAACCAACCACATGTGAAAGCATCCACGTGATTTACCAACTGACCAGCAACAAACTGCCCATTCGCATGAATGGACACAGGCAGACAGTGTTTGTTGGTAATGAGGATCACCCTGTGGCTAAACATGCCTTGGTGCACGGCCAGCACATCTTGGCACAGTGTTACACCGTCCGGGTTATCTGGATACTTCCCACTGACATCAACCTACCAGAACTCCGGAGATGGAGACTTGCCGTTCAGTATATCCTCTCTTCCCATTACCCACCAGGCCTCAATCTCCGCTAATTTCAAGTTGCCGCCACTCATACCTCACCTGTCATTCAACAACATCTTTGCCTCTGCACTTCCGCCTCGACTGACACATCTGCCCAAACTCTTTGTCTTTAAATATGTCTGCTTGTGTCTGTATATGTGTGGATGGATATGTGCATGTGTGCGAGTGTATACCCGTCCTTTTTTCCCCCTAAGGTAAGTCTTTCCGCTCCCGTGATTGGAATGAATCCTTTCCCTCTCCTTCCCTCTTTCCTGACGAAGCAACCATCGGTTGCGAAAGCTAGAATTTCGTGTGTATGTTTGTGTTTGTTTGTGTGTCTATCGACCTGCCAGCACTTTCATTTGGTAAGTCACATCATCTTTATATATATATATATATATATATATATATATATATATATATATATATATATATATATATATATATATATATATATATATATATATATATATATATATATATATATATATATATATATATATATATATGGACCTCCACCTCAAAAAACCTCAGCCTCCTCTCATTGCACACCAACCCAGTCTCTCCCATCTACTCAATCTCCCACTCCCAGCTCCACTCCTTCCAAAACCTCAAAATTCCAATCAACACAACCTGGAACCACAACACCCAAATTCAGAAGTTAACCTTTCCTCCAAACCTCTCTCCCAATCCGAAACCTCTGTCCTATCCAAAGGCCTCACCTTCAGCCCCACTCCCAGATTCAACCAAACAGCCCTCGTCAAAGATTTACTGTCCTACACTCGCACTCTCTGCTGGAAATATCACTTTGCCACGAAGAAAAATGATCCTAATCCTACTCCTAATTATCCAACTCCCCAAGACACCATCCAAATTGAACCCTGCCTGGAACAGTTCCGTCCTCCGTCGCAGCGGGACCCACCTCCTCTTCCTCAAAATCACCCACTCCAAACCTTCCAGGAATTTCTGACTTCCAGCCTTGCATCTCAATCCTTCTTAAAAAACCTTAATCCTACTCCCAACATCACCACTGCTGAAGCCCAGGCTATCTGTGATCTGAAGGCTGACCGATCCATCGTCATTCTTCTGGCGGACAAGGGTTCCACGACCGTGGTACTTGATCGTCGGGAGTATGTGGCTGAGGGACTGCGTCAGCTTTCAGACAACACCACATACAAAGTTTGCCAAGGTAACCCCATTCCCGATGTCCAGGCGGAGCTTCAAGGAATCCTCAGAACCTTAGGCCCCTTGCAAAACCTTTCACCTGACTCCATCAACCTCCTGACCCCACCGACACCCCGCATCCCTACCTTCTACCTTCTTCCTAAAATCCACAAACCCAATCATCCCGGCTGCCCCATTGTAGCTGGTTACC